>NC_065527.1:23881347-24058698 GCF_006386435.1 Epinephelus moara
TATTTGCATCTTGAAAGACTACAAATGTGGATAGACAGGGAGAAACACACGCAAGCCTGAGACGTGGTAAGATACGATATTCCTCACTATATGAAGTGACTGATAACAAGATCTGTATAATGGATTTTGAAGAAATTCGTCAGGTTTTTATTTTGTAGGCAATTAATCTGGATTTATAGCGTGATGGGTTGACGGTACAATGATGTGTGTGGCATCACTGGAAAGCTCTGCTCCTGCGCTTTCATGTGATATGCGTGGCATTTCTGTGCGAGCCTGCATTCGCGAGTAATCCGTCCAAGAGTAATGTGTGTGCAGAGCTGTATGAAAGCTCTGTTATTCATCATTTTAGTGTAACTTTATCATTTTTTTTCGCTATGAAAACATCGGACTACCGACAAGCGGAAAGCTACAATTTCGCTGTTTCACGTGATATGCGTGGTTTCTTGCTATGACGCACGGTCGCGGAGAAAATCAATAGAGAAGAACAGGTGTGAATTTGGACGCACAATGCGTCGTTCGGGCCCATAGGGTTAAAATGCCTTAAATGATTGATTGGTCAGTTCTTACAATACAATAGTTATAGTTATAGGTAGTACATTATAGAAGTACTACCTATAATGACAGGAACCATCTTGGGAAGAAAATATATTTGACCTGTACTTTGATCTTTTAGTTTGGCCCATGTCCCATCCATTTACATAGAGGAGGCAGGGTTTATGACCTATACTGCAGCCAGCCACCAGGGAGCGAGCGAGATGTTTTGGCTTCACTTTTGGGGAGCTGTCATATCGTCCATCTTTATTTTACAGTCCATGGACCACAACCATCTCGAACTTGGCCTTCATGTGATTTCAAGTACACACCCATAATGTTTTGTGACTGCATCTTGCACAGCTGTGATGTTAACACGTTGACAAAATCTGTCCACAGACAGACAGAGAGACACCTAAACACCTGGCAGAGTTCTCAAAACTACTTCCTGCTACGAGAGGTGTCTCCTGGACCACATATTGCCATGATGACACAGACAGACTCATGAAAACAATATCAGCCCTGCTGTCACAGCGGGTATTAAGTCCACAGAGTGACTCAGCAAATGAGCTTTAGGACAACACTCAGGAGGAGGCCTTAACTGAAGGAGGAGCAAAAAGTGACTGGTCTAATCCCAACAGGCCAAACAATCCACCCAGAGTCATCTCACAGGGAAAAGAAAAGACTGTTGTTGGATTTGGAGACTATAATTCACCATTTGGCCCTAAAAGTGAATCAAAATGAAACAGTGCTTCAACAAAACCTCCACAGCTGTCCTGAGCTGCACTGGGCCTGAGTGTGTCCGAGGCTTATGAATAAGCAATTGAGCAGGTCTGAGTGTGTGTGTAGACAAAGATAATGTGACTTCAAAGGGGATAAAATGTCAGAAAACCAAGAATAGACCTGACTATTATATTCAGATAACAAAGACTGGAATAAAAAAGAAAATTCCTAGAGGATGGCTGGACAGCAGTAAAACCTGGGCTTCTATTGAGTGAAATCAAACTGCTTGGTCATTCCTCTATCCATTAGGCTTAACTGAGCGATATCCTAATCTTTACTTTTATGTCCGTATTAATTAGGGCTTGCCCAATGATCCTTGCAGTTAAACATGCTTCCCCGAGGACAGGAATTTAATCAGAATGAAAACGATATGGCGTTCCTACGACACGTTTGGGATTAAAATTAATCAACGCCATCTCTGGATTTTACTAAAACTTCATACGGTCCATTACAGCACAAATTCAGACCACTAACCAGACCCCTATATTTCTTTGTATGCTTCCAATTCCCCAGCCAGCACCACACCCACCTGGCCTCTAACTCACCATACATTTAAAGGTCAACCTGTTGAAGACATCCACCCTTCAGTGTTACATCACCAAACACTTTTATTTCATCACTTCATCTCAGCCTGTGAGTCTTTTATAAGTGGGAATTAGACTACCAATACACTGTGCTTTTTTGTCTTCATGTGTTGGGCTTTGTTTATGGCCAAGTAAAACCAGACTTATGATAAATACTTTACACCATGCTTCTCCCTGAATATTGTCGTCACGTTTGGGGCACGTTTGGTGCTGGAAGAAACGGTAAAAACGGGCTATTTCAAGGAAAGTGCTTGCAAGCAGAAAAAGAGGTCCAATGTATGTATGTCAAAAAACAAAACAAAACTGTAAAGTCACACAGGTGAGGTTGTGCTGAAAAAAAAAATGACCCCAAACAAAAGGTACAATCAAAAGTAGTCAAAAACGGCCAATTATACCCATGACCCCAAAGGGTAATAAGTTAAAGAAACATTGCGTGAAATTGTCACTTCTCCTCCCTCTCTCTATCACTCGCTTTCTCACATTCACACAGCAGCACTAAGTCCTACTAAAGTAGGGTTGGGTTCGGTTGGTCCGAGTACGTACTGTCGACGCTTCAAATTTTCACTAGTAATTATCACTAAAGCTTCGAAGCCCCATAAATTGTATTCGGGACAGCCCTAACTGTGAGTTTTTCAAAGTGTGGTAATAAAACACTATATTGAAGATAATTCAGATTTAAAAATAATACTAATGGTCGGGAATTTTACCACAAACTATAGTAAAGCTGGTAACCTTCTCATCCCTATCTGTGATTCTGACAATTTTCAAAGCGTGACCTGGAGCCTTTTGTTTTACAGTGGGAAAACAAATACGTGGATATCAAAGATGACAGTGAGCACAAGATGTCTTTAAATGAATGCAGGATGAATACAGGGTGTAGTTTAAAACCATTCTGGCAAACATTTCCACTGTTTAGTTTTTAACAACCTGAATTTATCCGTCTATGTGACGGCAAACATTCCAGCAGTCCAACTCTGGAAACAATAAGGGAGACGGGAGCATTGTCTTGGTAAAAAAATGTACTTCCTGGTTTTAATGCCTATTTTGAAAAATCCAGTATGACCGACTTCAACCCTGCGGCGTGGCCTCTTGACCCTTTTCAGCACGCCTGTCATCACGCAGCAGGACTCAGGCGCAGTGGGAGGTCATGTTGGAGGTCTGGTGTATCTGCTTGTATCACTTTCACTAGAAGTCTGGGATTACAGCACCATCTGTCTCAGCTTCAGTGGTGGTAAACAGTAACAGTGAGAGTATTTGCACACATTTACATCTTTTCACACTTTAGTACAATTTGAGATGCTTCCAGTGTATCATTAAATAGATCCAGTCTCAATGAGGAGGTATACGTCATGTTGGTGATTTGTCTTTTGTTAGACGCTTCCCTGTTTCTCTCACAGCCTGTTTAAACCTATATATGTATCTATATCTTCCATCTATTATGTTTTTCTGTGTAATCTCATCTCATGTTATTATCTATTTTCATTATTTTCAATTTGACTCATCAGTCATGTTATTATCTGGGTCATGTGATTGCCTCCCATTGGCTGCTGCTGCTTTTAAAGGTCAGGCCACTATTGTTGTTTGTCTTTAAAGCCCTGACGAAGACCTACAGTGGTTGAAACATGTTGGCTCTTTTGATGATTCAGCCACTGCAATAAAGGCTTTTTAATATTTCCTTCCTCTTTGATATGTTTTTGGTGAGCCTTCTTCTTCTATGTTTGATTATACAGAGCAAACAGTTATCTCTTCTTCCTGTCATTGAATAGAGTTGACATTACTGTTATTTGTCTATAAAGCTCTGAATGTTCAAGGGCCTGCAAAACACTCGCTGACTCTCTTTTGCAGTATGAACCCTCTCAGGTCATCTATTAGCATCGTGCTAACTGTTCTCAGAGCTCAAACTAAACCTGGAGAAGCAGCATTTAGCTACCTAGCTCCAACTCTGACCCCCTTAAATCCAGGTTTATGCTCCCCACTGTATTTGACTGCACTGAAACCCAACATCTTTACTTATCTAATATTAATTTTGTGTGAATGCTTTCTAATGTTTGAGTGGTATTTAAATGTTTTAGGCTTCATTCCTTTTAAATGTTTTAATGTAAAGCACTTTTGTGTATGATACATGACTGCAAATGAACTTGCCATGTTTTATATTTATGGCAGCAAAAGTACAGTTTGTGAAAACTATGTAGATTAAGATCTTACTTTGAAAAAAGATGTGATGCTTTATTAACATATAACTGACAGTATACTGTAGGTAGGGATGGGCAATATGGAGAATCACATAATTTTTTACCAAAAAACTCGATATTGTGACAATATTGTGGAGCTGACTATTGGTACAAAATATTTACACATTTTTGATAAATAACCATCATTAATGTGGCTATGATGACTATGTGGATAAAGGCAAATAACAGAACAGTCTGGTTAGTAAAGAAAATTACATCATTTTACTGTAATGCAGCCTTTAAAAGGAGATTTCTTCATTTTTCATTGCTCAGGAGGTTTTTACCAGGAGCCAAATGATCTGCAGAGTTCTCCTTCTCTCCAAAATAAGCAGACTTGGTGATCAACTGCTAAAACACTTAACAAAGCAGTTTCACCTTAAAGATCAGTGTTTCTCTGAGGCTGTTCAGCTCACCGCTGAGGTCTGTTTCTGTACAAAACAAACAAACCACGTGATTTAAACCAGTAAAAACAATAAACAAAGCAGTTTCACATTGAAAATATGTGTTTTTCCCGACACTCTTGTCTTGGAGGGGCTGCTTACTACAGTATTTGACACAAAAACATAAAAAACACAAATGGCCCGAACTAGAGCCAGTATGTGGTTTGTCTGTTCTGGGCTACTGTAGAAACATGGTGGTGCAACATGGCAGACTCCATTGACAAGGACCCGCGCCGTATTAGGGCTGTTCCTGGCAACCAATTTCCATCTCGACTAATCGAAAATTTTAATTAAGACTAGACTAATCTAAAAAGAGGAGGGGGCTGCTGTCTGACGGCTATGCAGCACCCACTAGTGGCGGGCGGCTGCATGACAGTTAAGCAGCCTTGTACATGAATAAAACACTCATTGGTTTAACCGACTAATATTTCCAGTGCCAACTAGCAATGGGGCGGACGTTTAATCGTTTAGACATTTAACCGCACACACTAGTTATAAATGTCTCATTCTTCGCTAACAAAAACCTGACGACTCTTATTTTCAGGTGATTATACACTCAACATATCCCCCTAAATTCTACACACTGGACCTTTAAAACCAGGAAAGACAACATTTACAATATTACAATATCCAAAATCTAAAATATCTAGTCTCATATCAATGAAATAATATTGATTTATTGCCGAGCTCTGACTGTAGATGAAATCAGCTCCACCTTTACAAGCTACAACATTTACATGTTGCTTAAATGTTAATTTGTAAGTAAAAATAAGAAGAGAATACAACATCTTAAAAGGGAGAGTCAATTAATTTCTTGCATCCAATTAGGGACATTTGTGTGAATGATACAATACCTACGAATAAAAATTAACATCCTCAGACCTACTTGCCTTTTTATCTTAACTACAAGTCACTGTATGGTTAAATATTTTCATTTAAAGATCTTGTAAAAAAAAAATCCTTGTTAAACAGGTTCTAACTGCTGCTGATTCATGTGACTGTTTATCAGGACCTGTATCTGATTCAGCTGGTGGGAGCAGCCCATTTCAAGAAAAACTCGTTCCAGTGAGGGGGACGCAGGACGCCTGGTAACGGCTCGCAATGGAATTGTTAATGTGGACTGCCTTAACGTTTCACTCCACTAGAAACAAAAGAAGCTGAGATGGCCCCGAAAACTGTGTTTACTGAAAGTGGAGATGACTGGACAAGATGGGACTTCTTACTAATGAAAGACCTGGAGTGAAACTAACTGCAAAACCAGACTTCATTAACATCAACTAAGTAAATGGTTTCTTTTTTTGTAGAATGGATAATGAGACTTCTTTCAGTGAATAGAACTTTTTTTTTACAATGAAAACAACTGAATGACTTGATTGTGACAGAAACACTTTAGAGAACAACCCCTCTTCTCTTATATCGACCCAAACAAACATGTTTCTGTATTGAGAAGCCACCACAATGCATCTGCAGTACTGTAAGACTAGATACAGTATGCCAAAAAGGCCAGATTCATACTGTAACAGTGACTCTCTGACTCAAAATGTATGCAGGGCACAGTCAGATATTCAATAAATGATTTATGGGTATGTTTCATATCCCACTGCTCGAGTGCATTTCAAAGTAACTGACAGCACTGACTGATGGTGGCGACTAATGTGTGCAGGCAGGATGAGAAGCACAAAGAGAGAAGAGATGTAGAGATGAGAGGCAGCGAGATTTGACCCCCTGCTGAGTTAATTAACACTCTAATGTGATTTCACTTTACTGATAAACTCCTCCGGCAACTTACAAAACAAAGATTGAAGGACTCGAGACTTTTAATTTCACTCAGATTAGTTTTAGAAACACATTTTGAGAGCTTGATTTTAGTGTTCAGAAATCTGTGAAACTGGAGATTTAACTAAAACTTAATACAAATATACACAACAGCAAGGGCGTATATGATACAGGGGGCTTGGGGGTTCTCCGCCAGATAATTTTTAGCATCAAACACCTAATTTCCTGCATTCTGGTTAACTTTTATGCACCAATTTGAGCCTTTTCTGCATCAGTTTGTGGTGTTAATGCCTTTTATTTTGTCAAAATAAATGTCCTCTGCTACTTTCATGTTTTAATTGGGGAGAACAGATTCACATGTTCTAAATATTGAGGGTGAAGTTCCCTGCATCCCCCCAAAATCTTCACCTATGCACAACAGTTTCTCCTCACAGCTTTCAGGATTTACTACTGTGTCTGAATACTATGGAGGCCACATTTTTTCAGCAGCTATCAAAATAAAAAATGTGCAAATATCTGATAAGATACCAGTGTCTGCAGTTGTAAATTTAACTGAAACTCCCAACTGGGTCACAGAATCAGATGGGTCACAGAATTTACCGCAACCACAGGAAGTAAACTAGTAACTGTGTGTGAACCTTCAACTTGACATCCACTCCTCTGAGTTTGGATTATTTGGTTGTGAAAAAAAAAAAAAGATATACACAAAATGTTTTGGGACAACTTAATGGAGCTGAAACACTTAATTTACAATTAACAATAAATCTGAAAATTAATCTGCAACTATTTCAATAATTGATTCCTGTTTAAAGTCATTTTTTCCAGACAAAAATCCCAAATGTGATCCGATACAGTCTTAAGTTGCAGTTTCACTTGAGCTGACGATCAGTTATTTTTTGTTTGAAGTATAGGGAGCACTTATGAATACTGTATAGTTCACCGTCATGGGAGAGTGTGTAAAGCTGCCAATATCTGAACATAAGATGCTGCAATAAGAATATTTTCGGGTACTTTTATAATACTTTTCTATGAAAAATGACTCAAACCGATTAGTCGACTGCTTAAAAATAGTCACTGATTACTTTAATAGTCGATAAGTCATCGATTAGTCGACTAATCGTTGCAGCCCTACTTGAAACGATTAAACAGTTATAAAAACTGTTGCCAGTTAGTTTTCTATCAATCAACCAAGTCATGATTTGACACTCAGCAGCACAGATGGCAACTCTCGATCAGTGGAGACGTGTTTCTGGCCCAAACTTCATTCACTTCTAACTCAAATATGGTCTCACGTAACCTCTGATAACAACGATCTGGGTCTTTACCTTATTAGATGTTTGACTTTGTAATAATTCTACTCTTAATAAAAGTATAATGGTAGAAAACATAGAGGGAAGTAAATCTGGCCACTTGGTATACACTCTGTTAAAGCTTGGTTGATTGTTATTAGTCATTAGTGGAGGATAAATAAAACCCAAACTAATACATGTTGGTAAATGTTAAAGGTAACAGTTAAAATCTATGAAGTGACCGTGGCTAGCTAAATTGACCTCTGACCTCCCTGAAGATGAGCTGAGCGTAAAGGGAAATTATCCTCTCACAACCAGTGAAGCCTAGACAGTTATTATGACACTACAGGGCTATGATTTACTAAGTTCTAGAAAGTGATAAAGCAAATAAACTGACCGGGAGGAAGTGAGTGTGGCAGCTGGAGGAGCATATCTGGACATCCATTAGTTGATAGCTGATAACAACCACACAGTGTAAAGTATTTCAAGAGTAAAGCGTCCACTGGTATTTAAAAACAACGTACCTCACACTCTCCTGGTTTGTCGACACGAGTTTCTTCGAGTCCTCACGTAGTTTGGAGCCTTATGTGAAGTTAAAATCACCCAAACCGAGTGTCTCCTCCGCCGCTCCGTCTGTTAGCGCAATCCCAGCTAACCTCACTGATATGCGGCCAGATGTAGCTCCGCGGCTCCGCTGCCGTTTTCACCGCCGCCTCGGTTTCAACGAGGTGTTAATTCACCTTGTTCCTATTGTAATTACAGCAGGGGACCGAGCCTTTACACAGGCCGTGGCCAAACGTTAACTGTTCCGGTGTTTCCTCCTCTGTTGGACCAGAAAGCTGTGCGGCCAGCAGGGCAGCACCACAACGCAGAGCCAACCAGGAAGTCCGATACTCTGTGACGTGGGCGTCCTGCCCTGAGCACGGTCTACCAGGTAGCAGCCTCATTTAGGAATACAAGTTGGTTAATCGCTAAATTGCATTTTTTTTTTGTGTGCCAAACATCGTTATAAATTTATTATAAAAATATCTCCTCTTTTTTTTTTTTTTTTTTTTTTTTTTGAAACCAAATACCACCTCCCACTAAAAAATATGAGCATTTGAGCAACACTTCATTTCTGTATTCTGGTGAATTTTTATGCACCGGTTTGTGCCTTTTCTGCATCAGTTTGTGGGGGCGTGTTTATTTATGTAACAGAAAATGTACAATTCAGGCACCTGGTGACAATTCAACATGCAATGGAAAATAACGTGGTATGGTTCTCGGCCATCTTTATCGCTTTGAAATATTTATTCCCCTGTCAATCAGCTTTTCCTAATTAATGTTAGCCTATTCCTGCTAATTCAGCACATGTTAGGATTTAATCTTCATACCTCTTTTGTGCCTTTTGCTCGGGGGAAGTAACTTCTTTAAATGTGTATGTGGCACCCATGTCAGTGATGCGGAAATAAAATCATTTCAGTTCATTCATAAAACCCTGGATTTTATCTGGCCAAATGTGTTTCAGCAACATTCTTACTCATGTTCAATATTTTTTTGCACATTTTGAAGAAAAAGTCATGATTAAATGAAAGGAAAGTCATGATACTCTAAAATCTACCTTCCCTACAGTCTGCTCAGTTACTGTCTGCATTTTGGGATTGATTTGTCTCTTTGGGATGCAGAAACATGCTACTGGGGATTTTTTTTTAAAAATATTCTCAGCTAAATTGACATGTGACTATTTTAGCTCCAATTCATTTCATGTTTTATTGCATTTAAGTCACATAGCCAAGTCTCAATTTTTCTGCCGCCCTTTGAAAGATTTAAAATGTCTTTCAGCAACACTTACCATCATGGCTGGATTAAGCTGTTAGAAGGCCCCTGGGACAAACAAAAAACTGCTGCTGGGCCCCTTGTTTCTTCTGCTATTGCTGTAATTTATACTATTTTAAGAATACAGCAGTTTTATTTGTGGAAATATAGATCAAATAAACATAAAACTGACATAACAGGCTGTTTATACACCAGATTTTGGACACAGCTGTGGCCCCAGGGCACCTCTCCTTAAGAGGGCCTCTAAGGAAAAAAACAAGCAGGACCCACCTTAAAGCCTTTATCATGTTGGTTGATATTGTGCTCTAGTGGTGCATATAACTAAATAGATTTTCTGTATAATTAGCACCAAAACAGTTGACACACCCATTGCAGCCTGTCGCTATAGGGGCCCCAGGGTCCCCAGGGTCCAAGGACAGTTACCTGCTTTGCCTGTAGCAACCCAGCCTCACAAATCATGTAATTACCATGAATTAATTCCCAAACTGTGTTGGCATGGGAGGGGGACTCAGGGATCTTTGGCAATTAGTTATCTATGTTGCTTTTTTTTATTCTCTCTGACCCAAGTGTCCATTCATCATGACAACTTTCCCTGAAGGGCCCAGCCTCAACTGCCTAAACGGTCAAACGCAGGGTTAAATAACATAAATATTAACTCTAGAGTCAGTTACAGCTTATCTGAGCTGATTACAGTGGAAATATAATAAATTTTATATCTGATCCAGGGTCTGCGATAGAGAGGGGGAGCCTGGTGCATCATGAACATCAAACAGATTGAACTGACCCAACCTTTTTAAACCTTTAAAGAGTCTACATGCAGATAAAAACAATATAGGCTTTTTTTACAGACAGAAATTCAGATTTTTATGCCAGAAAGAGTTGTGTTTTACTAAATCAAGTGAGATGTTATGTATCAAGTTGTTTACTGTATGAGTCTACAATCTGTGTTTGAGACTGGCTGCACCGGGTGGGCGGGGTCTTCCCTCTTCCGAAGGATCTCAAACTGCCGGGACATCCGGGTGAGCAAAGCGGGTTCTCTGCGTCTTTTGATGGCGTAGAAGAAGAGCGACAAACACATGCTAGCTGTGCCTTTTACACTATGGCAACAGTACAAGTTAGCGAAGCTGAAAAGGTGTACATTTTACACGGTATACGGGTACGTTTTTTAAATAACTACATGCCAACCTTAAACCTCTGTTAGTTAAGAATATTTCGTAAATGCCCTGACGGTAATGTGTGCTTTATAATGGCAGGAAGCTAGTTAGCATTAGCATGAGCTAACTGTAGTGTTGTTGACATGTTGATTGTTTAAATCAGGATGACTTACGGGTGGACGGAAGAGGCTGTGAGGACTACAGACACATGGAAATAGAGACTGATGTTGTGTCCAACACAGACGGCTCGGCCAAAGTCACTCTGGTAATGTATGATATGTACAGCAGAAGTCCTACATGTTTGCTCATTTGGTGTTTTTACTGTGAAACTTGTCATCTGTGCACCCAGAGTCAGTCATCAACACTTCAAATGCAAATACTCCTTCTTGTTAGTTGTGTGTTTGAGCCTGTCTGTCTACTACTATCTTTTTATTGTATGCAATTCATCAGGAAGGATAAGTGATTAATATATACATACTGCTTTATAGCTGTGAATTCCCCCTGAGGATCAAGTCTTAGTGAAATAATAACATCATAATGTATATGTTTATCACATTTTGTGGCATTATTTTGAATTTGGAAAGTAACTAGCAGCCAAAGTTATCAAATAAATGAAGAAGTGTGATATTTGCATCTCAGTTCTAGAGGAGTAAATGTATAAAGTGACAGAAAATGGAAATATTCTAGTAAAGTATAGGTACCTCAAAATTACTTGGTAACCTTCAAACACTGTTGATGACCTTTTTATTGTTGGCTTTGTCTCTCTTTCAGGGGCACACAGCGGTTCTAGTTGGAATTAAGGCTGACATTGGAAAACCAAGGCCTATGGTGCCAAATGAAGGCTACCTGGAGTTCTTTGTTGACTGGTAGGTGTGTGCATGCTTTGGCTTTTTATAAACTGAGGCTTGTTTTTTATAGATTTCGCCACTGAACCAAACAGTTATGAAGACATTATACAGAGCAACTTTCAGGATATGCAATATGAAAAATATTATATTGGTGTATATACTTTTACACCATAGTATCACTACATATCATGATATACTGAATTTTCTGTAAAGTCAATCAAAATTTGTTTAAAAATGAAGGGCTGCATCATAAATCCCTCCCTATTGGTAATATATTCGGATGCATACCCAGCCACTAGGAGGTGGTGTTGTATCATCTGTTCCCTGAGAGATAAATCTCCAACACATCCTAGTAATAATAGACTTACCAGAGAGAATATGATCATATTACCATAAATACGCAATAAATTTGAGTGGAGAAAGGTTGTGAGGTCAGCCAGTGTCACTGCTCTCCCTACTTTCCCTAAGTAAAAATAAATCTCAGGCTGATAGATATTCTGTTACCTCATTTTTTGATTGTCTTGTTTTCTCTGTCTCATCACTAGTTCAGCCAATGCAACCCCGGAGTTTGAGGGCAGAGGAGGTGAGGAGCTTGGGACAGAGCTGAGTAACACTCTCTACAAAGTCTTCAACAACAAACACAGTGTGGACCTGAGGAGTCTCTGTATCAGTGCAGGAGAACACTGCTGGGTTCTCTACGTGGATGTGCTGGTGAGTGCTAGTGTCCAGTAATGTCTTCACCTTCCAACATTCATGCAGTGATTTTTGCAGGTGTGCCTTTGTTTTAAAGCTTACCCCTGCCTTTATGATTTTTGCTCAAATTGACATAAGTTTAGACAAATATGAAGAGTTCACCCATTTTTTCTTTTCTTTTTTTTGCAGTTTATTTTGTTGCTGTTCTTTAACTTCTGTTCCTACTTGTATGATGAAATATTGTAACTCACCTTTGCATATAAAACACTGTTAAACTGTGGTTTAGTGGAGGAAAAAAATCAAAGCGGCACCTTTTACATCAGAACATCTTGTTTGGTCTGTGTATATTTGATGCCATGCTCTTCACTAAGGTAAAATCTCACACTGACATGTCTGCACAGCTCCTGCAGTGTGATGGAAACCTGTACGATGCCATCTCAATAGCTATCAAGGCAGCTCTCTTCAACACAAAGTAAGTCAAGTGTTATAGTAGTGTTTATGATCTCTTACAGCTGTTATATTGATCATTCTTACGCAGTAAAATAAAAGCTTACAGACAGTCTTCTCATTATCTTACTGACAGAATTCCCAGAGTGCACATATCAACGGACGAGGAAGGAGGGAAGGAAATTGAGCTGTCAGATGACCCGTATGATTGCGTGAGACTCAATGTAGAAAATGTTCCTTGTATAGTGACGTTATGCAAGGTAAGCTCACCTGCCTATTCTCAGAAGTGAAGAATCTCTAAAGCCCTTCATCACACAATGCGTGACTTTGACATTGGCTGTTTTTCTGCAGGTGGGTCACAGGCACGTGGTGGACGCAACTCTGCAGGAGAAGGCCTGCTCCGTGGCGAGCCTGATCATCTCGGTGACACACAAGGGCACCATCAGCTGCATGAGGAAGGTGGGCGGAGGCAGCCTGGATCCAGAGAGCATCTTTGAAATGACAGAGGTGAGTCCAGCCCTCATCCTCGGCCATCTGGCCTCCTCCAGGTTTTGAATATGATTATGTCTGAACAAATAAAGGTACTAAAGTGTTATTTTGTCTCCAGGCAGGTAAACGGGTCGGGAAGGCCCTTCATGCTCCGCTCATCAAGCTGCTGCAGCAGGAGGAGAGTTTGGGAAAGACGCGACAGAAAGTTGGCTTCCTTGGTTAACATCAACTACTGTATCTACAGTATATATGTACATGTATACAAATTTTTCTAATAAAACATTTAATTTGTACAGCCCTCTTGTCTTTGTACTTAAAGTAACAGTGTGTAAGATTTAGGGGGATTTAGTGGCATGTGAAACTTCTCCAGATTAGTATTCCTTCATTGTCCAGGAGGTTTTTTTTTTTTACTAGGAGCATAATTATCACCAAAACAGACACGGAATAAAGCAGTTTAATTAAAAAAGAAATAAAAAAAAATCAGTTTATCTGACGCTTTCATGGCCCTGTCAAGACTCACTGTTTAGTTTGTCTGTTCTGTGCAACTGTAGAAACATAGCGGTGCAAGATGGCCATCTCAGAAACACAAGGATACTTATTTATAAATGATTATAAACTAAAGAAAACATACTTGTTATATTCCATTTCTGTCAATACATCCTTCCTAAATCCTACACACTGGAGCTTTAAATTTAGACACACTGTCATATGGTGTCAGTGTTTTAACAATGCCACAAAAAAAAAAGATCTGGTGTGAAGATCCTGTACATATACATTAGTGGTCGGAGCGTTTAGGCCTTTAAGTCATTAAAAAGTATTAAATTAAAATTTCTGAGGTCTTACCTGCCGCAAATATCTTATCTAATTTCATTTATCCATTTTTTAGTTTCCTCATGAACATAACTTTCTGTGTCAAAGTCCACATTTCTGACTTTATAAAGCTTTTGGCCTACCACTGAAACTAATAGTGTCTTTTAACTTTATACTTACCTGTTGGCAAAATGTGAATTAGCCTAACTCACTTTAATAACTGTGTTCCCACATAAAACCTACCTCTGCATGGGACTACATACATGCACTACTTACCTGAATGCTTAAGGGTGTTTCACCCTTGGTCCTCTTCAGCCCTCTTTTATTATTATTATTATTAACCTTCATTTAACCAGGAAGATCCCATTGAGATTAACAACCTCTTTTTCAAGGGAGACCTGACCAAGATAGGCAGCAGCAAGTATGAAGCACAGTTACAAATTACACAGATAAAACACAAACAAATAGTATTGAATATACAAGCAGATTATGAAAAACAAGTACATGTAGTGGAGTCGGCCTCAAGTATTCTTAGTTTGGATTTAAAGGCGTTCAAAGAAATTAACCCTGTTAGTTTCCAGTCATTTTGCAACATATTCCAAGCTGAAGGTGCAGAGTAGACAAAAGCCTTTTTACCCAATTCAGTACGGGCATATGGAACAGAAAGCAACAAGTAGTCTTGCGAACGAAAGGAGTAAGGACCAGCACTTCTCTGTGCAATTAAGGAACAAATGTAGGAAGGCAGTAGACCAAGTAATGCCTTATATATAAAAGTATACCAATGACTGAGCCTTCGGGTGGCCAGAGCAGCCCATCCAACCCGAGAGTATAACTCACAGTGGTGTGTCAATGGTTTACAATTAGTAATGAACCTCAGAGAAGCGTGGTAGACAGTGTCAACCATATGAAGACATTTAGCAGACGCATTCATATATAAAAGATCTCCATAATCCAACACTGGTAAAAAGGTAGCAGCAACAAGTCGCTTTTTTGCATTAAAAGAAAAACATAGCTTATTTCGAAAGTAAAAACCCAATTTTATCCTCAGCTTCTTCACTAATTTCTCTATATGTGGCTTGAAAGTGAGGGAGGCATCAATCAAAACACCCAGGTATTTATACTCGTGAACCACCTCTATTTCATTTCCCTCGAGAGTGGTCACTGAGGGGATAATTTGTGGCCTCTTCCTAGAATTAGAGAACAGCATAAGCTTAGTCTTGTCTGCATTGAGAACAAGTTCCAGCTGAAGTAATGAGTGCTGGACAGCAACAAAGGCTTTCTGCAGGGATTCAATGGCCTGAACAAGAGTTGATCCACAGCAGTAAATAATTGTGTCATCAGCATAGAAATGCAAATTAGCATTTGTCACATTTATACCCAAATCATTGATATAAATAATAAATAAAAGGGGACCTAATACAGAACCCTGCGGCACCCCTTGTGGACAGTAACAATATCAGAACACAGGCCATCATATTTAATGCACTGAGTCCTATTACTGAGATAGTTGGTGAACCAAGTAACTGCTTGCTCCGAGAATCCTGATTGCAAGAGTCTAAGTTTTAAAATATCGTGGTCAACTGTGTCAAACGCTTTCGACAAATCAATAAAAAGAGATGCACAATGTTGTTTCTTGTCAAGTGCAACAGAAATGTCATTTACCACCTTCATTGCAGCTGTAATGGTACTATGCTTTTTCCTGACTGATATTTCGATAAAATGGTGTTAGAATGTAAAAACACCTTAACTTGCTCACCCACAAGAGCTTCAAGAACTTTGGCCAGCACTGATAAATTAGATATTGAGGAGTACTTGTCTGATGGTGAAAAAACTGCACTCCTCCAGACATGGAAAGAGGAAAACATCTAACACCAATTGTCCATAACGCACAGAAACACTAAGGTTTTATATAAAGGCTATAGTATGAACAGAAAGAGGACTGAGGCCCCATCAGAGCTGAAGTTTACCGGAAAGAGAACTAAGTCCTCATTCAAATGAACTGTCAATGTAACGCAAGAAGAACTGAGTCCCCTTTCTGTCAGTCCACTCTTTGGTCCACTTAAAGAGGACTGAGTTTGGTTCATTTAAAAAGGACTAAGTGTGAAAACACTCTAAGTGAAAAAAGTTGATTGAAAAATGTCTTAAATTTGTTAAAAAATGACCTTAAAGGTCTTAAAAAGCATTTAAATTCAAGTGTCTGATAAAGATGCAACCACCCAGAGTTTCCCCTCCCAACCAAAGGCCTTTCAGCTGCCAGTCAGTTCCCAGCCAATTACCAGTCTCCTGACAGGGCATGTCTAGATTCCACTGTGATCTCACACAATCTCATCCCAGCCAAGGAGCAGTCAAAGACCGGACAATGTCCCAGCAGGGATCCACCATGGATCTGCCTGGGCCCCATAACAGAGCAACAGGAAATTCTAGGTGGCTGCATCTGTACCTGCAGACACCGGGAGATACATTTTATGGTAACAATAACAAAGTAAGCTAAGGATCTTACTGTAGGCGCAGAGGAGGCTATACGCAGGTGTACAGGGTATACCCACCTCTTCTTTTGGCCCATAACAGTATACCCACCTGTCATCCACAAAAATCACTGGAATTTATAGGAAAGTATACCCACTTCCTCCTCGGTAACCTACCCATTTACATGGTAGTACACCCACCTCATCAGCTACTATTAAACCTCTAGATATTACAGATATCAATTCACACAAAATCAAATAGGTCCATCAGTAATAATGCTCAACAGTATTTTTTGTGCCACACTCACCAAGCTTGAGTTCATTATTTTCATTATTTATTTTCAAAACAAAATCATTCTCAATATTCTGAACTGTACTGTCAGGACAGCAGTCTCTCTGCATCCTTTTGTCTCTGCCACGTGTCAGTCTGGGGCTACAGAAAGACCAGATGTGACTCTGGATCATTCCACTCTTCCTTCCCACAGACATGCTGTAGGGTGTGTGTGCTGGCTGGGAGCAGACATATGGAGTAGACAGGTCCAAAACAAACTCAAATTGCAGATTTTGAAGCAAAAAAAAAAAAAAACATACTCAGAGAACGGTTTGTGAAGATATACACATTTCAAAATAAGGGGTGACATTGCAAGTGCCTTTACAGCTGCATAAGAGACTTAACAGGTAATGATGAATGAGTTTTTCATTTCAGTTTCTTCTTGCTGCCAAAAACACCTGGAAATATTTAAATCTTTCCAAATGAGGCCATAACTAAAGGCTTCCAAAACACCTACTGGCCAACTGTTAGGAAAGAAAGTCTTACTCCATCTCTTTTTTCTCATCCTGAGAGCCAAGAAATAAACTGTAACCAAGTTATTTAAGCATTTGTGCAACACATGAGTCAGTGTTGTTTATTTCTTTTTTATAGTATACTTTGATGAAAGCTGCACAGGGTTATTACATCATAACTGTTTTACACTGTCTGCCAGTCTCCACCTGCTTTCCAGGCCTGGTCTGGTTTGTACTGGCCCTCCACGTTAAGCATCTGGAGCCAGATGAGACACACACACACACACACACCATCCTTTAAGGCTCCTGAGGTTGGATTGTTATTCCTGCAAATGGCAGTTTTGGAGCTCAGTATTTTTCCCTGTTTGGAGAGATGAGAGGGAGGGCGTGGGAGGGTGCGGATAAATTGCAAGCATCCACGTTGGAGCAGCCTCATTCAACAGGTCTCACCATGGAGTTCAAAGGAGTGTGCGTGCTGCTGGGAGTACTGCTACTGGTGAACTGCTCGTTTCAACAGATTCCACCAAAGAAGAAGCTAATAAAGAAAGGTAGACACCTGGTCCATCACAAATGATTTCAATATCATATCTGTGTTATGAGATGTTTATTTCAAAAGCATGTTTTCTATGTAATCATGCTCAGATCTCCTTGAAAAAGGAAATAATTGAAATATAAACAACCTGATTTGAATTTCCTTGTGTCTCCACTGTTTTTGGAATCAGATACGGCAAGGGATTCTGCCATCGAGGACTTACAGAAACAAATCAATGACATCGTCCAGGAGCTCAACCTACTGAAGGAACAACAAGCCCTGCAGACAGGTAAGCTGGACTTTTGAGCAGCTGGATCATAAATTGGATCTTGTTAGCAATATTAATCACCCTGAGAAGGCCTCTAACAGTCTCCTAACACCAGGACTTGACAGAATCTGGGTTCAGACAAAGACTTTATTACCAACTGGGCAAAAGAAGCAACTGCCCCCAAAAATCAATGACTCGATTGTACATAATGTAAGAGATTGCAAATGTTTTAAAGGAATTTGCTAAAGCAGATAATCAACCCAGGTAGGTCCAGCCATGTTAAGTAGTCTTATGGCCCTGTCTGTACCAGGCACTGGCTCAGGGGCCCAACAAATCAGGGACCCCTCTGTCGTATACATGCAAAATATCTCTCAAATTGACATGTACCGACCAGGAAGAGACTCAAAATGACTACAGAGAGACAAACAGATCACACCGAGATGAAAAGGAACTGCAAAGAGACACAAAATAACTACACGCAATCATAAAGAGACAATAGGTGTCAGGGACCCCTCTGGCCTTCACCTGCAAAATGTCACTCAAATTAACACGTACCAACCACAAGGAGACACAAAATTACCCCAAAGAGACACAAACGATTAAATATAGACAGAAAAAAACACAAGCAGACTGTTTGTCATGTGTCAAACTTAACATTACAAATGGCCAGAAAACAGGGTTAGTAAACAGAATAAAGCAGCATGGAGGCCAGTGTTAATGTAACCGTGATTACTTCTTTTATATATCTCTAACTTATTCAGTCACTCTTTAAAACTTGGTGCAGACTACTTTGTAAAGATGACCAAGCATGGCTTGGATGGAGGTGAACAGAATTTGTGGCTGAGATGAAAAAGAGTCACAGAAGCTACGGATGGTCGCACTGGGAAAGGGGCGAAAATACTGTGTCAACCCAAGTGTCATGTTTCCATCATTGTCAATCAAAGCTGGGGCCGATAAATATTTGTAACTACTGCAGAGTATGTATATGAATGCTGATTATAACCTTTCCCATTAAAGACAAATTCAGATGTTAGTGATTGTTTGCGTTTTATTTATTTATTTATTTATTTATTGTGTTGGAAAGGGACCTTAGAGAAAAGGCATAGTTATTTTATATTGTTTACTTACGTGGCATATTCCTAAATATAGTTGAATCAAATTACCATGCAGTCACTGACACACAGAAAGCCCAGGGCCAGGCGACAAGTACAGGGTCGACAGGGGCCCAACATCAATTTTTTGCCCCAGGGGCCCCTTATTAAGTTATTCCAGCCATGGTTAGACTCGCAATTTGGCCAGGTTTAAACCCCTGCACCAGTAAACAGCTACCTTCTACCCCTAAATGAACTCCTCTCAGCCTTAGACATGCAATTCTGTGTCTGAACCTACTTTATGATCACCTGTGGAAGCAGGCAAGCAGCCATTAGTGTCACAGTGGTAATAAGTGGATTGCAATGTGGACATTTTAAAGGGCTTGCTCAAGGGGGAATTATTGATAGCATGACAAGAGCTACATTGTTCAGTACTCAACTTGGACAGAACAGTCTGTATACTCAGATGGGATACATGTGTAGTCTTTTGAACTGCAAGTCTGAATCTGGAGTGCACATGGCAAAACTGTGTTCAGGACACAAAATGATATCCAGTTGTTCCTGCAAATCAAAAAATCAAGTACATGGGACTACAGTTATTTGTATTACTAAAGGCCACCTGTATTACCTACAGCTGAAAAAAACTCTGACATGACTCTGAATAATAGTTTGGGTCTATCTAACCATCTGCTCCCTTTTATTTTTCTCTTCAGTCTGTCTGAAAGGCATAAAGAGCCATGGCAAGTGCTTCTTGGCTGACACTGTAAGAAAACGCTATCACACTGCCAGTGAGGACTGTAACGCCCTGGGCGGCGTCCTCGGTACACCCACATCCCGTGGCGAGAACGACCAGCTCAGAGACTACATCCGCCAGAGCATTGGCCCAAATGAGCAGGTCTGGCTTGGCGTCAACGACATGATGACTGAGGGCACCTGGGTGGACCAGACTGGCTCCAGCATTACATACAAAAACTGGGACACCTCCAACCAGAGGTCCCCTCAGCCAGACGGCGGCCAGTCCCACAACTGCGCCGTCCTGTCTGATGCCTCTAATGGGAAGTGGTTTGACGAGAACTGTCGTGAGGAGAAGCCCTCCATCTGCCAGTTCAACATTGTTTGATCACATGTATCTTATCATAGACTGCGCATGGTTATAGCTGCTTTCAGTGTGTACCCCTGCTGCGATGCTGCTCTGCCTGCTATTCTAAAGAGAGCTTTAAACCAGTGGTTCTCGGCTGGTTTTGCATCAGGACTAAATTCTGATTTAGAAGTCACAATCAGCAGCATGTGACATATGGGTTTGTTATTTTTGACAAAAGCCATCTGGTGATGTGTCATTTGCAACATTCCTTGTGGTCACAGTAAAACCAGGAGGAACAGAATAAGCTAGAGATTGTGGGACACCGTCTCCTCCAAAGGACTAGATCTATGTCCTACATATCCTTTTAAAAAAAGGATATAATTTTTGCAATTATTTCAAAACATATTGATTGTTCATAATTCAGAGTGCCAGTACTCGTGCTGGCACCTTTCACGAATGTTTAAAAACTGGGTGTAACTATCTATTATTTTCACACACCTCTGTTGAGACTCACTAGTTGAGAACCACTGGTTTAAACTCGGATAACCCCTTTGCCATTACTGCATAATGACAAGACTCACATGGAGCCAGAATTCTAAGAGATATTTCATTAAAATAACTTCTTTCAAGACGTGATTTCAGTTTGCTAGCCTTGTAGTCTCCTATGTCTGGCCTGGTGTAACCTGAAACAATACATGATGAAAACCCATTCCTCTGCTGTCGTTTCTTTAAGGAAAAGTTTGGGGAGATATGCTTATGCATACTGAGCGTTAGAGGTTCTGTGTGTAACTTTCAGAAAATCTTTGTTGTAGTACCTCTCTGAGGCCGTTACGTGAACTGCAGTTAGCATCCTCCGTAGCCATGGCGAGCACCTGCATGGGCCACAACACTGAGTAACAAGAGACAGACTGTCATCCTGTTGAAAGAATACTGGAAAATCAAGTACAATCAAATAGAGTGGTGCAGGAAAGAGTCCAAAAACCCGAGTTTTTGGTTAGATGCCTGAAATAAGGTCTGTTGTTAATGTTGTGTTCAAATGGAACTCATATGCGCATGTTAACGACATGGGAAGTCATGAACACGAACTTGAAGCTCTCAGAAAATTTCCACTTACGAGGTCATGAATGCTACAACGGGGGAGTGTTCAGATGGACTCTACCCTTGAACACAGTGAACACGAACCCATTTGAATGCAGCATAACACAAGCTTAAAAGACTTTCACATTTTGTTCTACCACATAAAATACGTCAGTAAATACCCCACTCTTGAAATTTGAAGCCTTTAGGTGTCCTAAAACAGGTGCTAACAAGTGGCTAAATGAGACTACAGAACATCAACAGGCCGAACATGGCCTTACAGCCTCACTGCGGTAAGGATGTCTAATGGAAAAACAGCATGTGTGGACTCTGTTGTGGTGGGTGCCAACCATTTGCTGACATTAACAGAGTCCATTTCTTAGCTAACGTTACTGTTGTACACTGCAGCGCTATAGCGGAGCTGAAGAGAGATGTAGCATGCTGTTGGGAGAACTTTGCCTTAGGAGGTCTTAATGCTAGAGAGAGATGTCTTGGTTAAGATTCATCACATTCTTTGGATCTTCCCAGGAAATTCGCCCCGAGTCCTTTACACAATAGTCAGCCCACAGGAAACCGAGAAGGTCAGGGAAGGTCCCGGCTTTTAAGTTACATTAGGATCCATGCATCCATTAGCAAATGAAAAACAGTTAACACATGTAAAAAGTTACACACAGTACCTTTAAATGAGAAAATTGATACCACACGTCTTTTCATCTTACTTCTAGCCAGAAAGTGTGCATTTCCCAAAATATCAAAACGCTGTTCCAGACAGTCAAAAGGCTCAGTAAAGAAATGCAGACTTGATTTTAAATGTAACATCTGCAGCTGCAAGAAATGTGGCGCAACTATGTAATCCTGGCTCCTGCATTTGTTGTTTCCAGTAAAAACACTTCTCCATGGTAAACACTGGCTGCAGCTCCACAGTCTGAAGTCTTCCACACCCTCATTCGCGTCACTGTTTTTCATGGCCAGAGTTCCTGTGGTTGAAATTGTTTTCACCATCCAGCATGCAAAAGGTGACCGTCTCAGCATGAGAAGGAAAGTTAAGTGTGATGGCAGTCATTGCCTCAAGAAGTGAACGGTGTCCCCACCAGACCTTTTTCCTAAGATTTATTGCAATAAAACACCTACATTTTATCTACAAGTAAAGAAAAAACAAATCTGTTTAAAAACAAAACATGTAAACAATATAAAAACACTATTTAAACAAGGACTAGCACATTTTTTTCATAGTCCCTGCTGCTGAATCCATGCCACGTGGACAGAGATTTAATAAAACTAAACAATCAAATATTAAAGGAATAGTTTGACATTTTTTGTTGCTTTCATGCTCAGACTTAAATGAAAAGATTGATATAACTTTCATGTTTGTATGGTACGATACAGCCTCCAGATCATAAGCTAAGCTTAGCACGAAGGCTGGAAACGGGGACTGCCGGTTGTTCCAATGGCCCAAAATTCCGAAGCCCTGTCAGTCTGAAAGATGTCCCACTGGACCAAAAGCCCATTCTGCCGACGGCCTGTTATCCCAAAAACACCCAACACCCATTGCTCTGAAGTCCTGTTTCTTAGGAAATAAACACTCCCTGCAGTTACACAACCCAATTGCCAGAATTTTTAACAACACCGTAGTAAATGTTTGGTTAGGTTTAGGCACAGAAAATATCATGTTTTGGCTTTAAAAAAAAAAACAGGTGTAGTTGCTCAAGAGCCACTGAGAATCTGAACGGGGAGTGTGTATTTGCGGAGAAACAGGGCTTTGCTGTCGAAGAAATGGGCTTGTGGTACAATGGCACATTTTTTTTTGGACTGCTGAGGCTTCGGACTTTGGGCCATCGGAACAATGGCATGGCACCCTGGAAAACAGCAATCCTGATTCCGTCCAAAGGAAACAAAATCTACCTTCCAGGATCTCTAATGCTATGTTCACAGTATGAGCGACAAAGCAACAGGCTACAAGTAATTTTCAATGGAAGTAACTGACATGAGGCTACAAACTCTATATTTGGTCAAAAAGTTTCTCTGCTTTTGATCAATTTCAAACTTTAAATGATGTTCAGTTGAGTTGCTTTGTTGCTAGCAGCAGACACAAACAAGCCCATGACGACCTAGCTAGCTAGCTAGGCCAGTGATCATGTAGCTGGCAACATTGTTGCTGTAACATCTGTAGTATGAACACAGCATAACGCTCATTTGTTTAATCTGTATGAGTTTTATGCCTAATGTGTATGTACTTCTGTGTAATATATAGAGTATGCCCCTAGTGTTCAACGTAAGGAAATGCATCTCTTTACAGCTAGATAGAAATGCCACAGCAGAAATGGCAGAAAAGTTAATTGTGAGTGTTCTTTGCTGTCCAATCTTGTGAAATATGCACATGGAGCAGTACGACGACAAAAACAGGACCAGTAATGCATGGCAACAGATAAGTGGGTCGACCTGTCATGTGTGTGAAATATTTTGTTGAAAGACATATGATCACTATGCATGGACTCTATACTTTTCACTTAGGAAAAAACAGCATAAGCTGTATTACATCCATCAATCTGTTAGCTAATTTCTTTTTATGCTAACCTGCTGTGGCACAGTGCATACAGTCTGTTCGAAATCTGCCGCAACAGCTCAGTTTTTTCAGCATACTTGAGGCAAATTGCGGACTGAAGAAAAGGAGTGTCACTAACACATTGCAGATAACAGAGATTTTCATGGGAATGAATGGACTTCCAGTTGACACGCATGCACATTCAGAGCTGTGTAAATGAGGTGTTGCTGGTGGGTAGATTTTGTTACCTTTAGATAGAGTCAAGCTATCTGTTTCCCATTGATTCCAGTCTTTATGCTAAGCTTAGCTAACAAGCTGCTGGCTGGAGTTTTAGATTTACTGGACATGAATGAGATTGAAATCAATGTTCTCATCTAACTCTCAGCAAAACACTAAAAAAGTATCCCCCAAAATGCCAAACTTCCTTTAAAGAAGAGGATCACAGCTTCGAGTCTTGAACCTTGAAATGACTGAGTTCTGACAAGACGATGAACACATCACATTCAGAAGCTCATCGATCTCAGATTCCCTGAGTGTGATCGAGGCACAGAAGTTCACATCCGTGCAGTCTGGAGATACTCGGTGCTGTAATGACAATTCAGTAACAGCGGCCCATCATGCAGCTACAGTCCTGACACACTACAATGAGTCCTCTGTTACAGGCGGCTGTGGTTCCATGTCAGCACCAGAGAGCCGGATCGTATTTATGTCCCCTGTACTCTTGAACGTGTACAGTTCATTATCCACCATCCTGCGGTCCTGGAAGCCGAGGCTGTCCTGCCGGTCAATGGGAGTGCGTGGACGGGGCGGGAGGAAAGAGTCCGACGGGTTCAGGAATGTATTGAACTGGTCCATCTCAGGCTCATTGTCCGGTTCATTGATTACAGGCAGCTGTGCATCAGTGGGGCCTGTAAATGTTTTGTAAGAGTCCGTCTGAATCCCATTGAAGTTGTCCTGAATGCTGTCGGCATAGCTGGAGTCACCCAGCAGGTGGCCGTACACCATCGTTTCATCTATGGAGGCGTAGACGTGGGATTCGTTGTCAGACCGAGTTTTGCTGAAGTGCCTGTCACCTGGGCGGAAGATATTCCCTCTGGTGATGTAGATGGATGACTGCTTGTTTCTGTCTCTTTTCTTTTTCCTGCAGGATGAAGGCAGAAAATGGACAGTAAGAAAGAGTCAATAAAAGCCACCAGTTAATGACTAATCTTATAGAATACAGACCAGAGGTCTTCAACATTATTTAGGCTAAGAACCCCTGAGCTACAAGAGAGACGGAGCAGGAACTCCCAACTGCATTTATTGTACAAAACTGAGTTGCACTTGAGATAAATTCTGAGTTTGCAGCAGCTGTAGCACGGCTAGGTTCGATAACTACGGGCCCAGATTTTAGAGTTTTGCTACAGGTGTACTCACTTTGTGACGATGCATACAGCAGCCAGCACGATGAGCAAAAGCAAAAGGACTCCTGCTATCCCCAGGGCAATGGCCAAGAGATCTTAAGAGGCAAAAAGGACACATGGTAGAGTTAAATTCTTTAGTTGTTTCAGGTAAGGAGTTTTTGTGTATATGGAAGGCCCTAATTGTTTGCTTACTGATCTTCTTCTGCAGGACGATTTTGGTCACCGCACCAAATTGGTCCTCCTTTAGTATACAGTTGGACATGTTGAGATAGAAACTATGCGGCACCTCCAACTTGTTCTCAGCCTCCTCGTCCTCCCTGCGGCTCATGAGCTCCTCCTCGTATCCCAGCATCTTTACCTTGATGGCTGTGTGCCTGTCTGCACATTTGGGCTGGCTGATATTGACAAACTGCAAGAGGGCCTTGTATTGGCTCGGCAAAGAGACAATCCAGGAGACAGTGGAGGAAGGCTTCATACCCTGAGGCCAGTTGGGGGTGGCCAGCAGGGTCGGCGATGACACCTTTGGACTGACTCTGTAGATAATGGTCTCTAAAAAACACAAGGGATGGGAAGTAATGCAGAGTGTCAGTACTGTATCCTCCAGCATTCATGGTACGATAGTGCCCCTGTGTGGAATTAAAAAGTAAAGCTGGCCATAACTACAGTGGAGAATCATAATTTAGCAGCATGACAACTCATGATTATTTTCTTGGTTAATCAATTGTTTAGTCAATAAACATCCATTCTGAAATTCACTCAAACTGATTGAAATTTGTTAACCTGTCAGAACTTTCTAATGTTGATATAAACAATAAAAAAGGCCAGTATAACAGAACTGAAATGACTTATCGATCAATCAATTAGTCAGAAAATTTAATGTTTCACTAATTTTTCAAGCAGAAATGCCCAAAATATTCTCTGATTTAATATTTTCAAAAGAAGATTTGCCACATTTTTTTACATGCATGATATTAAACAGAATATTGGTTAATATAATATTGGGTTTGATTGTTTGTGGGACTAAACAGTTATGAAGTTGCCGCCTTGGGCTTTGGGTATATATAATGGCCATTTTTCTAATTATTTTCTGCCAAAACAATTCATTGATTAGCCCATAAAATAATCTGCAGATTAATCAAAACTGAAAACAATCATTAGCCCAGAGTATATTGAATTTACCTGGGATCTCCTCACTGAAGCTGGCATTGAGAAAAGCCCCCCTGATCTTGCTGAAGTCCGGGACTGTGGCTGTGACTGAGACGTTGGCGTGCACCTGAACTTTCTGGATCATTCCATTATGGCAGAAATCTCCAATAGAAAACCCATCACCCTCTGCCACATGTAGGGAGTGAGACTGATTACACTCCTGGCCGGGCAGTGACTGTCGGAGACTCCCTGTGGGCGACATCAGATCCACGGTAGCGTCCTGAGGGATGGTGAGGTGCCAGGTGAAGCTGTGAAGGGGCATCGGTAGCCAGGAGCTCAGTTTGGGCACAGTGAGGGGAGTTGCAGGGCAGGATGTCACATTTTGGCACCCTATTATTAAAAAGCACACAAAAAGAGAAAATAATAAAGGGTAAGTTCTGTATTTTTTTTAATGACTTAAAGGAAAAAACAGTTTTGAAATTGTTCCAGTATTGAGAGAGAGTGCTGCACTGACAGGCTCAGATTATTGTTATAATAGCCTGACAACTTACTGAAAGGTTCCCTACAGAGACAGACCCTTTTGTTCAAGAGTAAGATCCTTGTTGTTTGAACAGAAACAGCCCTGAAACCGCCATCATCAAACCCACCAGACTCCATTTAAACAAACAATAATTTTAGCATGCATGGAGCCAGCATATTTTCACATCTAACTGGGTTAATTAAGGGTTTACTTTAACAAAACCAGAGTTGGTGATTGTTGGAACGGTGGAAAAATGAACCAAGATGGTTTCTGGGAATTTCATTTTGTTTCTGTTAACTTTGAATGAATGGTGTTTAATGATGATAAAATCATAGTTTATTTAAATGCAGTCTGGTGGGTCTGACAATAATGATTTCGAGGCGGTTTCTGGTTAAACAAAAGGCATTTTACTCTTAAACAAAAAGGCCTATGTCTGTAGGGATCCTTTCCATAAGTTGTCAGACACTAAGGCCCTGTTTAGACGACAACGATTTCTCTAAGAGAAAAAGTCTGTCCTTTGTGTCTTAAAAAACGTCCGCGTTTATATGACTACATTACTGAAACGATCCCCGTTCACACGGAGCCACAAAATCTACTGGAAACGCTGTAGTATGTACGCCAGGCCAATGGGTGGCAGTGTAAATTTGCAAAGCAACACCACGGCATGCGCCTGCGCTGAAGTGCCTTCCTCTACAACGCGGTGATTACAAACCAAAACAAAGAAGACACAATGGTGAAAGCACGCACAGATAACTTTGTCTGGACGGACGACGAGGTGGAGTTGCTACAGTAGATCTACACTTTGCTGGAGAAGCGTTGATAAAATCAATAGGGTGAGCAGCACAAACAGAGCTCGGCATTGTTGTTGTGATGGTCGACTTTCTCGCGCATGCCTAGTGACTGGAACTGTAATGCGCATGTGCGAAAAGTCTCCGTTTTTAGAGGAACTGCATAATGTAAGTTTACATGACAACGGAGACGGTGCCGTTTCCAAAAAATTGCACTCTGGAACCTGTTTTCAAAACGTTGCATTTTCAGGCGCCCAAAACGCCGCTGTCATGTAAACGATCGGCCAAAACGCAACTAAAGTTTACTGTTTTAAGTTGAAATCGTTGTCGTATAAACGGGGCCTAAGAATAATATCTGAGCCTATCAGTGACAAAAACAAATACTTTTAGTCCTGAATGTTTTCAGCTGTCGGCTACAGCGGTCCCTCCAAATACTTGACCAGTTCAAAAAATTGTTCTCAGGATCCAGGTTGAAAAATGCTGCAGTTATCCATTAAATTCAAAACTAAAGGAATTCATCTTGTCAAAAAAGCTAATTTCCAAAAACATTGAACTATCCCATAATGAATTTAATAGTCTTTATACTTTGAGTTTAACATTTCTTTAAACAAGGAACTGATAGATTTCAACCTCAAAAGAAGCTACAATCATCTCATGAACATGCAACATAAATTCAACTTACCGATGACTTTACTGGCAGTGAGGCGCACATCTTCATTGGGACAGTCGAGGAAGGAGAGGGTGGCCTTTGTGCCTGCAGGCACATTTATCTTTGTCTCAACCTTAGAGTTGATGGACATCTCACAGTAAGGATCAGTACCCACTTTCTCTATCTGCAGGGACACTCCTGGGTGTTTGGTTAGATCCACCTTAGACACAACTAAGCCAGAAATACAACATAACAAGACAATATGTTAGTGATCAAAAGGGAGGTCTTCATCTCAGCTTTTATTGTGATGATATTTTATCCGAAATCCTGTTAAAACTTAACTGCTGCATTTCTTTTTGTCTCATTTCTGCATATAATAAATACAGCACGAAGTACTAGTACCTCAAAACTGCACTTAAAGGATAACTCTGATATTTATCAATCTGGACCCTAAGTTTTGGGGTCCAGATGTGACTATGTGACTAATGGAGACAACAATTTTAAAAATTGGTCCAGTTTTAAGTGAGACGTGAAACACGCTGCAACGTAACCACTCAGGGCATGGTTGCACCGTCAGTTTACTTCCACTAAAAGTGCTTTTTTGCCACTGACAGGCTCAGATTTTTAATGTAGGAGTCTGACAACATTATGGAAAGGATCTGTACAGACAGAACTTTTTGTTAAAGAATAAGATCCTTTTTGTTTAACCAAGAACAGCCCCAACATTCCTATTGCCACACCCACCAGACTCCATTTAAATAAGCAGTGATTTTAGAGTCTATAGAGTCAGCATATTTTTACATCTAACTGGTTGAATTAAGGGTTTATTTCAACCAAATCAGACTTAGTAATTGTTGAAACAGTGGAAAGACAAACTGAGATGGTTTTATTTTGCTTCTGTCGACTTTGAATGAAGTGCGTTTTATTTTATTTTTTTGTGATCTTTTTTTTTTTTTTTTTTTTAAATTTTATTTCATTTGATTCCATCCAAACCCCTTACCCCCACCCTTGTCCCAAGGGCAACATTAATTATGGACAATTACAGGGAAAAAATAAATAAATTAATAAATAAATAAATAACAAAACAAAACACACACACAAAAAAAGTGATGTGCGTTTTATGATGATAAAATTACTGTTTATTTAAATGGGGTCTGGTGGATATGGAGATTTCAGGGAGGATCTTACTCTATAACAAAGAGGTCTATTTCTGTAGAGATCCTTTCTATAATGTTGTCAGACACTTCTGTGTCTTTCAGTGGCAAAAAACAAGCACTTTTAGTGGAAATAAATGGTGCACAATTGGCCATTAATTTTACATTGTAGCCTGTTTTGCTGCTGCGTTCTGTAGCAGTCTCCTAAATACTGTGCCAGTTGCATTCTACCACTGGAGACAAGTCAAAAGTTGTGGCTTTTGGTAAAGTCATGAATATTTGGACACACGGAGCTCCAGTTTGTGCCTCTCATGTTTTATCATTACATTCACCTTGCACAGCTAAGCATTAAATTTTCCAAAAAAAAATACATTATATACTTGATCTTTAAAAACCCCAAATGTTGTGTCATAAAACTTCCTCAAATTCTCCATCTGCATGAAAAAGTGTTCAATCTGCAGCATGGAAACAAAACCTGTTTCTCAAACTGTGACTTTATTCCCCAATCAAGATCGCCAGAAAACGACATAAATTATGCCTTGTTCTTTCTGTAAAACACAAGCACACTGGTTTCTCTGAGTAACAATGAGTGCATGTACTAAATTAACTGCCTGCCCTTCACACTCCCAGATGTCAACACTGTACCTGGATGTCCACTCCTCATTACAGAGACTCTGTAGTTGAGGGTGAGTCCCTGCAGCGTCTTGTTGGTCTCACAGTTCTTCAGCACCATGCTGAAGTCGCCCTGCTGGTGCTGCGGCTGAGGATCCGTCAGAGACAGTTTGGTCACCTTCTTGTTCTCTTTCTGGTACTCCACCTCCACTTTGTTGTTAAGGCACTCTGGAGCTGTTTGATCCAGGAACTTCATGGTGTAGTTGTGCATGCCAGGCACTGTGAAGTCCCACTGCATCTGCTGGTTGTCAGGGAAATCACCGGGATAGTTGGCTGTGATGAAGTCTGTGTCCGACAAGCCTCGAGGTAGGTTGACTTTCACTATGGCCGCCACTGGAGAGAAACAAGGAGAGAATATTGTGATTTGAAACAGGCAGGGGGAGGCATCTATATCCCTTTAAACAAGCTTGTAAAACAACACCTGTTCGCAGGAATCTATAACTTACATCTATGGTTTTGGTGATTCAAAAAAAAAAAACCTAAGCATGTACTTTCATTGCCTAAACTTAACGAAGTAAACCTAAAAACAAAGTTTTTTACCTACATTCTAAGTTTATTTTGAAAAGACAATGCGTGTAATGAACATAAACTGGCACGCCGTCCCTGAGGAGGCAAAACTGGTGCTGGAGGGGTACACAGAGCTTCATGCTTCGACGTGTAGGGCCACTGACCAAGTCTAGGTATTTGACGAGTTGGGAGTGAGAATGTGTTGGTATGTTAAAGTACATGCATCTGGACCCCCTTTTATTTATTTCTTATCATGTACAAATGGAAAACTTTATGTATCTAATATATTACAATTGCACTTTAAATTAAGTATCATCTGTTTTTCAATAACAAATTGTTACAAAAAAAAAAAGAAGAGCCTTGTGTGCGGGGTTCACAAGTTAAAATGGCTTCATATTTTGGTTTAGCGTATGTGTTACTGGAGGACGTCTTGCTATACAGTATGTATATTTGATACACACTGTGTCTTCAAATCCAATGTGGCATGGACCAAATTTCTGGCATGACATGAAAACAAAAACAAATCTACATACTTACTGCTGGTCTCAGGCCCAACATTGAGTTTAAAGTCAACGGGGTCCAGTTTCCTGTTCCCAGGCACCTTCAGAGACACAAGGCCCTTATAGCGAGCCAGGACGGTGGTCACAGGTCCTCCTTTACAAAAGGTACCAATGGTTGCTGGTCCCGTGCGCAGATAGGTGACAAGAGAGTATGTGTGCTCGTCTGGACAGGTCTCTTCGTTGGGAATCTGTCGCATCCCTGGTTCTGGGAAGTCCAGTTGGAAGGCCCGGGTGGCGACGACTTTCAGATACCAGATGAAGGTCCGGTTGAAGTCTGGGAACAGTGAGGACTCAGCCTGAACAATGTTTCCAGAACAGGCGCTCTCTGTGCAGTCTGGGAATGTAAAGAAGAGCACACAAGTTTTTTATGACGACGACTTTTTCCAAACAACTTTTTATGTCGGGGCTTCAGGACACTTGGATCACTACGGAGTATGGAGATATTTTGTGTTTTAAATTCTGTGTTCTTGGACATTTTAATCTGGGTCACCGTCAGCCATTAGGTGTGCAGTTGTGCTGCTACCCACTTCTCCCTCGGATCTCTGTAAGTGTTGTAAGGACTCTAAAACTTCACCAGAGCCTCCTTCAGCATATGGGTGAGTAGATAATGGCTGAATTTTCATTTTTAGGTGCACTATCCCTTTTAGTCACAGTGACGAGCAGCGTTTTTACCTGAAGTTGAACATTTTTCAACTCCCGGAGCTCAGAAAAAAATGCCAAACCAGCAGGGCTCAGCACAGAATGACTTTGTTGTGCTACCCTGTTTGTGGGGTAGTGTAAATACGTGGCGCTCCCATTGCAAAGCCTTAAAAAAAATTACACTGGCCTCAGAAAAAACTTTTTTTTTTTAAACACCGCTTAAACTTTACCCTACTGCCAGAGATTTTTACCAAAAAGTACACAAAGTCTCCTTTTACATTGACAGTAAACAACACAACAAGATGGTTCCTTCATACTTTGGCCCAATCCCATTTCTACCCCTTAAATCTTCCACTTGGTATTGAGTGCCCTCGTTTGTGAGATAGCCCTTGATGAGGGAAGTGAGAAATATAAGGGTAGAGATCTTTCCCTAAGAAATGGGACACCACTTCATGCAAATCGGCGTGGCCGACGTGCAGGCATACGTCACGCGTAGTAGCGACGCAATGAAAATGCCGGCTCCAGCGCTTGTGTTGTGGTGTGTGCTATGTTTATTCTTCTCCGTCTGATGAATCAACGGAGAAGAAATGCAGAAAACAGGAGGCGCCTTAGACGTCTTCTAGTTCTGATCGATTTTGTTCGGGTAAGTCGATTTGTTTAAATATGTTGACGCTGTGTTCAACTGAGTTGCTGATGAGTTTACGCTAGTCCAACCATCTGTTGTTTGTATAGCTAGTCCAACCATCTGTTGTTTGTATAGCCTACATTCCGATCGTACAGTAACAAATTGTTTTCCAGAACTTGCTGACGTTGCTGACTTCGCAAGGTGTTTCATCTTCCACTTTGTTGGAAGTGTGGGTCGGGGCTCCCTTGGAATCTAGGGCGGGTTTTAAGTGTTGGAAACCACTTCCACTACCTCAGTTCTGTTTTGGGACACCACTAGCCTAAACATGAACGCGCACAACCAAGTGCAAGTGGCTATTTCTAGTATAGTGTGGGTATTAGGACAGGCCCTTTGGTTTTGACTGACATGCAAGACGTACTCAGATATTTCTACTGAAGTAAAAGTATCACTGCCACAATGTAAAAACTTTTACTCTTGCAAGTAAAAGTCCTGCATTCAGTCTGTCACTTAACTAAAAGTACTTTGTAATTTGTTTATATCTCATTAGAAATGTACTTGATGAAACACCTGAAGGAAAAAAAACGGACATCAATACCGGTACTTTTTTTTTGACCTTCATACCAATCTCTCTGTTGATCTCCACAGTGTAAAGATCCTGAGGCTGAGGACAGGTGAACTCTACTGAGGTGTTGCGAGGATCTTCCAGGGTGAGAGAATTCAGTTTGCATATTGGTGTGGGCTCCTTGTTCTCACACACACTGCACTCTGGCTCGCTGGTCTGCCTGCTGATGGTAATGATGGTGTCAGGATCAGGCTGCACCAACATCATTCTGCCACCTAAAGGGAAAAAAAAGCTGTACGTTAAAACCATCACTTTAAATTTGTTAATTTATACTTACACTACATTAATTTATATTGGAAAATGTCTTTAATATATTGTTCTAATCTATCAGCTATTTATTTTCCTTTCTCGTGTGAACAAACTGAAGGTGAACTTACGTCTTGGTGCTGCTTTGACAGTGAATGAGTCCAGTTCACCTCCTTCGGGCACGTCTACAGTCACAGTCGTCGCCCTGAGCAGCTCCAGACGGGACACTGTCCCTCCTTTACAGTAGGTGTTAATTTTGCTGTTTCCATCACTTTTAGTTGTGCTCACTGTGTAGTGAAAGCCGTCTTGGCAATTTTCTGTTTCAGAGATCTCCTTTAATCCACCAGGGAAGTCCAGAGTTAATACAGTCTTCTCCGGTAGACTAATGTACCATGTTAGGGATCTTTTAAAGTCCTTAAAGAGGTCGGGATCAACTTCTCCTGCAGCAGGAGTGCAGGAGTTCTGGGTGCATGCTGAGTAACAAAGATGACAAATATTTCAATGTTACGCAGTTAACAGGAATTTTCTTTCTTTACTTTTCTTTTTTTTGAGTTCCATGGAGAGAATAGAAAGAACTTTATTCATCCCCAAAGCTCTCCAGCAGCTCATAAGACAAAAAACAACAACCACATGTTAAGTTAAAATAAGTACATAAATAGAAATTAAATTCAATTAATCAGTAAATAAATAAGTACATATAAAAGTCAATGCTAAAGTAATTACAGAAATCAATAAATATTTTTAGTACTGAACAATAAGTAAATGTATAAATAAATGCTGAAATAAATACAAAATAAATTGTTGAAAAAATGATTAAATAAATAAATGGCCACTGGTTGGGACATAAATATATTTAAATTATCTTGACGTTTTTTATTGGGGGGTTTTTCCCCAATTTTTTCCCCCCTGTATGTCCACATTTCTTAATGTATGTATTTTTATATTTCTGTTGTTTATTTATGTCTGTATATCTGAAAAAAAAAACAGAACTAAACTAAAAAGGAAAGATTTTAAAATACAGAAATAAATAATTAGAGATTGTAGAAGAAATCAATTAGATACAAATTAACTTATTTCCAAAATACAATATTTTTTTTCATCTAATTTTGCATTCAAATATTGCTTTATGTGTTCACTAGAATGTAAATACACGTTTATTTGATTATGAAAATAAAAAATAAAAAATATTAAAATAAAATAAATATATAAATAATTTAAAAAATAATTAATTGAATCTATTTATGTTTTTATTTCAGCATTTACATTAGTGTTTATTTTATTTATTCATCTTTATTGATAAATAAGTCATATTTTTTCTTCCATACAAGAGAATTTAATGTATATTTTAAAATGACCGATCCAAAATCCTGCTGGTAACTTAAGTAAATGTTGACATGTAGTCTCCACAGGTCTCACCTATTTTCTTCTTCATCTCCACGCTGTACACATCCTCGGGTTTCTGGCAGCTGAACTCCAGTGAGAGTTTGTCAGCGTTGGTCAGTGTCTTTTCTGTGGGGCTACAGTCTCTGGTGGAGCCATCAACAGAGCACACTTCACATTCTTCTCCCTTAGGATCCCGGCTGACGACCACAGTGGTGCCTGAATCAACAGTTACAACTATTGTTCGGCCCTCTAAACGGGGTGAAACAGAGAGAATGAGACAGATGCAAGGATTGGTTTATTTGCAAATCTGTCACTAAGTCTGTATGGAACATCCGCAGCTCCAGCTAAAATCAACAGTGTTACTAAAGGCTTTCTTGAAAGAGTCGTGTACAGTCATATTTTCTTACTTAGAGGTCCAGCGGACACCTGGAACAGCACAGAGTCGACCTGAGTCTTTGATCCAACTTGCAGAGACACAACAGCTTCATTGGGCAGGTCTAAATGAGTCACAGAGCCACCTCGACAATACTGTGTCTGGCCTGTGCCGATTGCTGTGGTCACCAAATACTGAAACCCATCAGGGCATGGCTGTGTCGTCTCCATCAGCCTGTCTCCGAGGACATCCAGACCCACAGCTGTCTTCTCAGGTGCCTTCAGCTCCCAGGTGAAGGCTCTGCTGAGCTCTGTGAGGAAGGAGGGTTGAGTTTCTATTGTTGTTGGGCTGCAGGCGTCCTTAGTGCACTCTGGATTAAAATGAAAGAAAAGATTGGTTTAAGAATTTCAAGTCATGTGTAAGGTGCATATGCAGATCTGTTGATTATGTTTTGATGTGAATTTATTAGGAATTAAATTAATTGTAGCAATCCAACAACCAACTCTATATTGAAGGCACCATGGACTGAGGTTGGACGTTTCTACAAACCATGAATATGGTACATTTGCACATTTCATACATACGCCTGACAAACTACAGACTACAACGAATTATTGCTGGGTTTCCAGCAGGTTTTTAGCCAACAACAACCGTGTTTTTTAGCAACCTTTTGCTTTTATTCCACAAAAAAGTGGTTGTTTTTTACTGAGACAACGCTGCTTTTTCTGTCAGGATAGTCCCAAAGAAGCGGTTGTCTTCCTTCTGAGACCTCGCTGCATTTCCTGCTGGGGTATTGCCATGAAAAGTGGTTGTTTTTTTATCGAGAGTTCACTGCATATCCTGTTGGGAAAGTGCCACTGAAAGCAGTTGATTTTTGCAGAAGCATCGCTGTGTTTCCTGCTGCAACAGTGCCACGAAAGATAGTTGTTTTTCACAGACATCGCTGCATTTCCAGCTGTGACTGTGCCACCAAAACTGTTTTTTAAAGCCTAAATGTGATATTTTCCTCATCCTCATCAAGAGTTTTTGTGCCTATACATGACAACACGTTGAAATGTAAAGTTTCAGTGTATCCACTACATAATAACTATAAATCTAACATGTTTGTGGTTTAAAACGTGCAATGCCGGTTAAAGACTCCAAAGACTTAACTTTCAGAATATCTCATGACTGTGCTCAAAACAATTTAAGAACAGTAACCACTTTATTTTTGTTGTGTCTTTTTCAGGCTTGCGCACAAAATGAACACCCTCTTTTGCAGACTTTTTCAAAATAAACTTAAACCTGGTCCTGATTGGTTCCCTACACGAGAACTTAAAACTTTGAACAAGGTCGGTAAACTCACCAATGGTCCGAGCGATGGTCACAGCGTAAGCCTGTTCAACAGGCTGGGAGCAGTTGAACAGCAGTTTTACCTCCTCCCCAGGGACCAGAGACAGAGACGGTTGACAGGATGTCTGTGTGTCATTCACCCCGCTGACCGTACACACAGCACACTGATCCAGCGGCAGCCCGGGGATCACTTTCACCGTTACTTCTGAGCCTTTGTCTGGTCGCACCGTCGTCTGCAGGCATACTGAGTGAACAGATCAGAGGGAGTTAGCTACAAATGATTAGTGATCTAAAGGTGTTTGATTAGGTTGAGGATAAAATTAATACATGGAAACAATGCAAAATGGGAGAAATTATTATTACTGCCGTTGTGGTTTTGTTTCAGCTGCACATTGATCAACATTTTTCACTATTCTTTGAAATCTTATAGACCAAACACCTGACCGATTAACTGAGAAAGTGATCGACAGAACAATTAAAATAATTGTTAGTTGCAGCCTTTGAGCATGCCGAGACAAATTTGGACTCGAGTCTTTGGATCCTGCACAACATTTGTCCTAATAAAAATATAGTGCACAAGAACTTTATGATCTTCAAAAGAAGAGCTGATACAATTAGCACATTAATTGATGAGTTGATTGAGAGAAAATTAATCTGGCACTATTAAAATACCTTCTTAAAGTCATTAAAGTAATCTAGCAGCATGGCTCTAAGGATAGCAACGACTACATGGGGTGTAAGGCAACCATTGTGGTCCACACTGAAATACCTCAACAACTTCTAGATTGACTGCAATGTAATCTGGTGCACACATTCAGGGTTCACCGCCACCCCCTGACTTTCCTCTAGCACCATCATCAGGTCATCTGCTAAACTAATGACATCATCCTCTGCTGTACTTGTGTGTGTGGTCATAATATGCAAATGTCAGCATGTTAGCATGCTAAACTTTAACATAAACATTGACTGTTTAGTGTCAGCATGTTAGCAGTGTCTTTTTGAACATGTTAGCATGCTGGTGTTAGCATTTAGCTGAAAGCACTGCTAGCCTGGCTGTGGACTCTTGTCAAAGCAATAATGCCAAACATTCTCTGTTTTCAGGTACTTGAATATTTATTCATTCATTGATTCATTTTCGTAACCGCTTATCCTCTTGAGGGTCATGGGGGAGCTGGAGCCTATCCCAGCTGACATTGGGTGAGAGGCGGGGTACACCCTGGACAGGTCACCAGACTATCACAGGGCTGACACATAGGGACAGACAACCATTCACACACATTCACACCTACGGACAATTTAGAGTCACCAATTAACCTGCATGTCTTTGGACTGTGGGAGGAAGCTGGAGTACCCAGAGAAAATCATATGTTGTAAAGCCCTGTGAGGCAAATTGTGATTTGTGATATTGGGCTTTATAAATACAATTGATTGATTGATTGATTGATTGATTGATTGAAATCTGTGTATTTCTGCACAACAGAGTGCAGCATGAATGACGTTTACTTGTAGGCCAACCTGCACATTAGTGCCACTCTTCGACAAAGCCAATAGAATTTTTGGATTCATGCAGAAAATAAGCTCTCTGGCATTTTGTTCAGAGAGATTATCTTCACAAATGAGCATTGCATTTGTGAGTTCTGAAACATAAATGCAATCGACAGAAATAACAAGCTAACGTTAGGCTATAAATGAAACACAGTCACATGACTTGATGTCGCCCCCACAGCAAGGCTGTAAAGCTGTTTTTGGCATGATGACGTTCTGTAGTCTCATTTAACCACTTGTACAAAACTTCCTTTTTTAAGACAAATACAAGCGTCACAATTCATGAGTGGGGGGTGACCTCTAGCTCACCTGGTAGGGTGTGTTCACCCCATACAGGCTGAATCCTTTGCAGCAGCCCAGGTTTGATTCTGACCTGCGGCCCTTTGCTGCCTATCACCCTTCCTCTCTCTCCAACCCTTCCTGTTCATCTTCAGCTGTACTATCAATTACAGGTAAAATGCCCCAAAATAATCATAAAAAAAGAAGTCAGAAGTGGGGTATTTACTGATGTATTTTATGTCGTATAGCAAAACATTAAAGTTTCTTAAGCTTGTGTTAACCACAGACCTTACTTGAGGCATCTAACCAGAAACCCATTCAAGAAACCAACTGACTCTGAGACGAGGGAGTGTCGAAATGTTTAATCATGTCTGGGTTTTACAACTCATAGTCAGGGCACTCTATTGAACATTCTTTTTATACTTCATACTGTAAACCTCTGCTCATTCCTTGGACAATTTTGTATATTTCTACACAAACTTCTAAAACTTTACTGGTCTTTAATTATAATCGAGATTTACTTTTATAGTCTTGTATTTTTTTCCTTCTATTCTATATTTAAATTTCTTGATTTTTCAATAGCGTACTTGCTTTGACTTTCATTTTCTTTTACTAGGTTTATGTTGTGGTGCTCCTCCCTCAACAGAGGCTGTCTTGTGATAAAGGCCGAAACACCCGATGATGTTGAGGTGCACAGCTGATGATGTGTCGTGGGGTGGCTTTGCCGGGTGGTCACAGCTGAAACACCTATGCTCTGGCGTGCCAAGTCCTAACTGATGGCTCTGTTATGCACCAATACACCAAAGCAAACACCTCGTATGGGAAAACAAACTTGGTAATGAACCTGATTCTGATCCTGGCATTATACTCTATTGTCTAACATTTTGAAGATACTGGAGGAGAGGACGGAATCAGATGACATCAGTTTGTTCACACTGAGCACAACAACAAGGAACAAAACACACACACACTAAGGGTCGAACAGTTTGCTGTTGACACTTGTGCAAACAGAGTGGTATCAGGCACACCTATCGCCATGTGTAGTGACAGACCAAAGCAAATTAATTGACTTGACATTATCGTGAGTCATCTGAACGCTGAGTCAAGATAGTGAACCAGTTTTAACTGCTGTGTCTGTGATGCTAACGTCTCCCTTTAGGGGAATTGCCTACATACTTAGATGGTACTGTTACATCAGTTATTTTATCACACAAGCAGCTGTAAAGCTACATTGCAACTTCAGTTTAACATTTGTCCCAACTGTATTTCCAGTCATAATGTCATTACAATTTACATTAACTCTGGTTACTATTTTCTTGCTGCACTGATGAAGACTTGAATGAAAACACTTAATTTTTGTGTGAAAGCATGTGTGCGGTAAGCTTTACAAGCTCAAGCATAAAAAGAAAGCAGGAATTCCCAACCTGAACTTGCAAGGACTTGAAGGCAACACAGAGCATTTACATGAAATGTTGGCTAGAGGGCCTCTTGTGACAGTAAACAATGGGTGTGTCGAGGATGTCACAGCACTCAAATAGTAATATTTGGTGGGAAAACAGAGTTTATGTAATCATTTCCACAAAATGCCATGAAAGAGGATCAGTTCAACATGCAGCTGGTGACTTTTCAGTGGGGAACACAGCTCTGAGTTTGAATCTAGCAGAAAATAAAAGATAAAACACCCGCCAGATTCATAGCTCAGCTCAGCAGCAGATTGCAGGTCAATCATTAATGAAGTCATGATGAATTCATGCCTTCAGGAAGCTCCATAAATGCCTCATAAACCTTTTGAAAATGGAGGTCTAAAAGTCACACGCAGACTGAATGTGTGCTTCAGCCTCTCATCTCCACTGTCGAGTCAATCAATCACACATAATGTTGACTAAATGTCACCTATTATCTCTTAATGCATTTACACACAGCTTTGAACACAGCTCACTTTATCCACTTCACATGTCTGCATCTTTGCGTTAAGTTAAACCTGAGCGCGTATAGCCACAATAGACAGCATGCACTCATCTCGGTTGTCTGCTTGACCCATTTGGCACACACTTGAGTGAAGCGACAATGTTTGTTTTAACAGATTTTTAAAAGGGTAGCCTACTAAAAAAAACAATAAATACAGAAGACAGCAAGTAAACAAAGCTTCAAACAATAACCGAACTTGTTTTGCGCTGATAAGGATAATTATCCCACCTGATGTGTCGAAGACCGTCAAAACAACCAAAAGTCCCAGGAGCGCGCAGGACGCACACAGCTGCATGTTCACTAGAAAAATAAGGGTAGTCCTGTTTTTAAAAACGCAGAAAGTTAAAGACAAAGTGAAAGCTGCTGTTTCTCTCTCAAACACACGGTTGCATTTTCATTCACGTAACAGCGACGGTGTTGACAGCCACTTCCTGCTCTGTGTTACCTGCGTGCAGCGGCGCAGCGGAGGGCGTGGACCTCAGGTAGGTTACCTGCCCAAACTTGACGGTTCAGGAGGAGGACCGGTCCCTGCCGTTGTACCCTTGAGCCGCAGAGCTGCACCACACACAGTATGGACTTCTGATAAGACGCGAGTCCTTATGTGACTCCCCTCACCATGAGGCACAATGGGTGCCCTATTTATAAGCAGCCAAACATGCCAAGGATTGTTGGCATGGTGCGGTGTATCCCCAAAATGAGGCAGAGGCAGGGAGTGGAAACACAGCTCAAAGAAGAGGTTTTAATACCCAACATTAATAAGTATATTCAGGACAAACAAATACTGATAAATATAACTGCAAGCATGGGTGGATTATGAGTCAATGGGCCCCTGGGCACGGACATGTACAAGGCCCCACCACCTCTTCTTCATGGGAGCAGAATATGGAGACTTTGTGCTGGTTGTGCCTCTTTTTGTTGTTGTTTTGTGTCTCTCTGTAGTCATTTTGTATCCTAATTGGTTGTTTTACCCCTTTTGAGGTTATTTAATCTCTCTTTATAGTCATTTTGTGTTTCTTTGAGGTCGTTTTGAGTCTCTTTTTGGGTAATGCTAAGTCTGTTTTGTTTTTTCTGTGTCTCTGTGTTGTAAGTTTGTGTCTCTTTTTGGCTCTTTTGGCTCTTTTTCTAGTTATTTAGTCTCTTTATAGTTGTTTTGTGTCTTTTTTTGGTCATTTTGTGTGTCTTTGATGTCATTTTGTGTCTTTTTGGTTATGTGTCTATGGTCATTTGGTTTCTCTTTGAGGTTGTTTTGTGTCTCCATCACGTAACTTAACAGTTGGTCATTTTTATCTGCCTGTATCTGCCATATTGTGTCTATTTATAGGCAATTTTGTGTCTCTGAGTTCATTTTGTGTGTCTTTAAAGTAATTTTGTGTTTCATTTGGTTGTTCTGTGTCTCTTTATAGTAATTGTTTGTCTTTTTTTGGCTGATTTGGCCAGTTTTTGTAGATATTAAGTCTCTCTTTATAGTAGTTTTGTGTCTCTTTCAGGTAATTTTGTGTCTTTTTCACATAAAGTTATGTCTCTTTTGGTCATTTCATGTGTCTTTGAGGTTATTTTGTGTGTCTTTGACATCAATTTGTGTCTTTTTTAAGACAAATTTCGTGCCTTTTTTGGTCATTTTGTGTCTCTTTATGGTCATTTAGTTTCTCTTTGAGGTCAGTTTGTGTCTCTTTTGGTAGTTTTGTGTCTGATTGAGGTCATTTTATCTGACTGTAAGGTCATATTGTTTCTGTTTTTAGGCAATTTTGAGTTCATTTTGTACCTTTTTGAGGTAATTTTGTGTCTCTTTGTAGTTCCTTTCCATCTCTTCATGGTCTTTTTGTGTCTTTCTGCTCAATACATGTTCATTTGAGTGACATTTTGCAAGTAAAAGCTACAGGGTCTTTAGGCCCCTAAGCCTGTGTCTGCTAGGACAGTTCAGTAATCCATCACCATCGATATGAACAGCAGGAATCATGAATAAATAATATTTGTGGTGACAGTTTAAATGAGCAATGTGTTTGCATTAAAAACTCAGGTTGTGCCTGGTCAGCTGCATTTTTATCTGCAGTGTAATGATGATGAAAACGTGATTAACTGTGTTTGTAAACTTCCTGTGTGACAGCAGCACGTCCAAACTGTGGATAACACTCCCATGTTGCACAGACTCTCCTCCTGCCTCCACATGCCTCATGACGCAGACATTCCTGCACAGAAACATACCTGAGGGCAAACACACACATTTGTGCTACATTTTTGAACACTATAGCTGTTCATCTCTGACATTATTTACCCTGATTCTAATGCAGAATGCCTAAAATTAATCAGCAGTCTTGGTTTTATCCTCCATAGTCTATTTTCAACTTTATAATTTTCTCATTTGAACCTCAAACTTAAATCACAACATTAAAAAACACAAATTAAGGAGTGGAAATGGTTGGAAGTTCTCCCTTGTCCTTGACTTTCTGTCTTTGTGAGGACACTTTGATCTCCAAAACACACACGTTTACACTCAAACACCAGTAACACTGAGGTTCTTTTTTTGTTGAACCAGTCTGACAGCGTGCAGAGTGGGCGGTGTTGTGAATTTAAACAGCTTCAGTGTGTCTTAACAAGAGACCTTAGTGAAGAATCAGCAGCTGTCACACACTTCCCCTCCCACGTTACTCATCGATCGAGGACAGCCAAACATGTGCTGTGGAGAGTTTCATGGCTAACGTCTCTTTAGGGAAGTTCACTGGGTGTTTGACAGATAAGCACATCTGACTCTGAGCTATTGTGTGCACATTTGGAAACATTATGGGTTGTGCAACATGTCCAATTGTGTGATGAGTATTTGTTTTTGTCTACTTTGGTCTTCTTCTCTTTGTCCTTAAGTATTTGCAGAACAGATATGAATCACAACATGAGACACAGTAACTGAGAGAAGGAAACATGAAAAAGTGTATGCAAAATGTAAAGAGTCATTCAAACAGGAATACAGACAAAGCACAGACAACCAAACTGTTCAGTTACAATCAGTTCTGCTCACTTGGCATTTGTTTTCAGCTGTTATTTGGGCGGGTCTGATTCTGGGTCACGAGTTATAAAATGTCTGAACCACATGAGGGCAGTAACACAAGACATATGAGCAGTATCAAGTTAAAAGATGAGTTGGTTTTTATGACTAACGGTTAATGAGGTTCCAGGGCTCCTGTTCAATACTTTGTTTGTGCGCAGACAGATTGTTGATCGCAGTAAAGTAAATACGAAGCAACAGATGTTTTCAGGGTGGTGTTCATTATTTAATGCAGACTTCAGTGGACTTTGGAGCCTGTTTGTTTTGTACTGGGTTTTATTGCTTATATAAAACAATACAATAAAATACATCTGTCGATTTTTTTTTTCAATCAGATTACACAGTAAAGTGTCAGGACACATTGATTATAATATAAAGATAATAGATAGGGATATAGAAAGACGAGAAAAATAATTAAATTAAAAGAGAGGCTATGAATATTTGTCTCTTTAAAAGGGCTCGAAGCTTTATTGAAAAGCCCAGACTTACATCCAGTGGCAACTTAAATGTTTCTAGTTTAAGGTGATATGAAATCCCACACCTATTGGGGGTAAGATGCCAAAAAGCCCTGTCATGTTTGTATGTTTATTTACGTTCATTAATTTAGGAATGAATTAGGATTGTTTCTGAAGGCAGGAATGTAATGATACATTAATGATCTCGACCTCTAGGTTGGAAACCACTGCACTAAACTAACTGTGTATAAAGTCATTAAAACAAGCTCGACCAGCTACACCAGTAAAAAGCTGCTCTCATGGTAATGCATCAATAATAATAATGAAATAATGTTATATATAATTATATAACACCTATAGGGATAATAGTATTTTACTTTTGATGCTGAAGCACATTTTGCTAATAATACTTCTGCACTTTTACTTAAGTAAGTCAGATTTTGAATGCAGTTCTTTTTCAGTGTTGTATTGGCCATTTTCTTTACTTAAATAATCTGGATACTTCCTCTCAGTGGTGGAAATCAACTAAGTACATTTACTGAAGTACTGTACTTAAGAACAATAGTGAGGTATCCGTACGTTACTTGGGTATTTTCTATTTTCTGCTACTCTATACTTCTACTCCACTACATTTCAGAGGGAATACTATACTATTTACTCCACTATGTTTATTTTATACCTTTAGTTACTTTGCAGATTCGGATTAATGATGCAAACTATTATAAACAAATAGATTGGATGATATTACAGTAAGATAAAACTTTATTGATCACTGGGGGAAATTCATAAACTACCCAGCAGAAGACAACGTAATTAAAATTAGCTCCGTAATGATCAGAAAGTGATGAACACATTAATGCACAGACAATTATAATCCAATGATATCCTCCTGAGACCCGCACGTTTGTTTGGTATACATTTTTAATTTCTCCTAGCTATTTGGAATCAGTAGAACCTGATAGGTGTAAAAAAAAACTAAATATTTTTTAACGATAATTAGGTCCCAATATCTTTAAATGAGACAACAAGAAAGTCCCAGTGCCCTCAAGCAAGATGATAACAAAGCCCCAATGTCTTCAAATGAGTATTTCCTAATCAAGAGTGTCTCAGCTTGTTCGTGTTGCTAAAATTGGTCAAATTTATTTGTCATATCAAACTACAAACCCTATTAATCATAAATAAATACGTTTCAACCATAAAATGTGATCAGGCTTTGGACCTTGTTGGCTACAGACAGAGTTGGTAGAGATGGCTGCCATCTTGTTTTTACCTGGATAAGTGTACTGTGGTCTTACTACCACTAGATGGCACAAAAATGTGTCAGGGAACAAGGACAACAGGTCTGAGTTGAGTAGAAGTATAAGGCCAATTAAACCCAAAATGTGATGTCCTTATTTGAGGACACAGGGTCTCAGGAGAATATGATGTTATTCTTATGAAATGGGTCATTCTGTATAATGAGTACTGTTACTTTTGGTACTTGACTGCTGGTTTCACACCCAGCCCAGACAACAACTCCCATTTGAATGAGAAACTGTGAATATTTCAATGCAGATCCAACACCAGATGTATGTAAATACTGAATCTTGTGGTGTTCCAACTTGTGCTAAAAGCTACCCGTCTGTTGCCACCCACTCAGCCACCTTGGAGGAGTCGGGGGGGGGTCTGAACAGTCATTGCCCCCAAAGAGACCAAAAGCACCAAATGCAACACTCGTGAACCCGGAGAGCAGCTCCCCTTACAGCTGTCTGCACTGCACATAAAATTAGACCCCCAGACAGTCGTACTGTAGGCTCCAGCACGAGATGGACCCAAGTTACAGCCCCAGCCTTTACTTTGGTAAGGAAGGAATACACTGATTGAGTGTTACAGCATGTGTGTGTCAGTCTGTACAGTATGTTTTCAGTCAATGAAGAGAGGATCAGGTGTCACAGTAGCCACTTCTTTGTGTTGTGTACTCAGGAAGCTGTACGAGCTGCAGCAAAGCGGTGTACGGTGAAGGCAGAGCCTGCCGGGCGATGGGACATTTATTCCACAAGGCTTGTTTCACCTGCAGCATTTGCAGTGAGTTCTTCTGATGTGACAGTGGATGTTTTGGGTCCAGAATTTCCTAAAGCCCCTCAAAACCTGACTTTAAATCTTTTGTATTACTTTGTCACAATAAATATTCAAGAGTAATCAAGCAACAATCCAAATTAGAAATGGATCTTTAGGTATTATTTAAGAGTTTATTGCTCAAAAACTCAGCTAATCTCCTTTTTACGCCTGAGATGACCATTTAAAGTTGACTTTGTTATCAAATATTCATCACGTTCCTTGTCCTTTGTTTCATGTTCAGGTGAACAGCTCAGTGGGAAGTCTTTTTACACAGTGTCAGGAAGAATCTACTGTGAGGATGATTTCCTGGTGAGAGTATACAGTTTGAGCATGGCTGCATACAGACTTAAAACAATGCACAAATATATGATTTGTGTCCAGTTTAATTAACCAGACATGTAATGAGTGAATTGTCTTGTTATTTAATGTAGTGCTCAGGAGCTCATGCATCCCCAGAAGTGTGTGACAGCTGCGGGTATTTAATTATGGACATGGTGAGTGTGAAGTCATTCACTGTGTGTGCTAAGTATGTTGCATGCTCTCACCAGTCGTAGAAGACATAGTCAGATGTTTTACTTAATACCACAGTGTAGAACTACTCTGTTACAAGTGAAAGGGCTGAATCCAAAATTTAAGTCAAAGTACGAAAGTTCTTAAAATATACCAAAAAGCACCAAAGCACTATAAGTACTTATGATACAGAAGGGCTCAGCAGAGTAATGTAGCTCATATTAGATTATAATTATTGATGCATTATTATGTTTGTCACTTTAATGTTGCACCAGGTAACAGTGGGACTTATTTTACTATACACACTGCCAGGTAGCAGAATTTCACCAAAGGATCAATAGGTGTTATCTTCATCCAATTTAAAGGTGCAGTGTGTAGGATTTATGGGCATCTACTGGCGGAAATGATGTATAATATTAATAACGATGTTATCGTTAGTTTATAATTGCCTGAAAATAAGAATCATTGTGTCTTTGTTACCTTCAAATGAGCAGTTCATTTCTACATACAGAGCGGGTCCTCTTCCACTGAGTCCACCATGTTGTTCTACAGTAGCCCAGAAGTGACAAACCAAACACTGGCTGTAGATCGAGGCGTTCGTACTTTCACGTTTTCACGTTCGCCACTGTTCTCCTACACGCTTGACATCTGGGAGAAGTGTCAGTTCTGCAACCTCTCCACTAGATGCCACTAAATCCGACACACTGAACCTTTAATACATCATAATTTATTTATTAATAGCCTGTTTTGCAGCCCGTGTTGTTATATTTATCTGAACCTGCAAAGTAACTAAAGTCATAAAATAAATGCAGTGCAGTAAAAAGAATTTCCCTCTGAATTTCGTGGAGTAGAAATACAAGGTAGGAAATTTAAATACTTTAGTCAATTAGTAGTATCTCAAAATTGTACTAAGAATAGAGAAACAATATTTGAGTAGACGTAGCATACTTAGTTACTTTCCACCACTGGGAAGAAGTATTTGGATCCTTTAATTAAGTAAAATTACAGATACAACAACAGCTTACTTACTTGTAAGCACTGAATTTATATCATCAAAATTTAGTTCAGTATCAAAAGTTAAAGTGCTCGTTCTGCAGGACAGTTATCGCCGTGAGTGTTATAGCTGTCTACAGTGGTTAAGGTGGTTTTAATGACTCTATAGTTTAGTGAAGTGCATGGTTTCCAACCTAGAGATCAGGGTCGGTCGCAAGGGTCACAAGGTCACGAGATGAATCATGTATCATATGATATCTACCTTCAGAAATAATCCCAATATTTAAAGTAGAAGTATAACATACCATAAAGCATAAATACTCAGGCAAAGTAGAGGCACCTCAAAATTACAGGCTTCTTAAGTACAGTACTTGAGTAAATGCACTCAGTTACTTTCCACCACTGGCTCTCACATGGTGTAAAGATAAACTCATTTTGCATCGTCAGGTCTTGCAGGCTCGTGGGAAGTCCTACCACCCGTCCTGCTTTCGCTGTGTGGTCTGCAGACAGAGCCTGGAGGGCCAGCCCTTTTCTGTGGACACAGACAGCAGAGTTTACTGTGTCAGTGACTACTACAAGTGAGTTTCTCACACAGCCAAGCCCTTTAATTCACACTCCAGACAATAGATGAAACCAAACCCTGCCAGACGGGCTACACGTGAGATAAGTCACACCCAGAGTGACTTCACTTTTGAGTTTCTGTGAACTTTTGCTGAGACTTCTTCATGGTTTCAGGGTCAGAGCTCCTCTGTGTGCTGCGTGCAGAGTGCCGATACTGCCAACTGAGGTGAGCTGACGAGATTGTTTCAATAGCAGTAACTGATACTTTGGTGTCTGAGAAGTCATCTTAACAGTTTTCCCTGCATTTGTTGCTGGTTTCAGGGGTCTACAGAGTCTATTCGAGTGGTATCATTGGACAGAAATTACCATGTAGAGTGCTACAGAGGGGAGGTTAACCTCATATGAAGACATATCTCTGTTTTTTTCTGTCTTGTTTTGTAACTGTGAAACATTAAAAAGAAGATAAAGTTTAAGTTGATAAATTTGTAGCATTTTTCCTGTCTGCAATAAAGTCACTCCAAATAGATTGAGGAGTCTTGAGTGATGTTTTGTGCTCTCTGTTTCTTATTAATTTTTGGGGTCTGTATAAAATGAGCAGGCTTGAATGATACACATGGTCAGCAAAATATTTAGGAAACCCCTGAGGAATCTTGAATATTTGAATACCACATGGACAAGAGACGAAGCCGTGAGCATCCTGACAAACAGTCCTTGTCCTTTATTCTCTCTGTTTGAGGCTCTGTACTGTGGGAAGCTGCAGGGAACCTTTGGTCTTTTATTCCAAATGCAATCAGAACTTTAGATAAAAGATCAGATCTACAAAAATGACTACACATTTTATTTTGTATGTCATGATGTTTAATTCTTTGTTTTAAGCATTAGTTTTATATTTCTACTAGTTTAGGCCTACTTCTAGGAGCTTTTCACATACAAGGAATTTGCCGTGGTAAATAGAGAAAATGAAAGATAAAAGCCACAAGTTAAGTTTCTTGAATGAGCCTCAGATGAGTAGATCAAATCCACCTGAGTGACATCTGAAGGCATGTTTCAAAGGAAGAGATACAACTGAAGGAAATCTGACCTTTTTCACAAATTTGCTTACATTTGATTGCTGACCTAGAAATGGTGCCAAATCTTAAATATTTCTTTTTTGTTTAACTTCTTTTAACATCTTTTGTTTGTAAATTGTTCTGAATGATCAGATTTTCTGATTATTTCAAGGTTTCATGAAAATATTAGAGATTTTCAATGTGGTCTCAGACTTTTAGACCCTACTGTTTGCTGTAGGCCTACTGTAATATGTGCAATATATCTGTTACAAAGAAAAAACTTAAGAGCTCAACAGTTTTGTGCAGGTATGTGCAAATTATTTTTCAAGGAATGTGCAAAAGTCACAGGAAATGTGTGGAGAATATGAGCAATTATGTATAGAGATTACAGACCATGTTGTGTTGCATTTTTCTTGCTTTTTATGTTTTCATGAGCCACAACTGTCCTTTCTGGTGCACAATGAAGTGGTACATATTGAAACATATCCAATTATTTGGGGACAACTGCGCCCTGACATGTAGTAAATTAAATAAAAGCAAAATTAAACCAAATATCTCATTTAAAAAAACTCTTCTTGACAGCACAGATGCTTTTGCACTTTCTCCTCCTGGTGCAGCAGCGACACCGTGTGTTAATATTTAGTACTGCCACAAACTCCCGGAAGAAACTCTTGTTGGTAAATGAAGATAATCGCTGATTGAAATGGCGTCAGTCACGGTACGTGGCTCGGCTCTCTGTACCGTGTCCCTGCTCAACTTTGCGTTTGTGTTCATATCCGGAGCAGACTTTATTCGGTTTATATCATTTCGAGCCATTTACCACAACATCACCGGAGAGACGACACTCTGTCAAGGTAAGCTTCTGTAATACATTACCCTCCTTAGGTTAACTAAGTTAAGTGGAGGAGTTATTTGGGAAACCATAGCTAACGTGAGATGGCTGTCAGGGCTTCGTTATGACTTTGTAACAACGGGTGCATCATTTAAGTCTTAAGATATTTAATGACATGAATTAAAATATAGTTTTTAGCGAGTAAAAATTCACACACCTCAACTTACTGAGTCAGAGCTAGCACAAGTTTCTAGTACTGGTAAGAAAGTGGTAGGTCAACCGTACCGTTGATATTGCACCTTTGCAGCATCAGGGGTCAGCGCCCGGCTAGCTCAGTCGGTAGAGCATGAGACTCTTAATCTCAGGGTCGTGGGTTCGAGCCCCACGTTGGGCGGTCAGCTTTTTTTTTTTTTTTTTTTTCTTTTGTTTTTGCTGGACGACTCTAGCCTCTTCAGTCTTTCACCTCCGTGGCTTCGTATTCGTCAGTGCTGGTGTCCTTGTAATAGCATCACCAAAGACTTTTTTAAACCATTGTGATTATGAATTAAAAAACTTAGTACAAAGGCTACGACACACCAAAGTTCAGCCTTTTCATTAGTAGGTTCGAGCCCCATGTTGTGACTTTACTGAGAGAAAATACAAATATTTACTAGATGCCCGGAAAAATATAAAAACTTTTTTTTCAACAAAATGTTTTCTTCAAATTTGAATCATACATTGCTACTATGTCAGGAAATAGAAAAAATTATATACTCACAGTTCAGCAAACAAATATACAAAATATAAATCAAGGCAACATGTGCATCCACATAGAGTCTCAAAAAAAAAAGGCAAAATAATAAAATGAAAAACAAATACATCAAAAGAAATCAGTTTCGTCCAAATTCACAATTAAATCAGCACAGCACATTATCACTTTGGTCATCTAAAACATGTAATTACAGGAGCCCATAGATTCAAAAACCTGTGTATCTTTATTTGGAGGTTTGCTGTTATCTTTTCCATTGAGTACACTGGCATTAACCTGGCTTGCCATAGGGGTGAGATGGTTTGAGCCAAATAAAAGATAATGCAGCAAGTAAACCTTTCTCTTATAAATTGCTCCTTCGGGGATTGCATTGCATGCTTGTATGAAGCTCTTTCCAGTATGGCTTCAATTTCAGATAGTCCCATTAAATGTGTGTGTGACCTCCAACCTGTTTACAATCCCTCCAGCACACATTTGTGTTACTGCTATCATTCAATAGTGGCCTATTCCTAACTTTATGTCCCCCTGTACACACATCTTCACTGGTTTCATCATTTCGAATAACATTCATCTCTAGCCCCTACTTTTCTTTTATATCCAAGGTATTCCCTGACTTGTGTAAACATTTCTATATTTGTGACACAATTTTTGTTTAATTTAACTTTGATTTCCTTAAATTCAGCACAGTGAGAGTGAGAAGGAGGACTACATGTTTGCTTGTATCACAGTAAAAGAGCTCCATGGTTCAATGGCTGTCTGGGTTATGTATGTATATACATTTGCTGTGGCTGCGGATGTTTAATGCTTGAGTGCTCGCAAATAGACAGTACTTGTGTGTTCTCAATGCATTCATGAATAATAGAGTGTTATTAGACCATTACAGTGTGCAAAAAGACAAAAGGCATACTTTTTATTGTATTTTAGTAAAACTAAAACAAGGTAACAGTGTGTGTGTGTATGTATGTGTAGTGTAATTATGATGGTCTATATACACAAATAACTTACTTTTAATTGTTGTCTGGTCTGGACTGAGCAGCTTGTTCATATATTTTCTCATTTTTTGTAGCTTGAATAAGCTACAGCTTCAGTCCACGTCTTTTTTACTCAGTTTTTATTTAACAGGGTTCCCAGAGTCATGGAAAACCTGGAAAAATCATGGAATGTTGTTGTGTGCAATGACATTGTTACATTGATCTTCAGTGGATAACCTTCCACGTACTGTAACATAACAGGGAATGATATTTTCTGTAGCTGTTGATGTAATGTAGATTTAGGCTAATTTGTGCTGATATGTGACAGTGTTTTGTTTATTATCACGTACGTTTATTTATTTTCTCCCCACGTTCCATTTCTCCCTCAGCCAGCTGGAGTTATGTTTGAATAGAGCTTGAATCTGATATGTTTAAATAAAAGAAAAATAATGTTGTGACAGTGTGATTTAACACGTGGGGTCATGAATCCCAGAGTTTCCATGCCTATGCTATATGCCCCACTTCTGAGATGGAGCAGTGCCGTGTTACACATTGTGAATGGTCATAGAAATTTTTATGTGTGTCCTTGAAAAGTCATGGAGAAGTTCTCAATTTTTGTCAAATAAAATAAATAAAATTCATGACAGTAATTCAAACCTCAAGTGTAACAGGTGAATTTAAAATGAGCTTTCTCCTCACATCATTTGCTCTTGCCTCAGACTCCATCCCGTGGTCTGTGGCTCTGCAGGACAGCTCTGTCCTCAGGTCTCTCGCTGTGGATCTGGGGCTGCTGGCTCTCTTCATCACACAGCATAGTCTGCTCGCCTGGTCACCTGTCAAACAGGCCCTCCAATCAGTGCTGGGGTCGCTGAACAGGACAGCATACTGCTTCACCACCGCTCTGGCTCTCCAGGTACATCAAAGCAATTTCAATGCAACTGTCATTTTACAGCAGTTTGCAAGATTTCATCTTCTAAAAGGAGTTCAAGTTAAGGTCTTCATATACATGTTTACCTGTACTACTCTGCATCATTATCCTCTTTCGCCCCTGTGTTAGATTTTGATGCGTTACTGGCAGCCCGTGACTGGCGCCCCCTGTTTGTGGTCGATACGTCACGCACCCTGGAGTATCTGGTTCCCTCTGCTCTGCTTCAGTCTGCACTTCCTCTGCTGGGCAATCATCTGCAGCATCCTCGTGATCTACGATTACTCTGAATTGATGGGCATCAAGCAGGTAACTTATCAGTATTACATTTCAGTTAATCACTTTTGGACAGTTTTGCCTTCATTTGACAGTAAACAGTAAAAGGTGACAGGGAATAATGCTGCAGTGAAGGTGTGGTTAAGCTTAGGCACAAAAGTCCATTCGTTTTGGTTAGGCATAGATAATGTTTTGGTGTAAAACATCCACGTTTGGACGCACAAAAGGTGCTGGAAAAGCAGGGACAGGTCGGTGAAAAACGCCCAGGTTTGGTGGCTCAAACTCCCCTGGAAAACATCATGATGTATTGGTAAAAACATCCAGGCTTAGTGCTACAAATCCCACTGGGAAATGCAGCAAAGTATCAGGGAAAAACACCCACGTCTGGTGGCTGGAAAACTGCTGGGAAACGCCGAGTAGTACCTGTGGACTGATACTACAGGTACTACAGGTATGAGGAAAAAAACATATTTTTGCATTGAGGGTGAACTTTGACCTCTTAAATTGTAATAAGACTTTAGTTACTACCCGTCTGTGTTTACAGGGACAAGCTGAACTTCTTACCCCAAAACATTTATACCAGACAAACCTCATCAGGCTCAGATGAAAGCATCAAAAGGATCAACATGTCAGTTAATTCAACAGCTAACTTCTCCACATCTTCATCCGGGATTAATATCCTCATTTTGATCTGATGCCAAAACAGAAAAACGACATCAGATTGAGTGTGAAATCTGTGGCAGTCAAAATATAAAAATGTTACATAAACAGATTAACTCCTCATGTTGCTGCTGCTGAACCTTACGTGTGTCCCTCACCCTCCCCTCTGCTCTCTCAGGTGTATTACGAGTGTCTCGGTTTAGGGGACCCCCTGTCTCACAAGCCACCACAAGCCCAGCGCCTCCTGGCTCACCTCCGCCACCCGGTGTGCCTGGAGCTGGGCGTCGTGCTGTGGCTCCTGCCGGCCTTGTCCCTGGACAGGCTCCTGCTGTCAGGGACTCTGTCCACCTACCTGGCCCTGGCGCACTCTCTGGACAAACAGGATTTAGCCTACCTCTGCGTCCAGCTTAACAGAAAGCTGCAGCTCTTTGCCGAGCCACAGCAGGGCAGCATCGACACCAGCGACCACAAGGAGAAGTGAAGTGAAGGTCTTCTTACTGCTGCGATGTGAAGCTGACTGCTGTTTAAAGACGAGCCAGGAGTGTTGTTGTGAAGCTGACTTCTCAGTGAGCCTGGTTATCTGCTGCGTTAAATAATAATGGCCAAACTTGACACTGTACTTTTTTTTAAGTTTTCTTTTTGATTGCATACGTGGTTTTAGATAGGGAGAGTTTTATTTAATCACTGTTTTAAAACATAAATCCTTCTACTAATGAGCATCTTGTGTGAACTGTTAAAATAATTTAAAATTCTTTGTTTAAATTCTGATTAAATTTAGAAAAAATCGTCAGGGTTCCTACTGTTCCTTGAAATCCTTAAAAATGTGTGAATATGAGGGGAAAAAATCAAGACCTTGAAAGTTTTTTAGAATACTCAGAAATAGATATGGGTTTGTGAAAGTGCTTGAATTTATATATTTGTGCAAGACTATGACTTTTTTAATTTTATTAAAGGTCCAGGGTTTAGGATTTAGAGGCAGCTATTGGCAGAAATGATACATAATATTCATATTTCATTAGTTTATTATCACCCAAAAACAAGAATTGTGTTTTTGTCATCTGAGAATTAGCCAATTCATGTCTGCATATGAAGCAAGTCCTCTTCATGGAGTCTGCCATGTTGTTTCTACAGTAGCCCAGAATGGACAAACCAAACTTTAACTCCAGATAGGGCCATTCATGTTTTCACATTCTCACGTCTGCTACCGTAGCTTCTCTCACAAACTTGACACACGGGAGAATTTTCAGTTCGGCAACCTCACCGCTAGACGCCACTAAATCCTACACGCTTGACCTTTAACATTAGCAAAAGCTACATTCTGCTGCCTGCATGTGTGTCTCCTGCAGATGCTTCATTGTTTCACCTGCGTCGAGAAACTACAACGGTCACGTGCGTGCATGAGTGATTGAAGTGAATGCCATGTTGGGTTCTTGAAATTGAGGGAATTGGGCCTTGTACGTTAACGTTATGCGAAATATGTTCCTTGTATCACAAATTTAAAATCTACTGTTGCACTCTGGGACCTTTGAAACATCATTAACGTCACATTATTGGTGTATGCAGCTGGTTGGTGGCGGGAATGTCTTAACAAGCACACCAAATGTTTGACCTTGGCAACATGGAGGAAGCAGCTCTGGTCAGCCATGCTAAAGGGAAAAAAGCAAGGACACAATCAAAAGGCTACTCAACAGACTGCCAGCGTTGGCACATATTTCACGCCTGCTGTAGGCGAGCCAGATAACGTTACCACTTCATGTCTACTGTATGTGCAGAGACAAAGGTATTTGATTCCTTATTCCATGCTACATTTTTGCTACAGTGCCTGTCTTAACACACTGGAGTAAGAGCCTCACTATTGTGCCCTGTGAAGGCGATGTTGGCCTAACGTTAACTAGTTTAAAGTACTTTAAGTAATGGAAATGGGGTAGAATATATGGGAAAGTTATGGAAAAGTTTGAAGAATTCAATTGGTAAAAATGAGCGGGAACCTTAAAGTCATTGAAAAGTCCTTGAATATGATGTTTAAGAAGGTGTGAGAACCCTCATTTGTCCAAATTGTATATTAAATTACAATAAAACCCTACAAATATTGTTTTTTTTACAACACTGAGTTTATTTTCATTTATGATATTGCATATTTTTATAAGCTGTTACAGTCTGTGTGCCAACTGCAGGTACGCTGTATTTCTCTGCACACTAATTTCAAGTTTAATTGTCCTTGAAAAAACATGTCACCCTGAGATTTCACACTGGCAGGAAGCACAAAACATGCAGCTTTGTTTTTCACAAATTTGCAGCTATAATGAAAAAAAAAATGTTCCATGGTGTTTCTAAGATGATGAATGTATTTCCTCAGCCGCTTTATATTGTGTTGGGGACACATCAGCAGTAATGTCAGGAACAGAGTTGGGATTTTACCCAAATATGTCCTTATCGACTAAGTACTGTAATCTTGGATTTAACATGTGTATGCTTGTATCAGTTTTCTGCATTGTGGCCTCACTGTAATGACGAACAGTAATATTTTCAGTATTTTCAAGTTCATGTTGAATAAATAACGTAAAATAATAAGCTGTATACTGTATGTGTGTGAAATGTTTATTTCTTATCTCTTTTCATGTCTTCTTATCAAGTGTGGGCCAAGTCACACCAGTTTGAGAAGCTGCTTTTGATTTATTTGCACTCATTTATATTAGAGGTGGCTCTGTTTTTTAACTTACCCTCACTGATAGCTATATAATATATATGATGGACGCAATAATAGCAACACCTGTCAGTATAATGTATTACATTCAAATCAACACCTCTTTAAAACAGTCAACAAAACCTGAGATGACCTCGAAATGCAGTAGTTTGTAACCTGTGACATTGCTGAATTTCTAGCTGGGATAGTGCCTCGAAAAGCAATTGTTAAGTGGTTGTTTTTTCAAGACCTTGCTGCATTTCCAGTGGAGATAGTGCCATGAAAAGCAGTTGTTTTAGTGAGAAATCACTGTATTACTAGCTGTGATAGTGCCTCGAAAAGCAATTGTTTAGTTGTTTTTCTCAAGACCTTGCTGCATTTCTTGTGGAGATAGTGCCATGAAAAGCAGTTGTTTATAACCAAGACATCACTGCATTTCTAGCTGGGATAGTGCCTTGAAAAGCAGTTGTTGTTTTTTTCAAGACCTTGCTGCATTGCCTGTGGAGATAGTGCCTCGAAATTCAGTAGTTTTTAACCGAGACATCGCTGCATTTCCTGCTGGTAAAGTTACATGTAAAGGTTTTTTTTCTTTTCTTGTTTTTTTTTACAGAGATAATGTTGCATTTCCTGCAAGAATTGTGTCCCCCAAACTGAGTATTTTAAGCTAAAACATTATTTTCCTGTCCATAACACAGTGTTTTTTGGTGCCTAAACCTAACCAGATTCAAACATAGCGTTTCAAAGTATCTCCAGATGTAACATATCTGTGGTTTGCGAAAACATACAATGCCAACATTTTTTTTCTAGCATTAAATTATCAGTCTGTATATCTCGGCTTTTGTGGTCAACCATTTTCAGATGGATTATGGGATTAGATCAGGGTTATATTTTAGGTTCACTTGCGCAGCTGAAATAAGGTCCCAGTCTCATTCCTCTGTTGGGTGTAACAAGCATTATAAAGGAAGGAGAGTTTCATGTTGTGTCCTGGCATGAAAAAAAAAGAATCAATCAAGTCAGTCAAAGACTGGAAATATTAAAGTCGTATAAATCATGCTATATGAGGAAGGTTGATCATGCCTGGTCAGGTAAACTCCTGCAGATCTGTGCTCCGTCCTGCTGACACCACAGCCCGTTTCACACACCCCTCCACCTCCACCTCCAGCTCTTTTCCAATTAGCCCTGCGGGACGGAGGGATGAGACGGGGGTGGGGGTGAGGGGGGTTGTTGCTCGGGCAGACGGCTATGTTCTTTAAACGCCTTTTCTTAGGGCCGGCAATATGGTGTGTGCCACTAAACTCTCCTGACGGAATTTAATGTAATTAAGGGATTACAGTGCTGCCGCTCTGAGGCTGGAAATATTTACTACTATACCGACGACGGAGGTGTTTTCATGCTTTGGTGCACAGTCAGGACGTGGGGTGATCTGACCGGGTCTTACAGCGTTTTAAAACCCTCCGTTTTGACAGCATAGATTAATCTGACAGTTAGTGGGCAAAGGAGATTTTCCGTCGAGGAGTGGAGCGCTTTACGCACAGCCGAGACGCACAAGTGGAGATGACAACAGCAAAGTCTAAGAGGATACACTGATATCTTTGGGGTTTGGTGAGTTTAACATTTTCATCATATTACTGTAAAGCAGAAAGTGGGCGTTTGCTACATGTGCATAAAGTGCTGCAAGTTAATTTGATTCAGTTTTTTAATATTATTTTGTGTAAAACAAACGTTAGACATGTAAACAAGGACTGCAAGCTATGCTGACACAGTGTGATTCTGCATCTTTCTTTAAGCTATTAAACACTGGAAATATCCATCAACTTAATATTATACTTGTGGAATTTGGATTTTTTTACTGTATTGTGCCCTAAAGTTAAATTTCAGGTGGTAACCTCTGTATAACATGGTTCTGATTTTACTTAATCATTTCCTTCTTTGCAGACAGTTCCCAGAGGCTCTAAAAAAGAAAGGCAACCAACTTGTCGAAAACCTTTTACTGTTATGTCTGTCTCCTCTCTGCCGGAATGGAAACAACTCCTGCTGGAGAAAAAGAGGAAAGAGGAGGAGGAGCGAGAGAGGAGAGAGAAAGAAGAGGAAGAAAAGTTGGCCAGCATGCCCGCCTGGAAGCGAGGGATCATTCAGCGGAGGAAGGCGAAGCAGGACAGTTTGGGTGACAGGGAAAAAGAGAGAGATGTCTGTCTGCTGCAGGTGGACGTCAGATCTGCATCTGATGGTCTGAGTGACACAGACAGCCTTGTGATGGTTAATTTGGGAAGCGACATGTCACTGAGTCCAGATTCAGGGCCATGGCTGGATGGAGATGTCAAACCAGCAAGTCAGGTGTCCGTAGAAACTATTGTCCCAGTTCATGAAAACCCATTTATTCGCACGCAGAGTGCATGGAGGAAGGGCAGGGATGCAGAAGGAGGGAACGAGCCAGAAGTCAAGGAGAGGGAAAAAGACAAATTGAGCCCCAGGGGTCAAGAGGGGGAGTTGGGAAGAGGAAGAGATATAGAGCTGAAAATAGAGAGATTCAGAGACTTAAGTGAGGGACAGGAAAAAGAAAGGAGCAGGGACAGGAGTCAAGGGAGAGAAAGAGAGAATAGCAACCAGTGGAAAGAGTCAGTTAAAGATACAGCTAGAGAGCGGGAATTCCTCAAAGTAAGAAAAGATGAGGAGGAAAAAGAAACAGATCCACCAGCTAGTGCATTTTCACCCCACGTTCCTTGTCTCCGGACCATCCGTGCCGACAACATCATCATCATTGAGCAGGACAGGAAAGGCAGTGACGAGAGAAGGGGTAGATGGAGAGAGATGGAGAAGGAGAGGCCCGAGGAGGAGCACCAGGGGAAGAGAGGGATGAAGATGGACCTTAGGGAGATCCTGGCTGGAGGGGGAAGCATCACAGAGATCCGAGCTTCTGAGGTTCTGATCATAAAGCCCTCGGCAAGCCCAGAAGAGAGGAGTCCAGAAGGAGGAGGAGCGAAAGGTTCGAGTAGAGAGGATGGAGAGAAGTGCAGCATGGATGGGAGGAGGGAAAGTTTGGGCAGGGAGCTCAGAACAGACATGTCCTGGCTGAGAGAAAAAGAGAAGGAGAGACCGTGGGGCCAGGCAACAGTTATCAAAGATGACAGGAAGGACAGTTTGGACGATAACGTATTCGTTGATAGAGGAGGGAGGGTCAGTCAGCTGCTGAGTAAATTCGGACAGCACCCCAAGCCTCCTGCTCGATCCAAAAGCTCTGATAATTTCCTGCGACCTGGGAGGAGAAAAAACTCAGGAGATGAAGATGAGCAATCTGAGGTGGATGAGAGGAATCTGCTGCTGAAAGGTGTACCGAAGCGTTCGTTTAGCTTCTCCGAGCGGGTCATCTGTGCTGAGGAGAACGGTTTAGATAATGATAGGTATAACGAGAGGAAAACACGTGAGAGGATACATTCAGACAAGAGCGTAGGGCCATGGGTCGACGTCGCAGGCTTGGGGAAAGAAACCACAGCAAAGGTCAAACCCGGCTGCACATGGCTTTTAGATAAAGACCGGTTTGGAAAGCATAGAGATGGACATTTAAAAACTGAGGATGAAAAGGTGGAGAACATGCAGAGGAGAAATGAAGCAGAAATGTGTATCTCCATCCCACACAGGAGCGAGGTAAAGAAAGTGGAGGCTGTTGTCATGAGGGCTGCGGAGAGGGCAGGTGATGCAGATGGAGAAGAGGGGTTCACAGTGGCGTCAGTCAAAAACACAGAGGGAATCTCGTTTGCTAGAAGAGTTGCGATCAAACAGGACGGGAAAGCAAGAGCTGAGAGAGAGTTGAAGCGACAGTCAGGTGAGAAAGGTCTAGAGAGGGAGGTGAGTGTAGAAAAAGATGCAGAGTTAGAAGTGAAAGTTTGCGACAAAAAGGTGTCCGATTTTCAGAGGGACGAGGGAAGCACAATCCCACCTGAAACTTTGCAGAAAAGTCAATCAGCATTCACAGAGTGCTCCAGTCTGCTCTGTGCTGTCACAAATAGAGCAAGAGACCCCCACAGAGGGCCGGAGTGGGGTGGTGCAGGGCCACAGGGACCTTACCTACACTCTGTTTTGTCTCAACACACAGAGGAGCTTATAAGTAAAATAGAAAAAATTGGAGATACAACTGTTTATAGCAATGAGAAAGGAGAAAGATCTTACAAGGCTGCGTATGAAATGACCAAAGGGTCAGATCTGGATGTTGGATCAGACAACCTCATTCATGATGCAACCCCAAGATCTCCAAAAAGGATTGCACCCATGGGAATCTCCCCAGGTCCCCTCGAGATTCAGATCCCCAGAAGTGTGTTTTATGTTGCAGAAGAAATGTTGGAGAGAAAAAAGGCCGTGGGTCAAAGCGACGAGGGGCAAGACTTGGAAAAAGGTAAAGGGGTTGAGCGGAGGGATAGCTGGAGGATCGGGAAACCCCTGAGCCGCATCGAGTCTCTGCGAGAGAAAATAAGACAACGAGAGCTGGAGAGGCTGAAACAAAGAGAGGCACAAGATGGAGGCGGGACTGAAGGTACAGAGATAAATGACACTCAGACAGCCAGGGACGAGAGGGGAACTGAAATAGAGAAAGAGTGGGACTCTGCAGCTCATATGCGGAAGAAGCTGGGCGAGGCGGAGAAGGGACAGGAAGATGCAGCAGTGCAGACAACCACGGCTGCATTTGACGTCACACAGGAAGTCAGCGTGTTGAAAACCTGCCCTCAACTTCCTGTTTCTGTCCCACACTCACAAGCTGTCAGAGAGGAAGTAACAAGCGCCACTGCTGCCTCTGAAGTTACCTCTGACAGCTTCCAGATATCTGAGGATGAAGACGACCCCCTCAAACATGTGGAAGAAGAGCTGAGGTGCCACAGGGGCCAACACGAGATCAGAGAAGACGAAAGGGAGAAGGAGGAAGAGAAGGAGCTCTCAGAAGAGGAGGTAGAGGAATATACATCCCCTCTTGATCCTGTGCAGTCTGTCTCCCCTTTGCCATCTCATCCCAACTCCCTCGCAGCCATGAGCCGGATCTACAACTTGGAAACTGTTGGCTCGAGGTCGGGCTTGTGTCTGAGGGAGAGGACTGTGGACATCCCATCAGTGCACCTTGTTAAAGTGAAGCCCATCATGTCAAACACTCAGCAGGGGGACAGCAAAGCATTCTCAGGTGAGGACATTTGCGGGGTTCAGACAATACAGCGACAGATAGAGCAGTTTCAGCTGAAAGAGCAGGAAAAGTCTTATACGTCACCAAACGCTCCTCTTAAGGACAAAGAGACAAAAGGGCAGCAAAGCCCCAGAGGAGTGTTAAAGCACCAGGTGAAGGACAATGCCAAGACCTCAGAGAAAGATAAGGAAACACCAGGAACGAACCCCAAAATGTCTCCTCGGCGTGTTTGTTCTCCGACATCTCAGCTCAAGCAATGTAGCCAAACTACCACCATCAACCCCTCATTTCTCAGGAGCCAATCCCCGGACAATACTTTGAAACCCTCAGATTCTGCCCCGACGCCAGCCTCCTCCCCAAGCTCCCCATCTCCTGCCCAGTCTCCTAGTATTTCTCCATCTCCAACCCCATCGCCCCCACTCTTCTCCATCAGGAGTGCATCTGGAGGCCAAGTGAAGAGAGGTGCCACCATCACAATCACCCCAAAAAAGCCTGCAGGAGGAGGAGGGGGAGGAGTGACAGGGCCCACGGCAGCAGCGTCAAAATCTGCAAAGACCTCATCGCAGCAGGCCCAGGTGACCTCTGCAGCGGCTGAGCCAGCGAAGAAGAAGTACCCTACAGTAGAGGAGATCGAAGTGATTGGCGGATATCAGAATCTAGAGAAATCGTGTCTGGTCAAGAAAGGAGGGACCCCAAAAAGGGTGAGTAGAAACTGTGTTAATGTAAGCAAAATAACATTGTGCATATGTTCTACATAGAGCTCTGCAGTTACTCCACCAAAACAGAGTTTGTGTGAAGCGCACTAAGTTTGATTGATTCAACAAACGTACCTAAACACAAAACATGACTTTTAGCACCAACACTAAACAAAAATCATTCCGCTACATGATAACTCACAAAGTTCACAGACAAAACAACGGTCTCTTTTTGCTAGACATGTGTTCTTCGCAAATACAACATGCTAAGGTTATTAGCACTAGCCTATCCCATTTTGCATAGCAGAAATTAGCAGAGGGGCTAGTGGATTTTCCTCTGCTTATATGAAGCCAGAAACAACAGCAACATTTAACAAAAGTAATGTTACAAAATTTAGCTCCATTGTGACTCACAATGACTCACATTTCTACATAAACAACATGCTAAAGTTATTAGCACAAGCCTATCACACTTTGCATTGCAAAGGCTAGCAGAGTTTCCTCTCCTCATAGGGAGCCAGGATAATTCCTCACAGGACTTAAGATGTTATTGTGTGATGGCTTTGTTGTGTTCACAATTTATTGTCTCTTATCTCTGAAATTAAAGTAAATAAAAGTTTCATTTCCACTGAGGGAAAAGATTTTCAGCTCACAAAAATAAACAGAGGGTCTGTGTTGCTGCCACATGTAGGTAGATTTTTGGGGTGTAGGGTACGCGTCCACACAGAACGTGTGCTGCGTCTGCCAGTAATTATAACATTTCATGTTGCAAAATGGCAAACTGGAAGACTTCTGAATTTCAAAATATTGTCCGAGTAAGCCAGATTTCAAAAGACTGGCGCTCCCACGCTTTCTTAAGTTCATCAGAGGTGGTCCAGAGGGCATCACCTTCCCTCGTTGTCAAGCAGAATTCCCTCACTCCTGGGAGAACATCCCTTTTGATTGAGAAGTACGATCACAGACACCGACCTAAGCCGGTTAAAGCCTTATCAAGCACGACATCTTGATTCTTAGCCATAAAATCCTGGCGTCATCTGCTTTGCCATTTGCCTGTGCAGTCTCTTTCCAGACTTTTGACTTTTACCCTATGATCATGATCTCACCATGCATATTTTAGCCCAACATGTGGACATTTTTTAGTTTTTGGACATTTATTATTGACACACAGAAGTGCAGACAGAAAGTGAAAGCAAACTGATGGTTGCTTTGTTCACTAATCCAATCCTGCACCTGAATTGCGGGTTATAATAAGTGACAAGTGTTTGATGGAACACCCTTTAGTTAATGCTTCTGTAGCAGGCTTCAGTGGAGTCAGAAAAGTTGAAACCACAACAAGAAGCAGCCGACTTCTTCTTTCTTTCTTCTACTTTTAACCCAACGTCACATGTGTGAATGCCTGTGAAGGCCACGCTGGTATTTACAGTAATTCAGTCTGAGTAGCGTTGACTCGAACTACAAACGAATTTCACCGGAGTCAAAGTTCATGTTAGGACTTTCTGTTTCCTCTTTTTTTTAACTTTTCCTGAATCCAGTCCTTGTTTGAGAAAGAGTGGGAGAGGAGCTCTTATGTAATAAAGGGAGCAGAAATAGACTGCCTGTCCTTTATAACACCGTCCTGTGATGATGATTCTGACTGTGTTTGTGTTTCACTACAGCTGACTGCCTTTCAGAAGAATCACATTGTTTTCTTTATGCTTTTTTTCCATGTACGAGTTGTTAAACTGCTGGTTATTTCCCCTCAGTCGGTAACTGAGTGTGCTGCAGACTGCTTCCTTGTTCCCTTGCACCAATTCTGCCATTTTTGTTGAGTCAGCCCTCTCGTCCTCTCAGACAAACCTCTCTTTGTGTCTTCTTGGCTGTGGGTTTGGTTTGTTAGACTGGAGTCTTGGCAAAGTCATTTTAGACCACGCTGACCCTCCACTGCACGGCTGAGCGTTCCTGACAGCAGGCAGGCAACTCTTAGTTCGACGTGGGTGAAGTGGATAGAGAAAGAAGTGAAAATAACCCGATGGTGGTCTGAATAAGATGACAGTTTGACAGTCATACTGAGAGGATTAAAGGCTTTTTATTTGGTTTAACAGAAACTCCCTGTCACACTGCATGTTTTTGCTCATTTCCTCTTTCAAACTTCTACACTTCCTCCAAACAAGACACGAGGAAGTGACACGGTGCCCACTTTTAAATCGCCAAATGCGACTCAGACACCATCTGTTTCAAAAGATTCGACTGACACACAAGTGAAAGAGAAATTCATATTTGATGCTGCTCTCTGTATGTATTTCTCCAGCTCTTGATAGGCCCATTACTGTGGCCTCTAATTAAATAAAAATCTTTTATCCATAAGCACAGTCCTCTTTTAGCCGCCTCTTTAGTGGCCACTTCACGGCGCTGATTCTCAGACCACCTGTCGCTCTCTCGTTGATGCCCTTCAGACTGTTTGACGTCAGGCCTCCTTCCCTCCCCCATGTGAACCCATGCCATCATGTCACAGAGGGGGGTGACTTGCTTGTCCTCGTCTTCCTCCTCCTTTATATTCCTCTTCATATGTATGCTTTTACCTCAGACTCTCTCTCCATCAAATTTATATTCCAAGCAATCTCTTGCATGCTTTTGAAAGAATTTTAATATTGTCTTCTCGAATAATAAAAGCTTAAATCGGGGGTTAGTCTTATTCAAAAACCCCTCTGAACTCAGATTGAAACTTTACTGAACAAGCAGTATTGAGCCTGTGAAGAAGGGTTGTCAAACATTAATATAAATACTAACTTCCTGCTAATGACAACTTCCCTCTTTCTCTCTCTTATTCTGCTCGTTCAGCCTCAGTCTTACCCGGTGCCTCTACTGTCCTGCTGTGTTAGCCTTGGTTAATCGGGTTCAGGGAGGGAGGATTAGCCTCCTGTGCTTTAGCATGATTCGCCCAGCCTCTCTAATGCAGAGCTATTATCTGCAGTCCTCTGCAGACAGCTGCTGTCAGGGTGAAGCAGCGGTAACTCGTACAGTATGCGCAGTGTGGTGGTTGCACATTTCTGCACCTCTAGGTGTGTTTACTTCTGTTCACATGGAGGCTGTTATTATAAGACACGCTGTGGATGTCCTGCACAGACCCTCGTTCTGTTTCCTGTTGGGTCTGTTTACATCCTGCTGACCTTGGAGTAAACAAACTCCACACAAATATACGTCAGGGCCTCATTCTCCTTTTCCAACACTTCTAAACCTCTAAACCAAAAACTGTTTATGCTTTTGCTGCCATTTTGTTTATCTATGTCTGTCACTGTATAATCAATCAGTTAGTCCATGTGTTCAGTCAGTAAGTACTCTACAGAGGGAGTATTTCTGCTGTGCTAAGCCTCATGCTGTCAGTTAACATTACACTGACGGAGCACAAACATCTCACAGAGACAGGCTGAGACCTCAGTGCCTCAAAGCTTTGTTTACATTTGACCATATTACCACATGCAAGAGGGAAAATCAGTTGGTATAGAAGGAATACTGCTGCGATAATTCATTGTATAATGAGCACACAAAGTGTTTGAAAAAGCTTGGTAGCCATATGTTCCTACATTTTCTTTGCATTACTTCACAGTAAAGCAGACTAGGGATGCACCCGTCTCAGAATTATGCCACTCGGATCAGTTTTGGTTGTTCAATTTGAATATCTGACAAAGAAAAGCCAAAAACTGTATCGTCTTAAGTTACTGTGAGCTGTAAATTCCCAACTTCTACGCAGAAGGCATAAAATAACATAATTTTCGGAGCCTGACCATGCAAAGCCTCTCCTCCTCCTGGCAGCTGCCTCTGTGTCTGCAGCAGGTTGTACCAAAGAGCAGCGTGAAAGTGAGGAGCGCACACACTGCAGCAAAATCAGGGCATCAAAACATCCCCAGAAGTACACTGCACATTAACTAACCAAACAAACAAAAATGACTTGGAGTAATCTCAGTCGACAGAGAGTTCTCCGACTGATGATTTAAATTTCAGATGTTCAGGCGGCAGCCATAAAACAGACATATTCTTCTTTAAACTTATGCTTTATTTTTTAAGTCTTCTCATAAGAAATTACAGGTAACTTTTTCAGTCCTCAGTTTGGTTTAGGCAACAAAACTACTTGGTTATGGTCAGGTAAAGATCACAGATGTTGGCTTTGAGTGGCACAAATATGGAGGTAAGAAGGGGTCTGCAGTTAGGTTTAGGCAACAAAACTACAGCTTTGAGAGGTACAAACACAGCTGGAGAGTCAGAGGATTACTGCTTAAAAAACATCTGGTTTTGAGTGGCAAAAACGCCCCAATGTTGCTGTTTGTTGATCTCAAATACTGCTCTCCTGGGTCAAAGTCTGGTATCTGTTGAACCCATCCATCTCCCTCCCACTCCACCTAAGCAAAATTCACGCTCTTTAAACTACATCTGTTGCTCTGGGCAATGGGTTTACATTGAAGTTGGTGGAAAGCCCTGTGCGTCCCACACAGATACTAAACAGTGCCTCGTTATATGATGCTGGGGGCACTGCCCAAGTGGCACATTTTGATGCCCAGGGAGTGAGACCAGGCTAAAGCTGCGCTTACTACAGAGCATACTATAAAACACAAAACAAGTAAAACACGGGACGAGAATCATCAGATGTTTTTTTGATGATGAACCTTATTTCCAAATGGTACATGTGAGGTTGTTGTAGGTTGAATATTTTTGCCTCCTTTGAGTGGCTGTCAATAAAGTTTGTTAACACAAGACAACTAATTAAAGACCCACAACAATGAAAGCAAATTAGAATATTCATTTGACTGGATAAATAATCCTCTCTTTACTCACGTCTACAGGGAAAGGTGTGTTTCGATGAGGACCAGCTGGAGCAGGTGTGTGAGTACCCATCAGAGACCTCCATGCTGGCATGTACCCCCTACCCTCACGACCTGTGGAAGATCGAGAGGCCGCAGGGAGAGGAGGCGCAGGAGGAAGAGGCTGAAGTGGACGGAGGAGCAATTGTGTCCAAAAGCACAAGGAACGTGGGGATTGCAACAGGAGGGGGTCTAAGAGTGGGTCAGTGTCACCCCCTTCTCAAGAAACACAACGTGTGATGAGTGAGATTATGGATTCAGATTGTTTTGCCATTCATGATGTCTCACTGTGAAACTGTTGATAGGTTTGGACTTTTTACAGGCTAAGATGGTGTTTCTTTTCTGTTTATTTTCACTGTGTTCAATTTTCCTTAAATGATGGGTCTGGCAAGATACTGCGATTTTGTTATTGTCAACAAATCCCATGAAAAGACCAAAATCAACAATGAATTCTTGTATTTCTTTTGGAGTCACAGCCTGATTTAGCTGTTGTTTCATACCAAAGAACATGCACTGTGGTTTTATTTTGAGTCAGTCCCACGTGTCATTAGCCCCTTTTACACTGCCTCTTCAAGGCGAGAATGTTGTGTCGTTATTATGCCTTGCCATTCTGTATAAAAGGTACAATCGCGCAATTTGGGGTGACATTACAACACACAGTTGTCTCGCCTTTAAGCCAGTAGTAACAGCATTGAATCGCCGTCTGTGTAAAAGGGACTGCCGGCAGGACACAACCACTGACAGGACGAGTTTGACATGTAGTGTGTGCGACCCACCATTGGGAGATTTACTTAGCAGCTAGAAGCAGTTAGCAGCTAACTCAAAGAAAAAGAACAGCAGCTGAAAATGTGCTCCTTACCCTCGGTTCAAAGCAATGAAGAGGCTTCGTTCTGGCCCTATTGCGGGATCACTGTGTAAAAGGGGCTATTAATAGCCTAGTCATTGCCACAACAAGTGCCCAGCTGTTTTAGTACATTATGGAGCCTTTTTAAGGTTTAACCATGTAATTGTGACCCTTTTAAAAATATATATATATGTATAAGTGTTCAGAAGTAGTTAATTGGTCTGGGGCTGAGGCCACAGACTGGTTAGTAAAATAAGAAAGAACTAGGAGACGGACTAAACTCTTATCAGTCACAAAAGTTCTCCAAACTTCTTTTTATTTTATGTTCACCATGCTCATTATTTCCCCCTTACTTTTTGTTCTCAGGAATAGATATCATTTCAGTGTTGTAAGGGGGAAAAAACCTCTATGAGCTAGCAGCTAACAGACAGTTAGCAAGCTAAATGTCACTCATGAGTTTGATTACTAATGTAACAATAACTTTACAGTTTATTCAACAGATGTTTGTACCACTGACTCCTGTCTTATGTCTGTTTGCAAACCATTTCTCTTGTGTGGAGCAGTCCTACTCTGACATTCATTTTACGTAATCAGCTCCGAGCTGTCACTGGCTGAGAGGCTGGGTACAGATTATCAGGGCAGACATATAGAGACAGACAACCTTTCACATTCACACCTACAGGCAATGTAGAGTCACCAGTTAACCTAATGTGCATGTCTTTGGACTGTGGGAGGAAGCCAGAGCGCCCAGACACAGGGAGATCATACAAACTCTGCGCGGAGGGTCTCCCCCACCCACGGATTTGAACCCTCTACCTCGGGTTTGAACCAGGAACTCTCTTGCTGTGAGGCAACAATTCTCACTGCAGCACCACTGTGCCACCTCAGAAGACATTAAATAAAAGTTGATGGTACAACATCTAATCAGCTAAAGGTACATTAGCTCTCTCCATTTTAGAGTCTTAGGCTAGATTTTGCTGGGAAATTTTGTCATTTTAAACACTGGTCTTTTCCGGGGATTTATCAACAGTAATATGGATGAACGCCAGCCGTCAGTAAACAAACTGACCAGTTTTCAGAGTTTTTGCAAATGTTAGCAGGTTAGCAGCGTGGGCAAGCTTGATAAAGAGAAGAAAATAAACAATTCCAAATTGCAACACAACACTGGTTTTAAATGCAGCACTGCCAAATGTAGGTTTGGTTACAATGTTAAAAGGTTATTAGAGAGCAAATGGAATGGTATGGTTGCATTTATGGTCAACACAAAGCCATAAATGTCACTGTTGGTGAATGGGATGAAGTCAGCTCCAAAGATGTAAAATAAAATAGAATAGAAATCCTCGATTCACCTAATTTACCTTCCATTTCCGTCTCTCTGTCTTCCAGATGAGTCTTGTCCTCGGTAGAAGCCAGTCAACTTCGCCAAAATTGCCCATGTGACGAGATCGCCAACATTTTGTTGAGCGTTCATTATGACATGATTTTTATTGTTTTGTTCGGTTTGAATTGTTGAATTGGCTGTTTGTAATCCTTGTGGTGTTATGTTTTTATCTAGCATCAGAATGAATGAGTGTTTTGGAAGACATGTACAGTACAGTTTGATTTATGCAGTTGAACATGATTGTGTTTGCTGGGGGAAATATTTCACCCAGTTTTATTTTCAGGGAAACTGGGGGAGAAATGTGAATGTATAAATGCGGTACATACTATAAAAGTCCCTCAGGTGTGCACTGGTGGGCGCTGAAGGATCACTTGTCTATGCAATATAATGATAAGATTTTATTTTTTAGTTTGATAGTTTCTTTTATGTTTTAATTACTTTCTATATTTAAGTCTGCCTCAGCACAGAAGAGTGATGTTTATATCATCTTGTTTCATGTGCCTGCTGGATTTGCCCATACAGATGATATAAAGATCAATTTATTTAGATATTTGATTTTTCTTGTCTGAAGCCTTTTTGGAAAAACCTCCTCTCAGTGGGTGCTGAACTTTGCAGGGACAGGGGTGGTGCAATCTGTGCAGGACAGTTAAAGGTCTGTGTGTTTTGTGGGGTCTAATTTAAGCCTTACTGTTCACAATGACAACTCTGGTAACAGCTCATGTTTATGGATACAAATAAAGGGACTATTTTGTTATTTCTGTGTGGAAGTGGAGAGAGCTCTGTGAGTTAAAGTCCCTGAGAGGAAGCGTAGTTGATAAAAATACATATAAACAATTAACAGATTAACTTTTTCATTTTGCAGCTGCTATCAGACTTTTGGCTGTATTACATTTATAATACAATACACATATAATATACAGAGTGTTTCCTGTTTGTAAATTAATATTTTAATTGGTAAGAGAAGAATAAATTCCATGCAAATTGTTTTTTCTATGATGGTGGAAGAAGCTGGCTTCAAGAGAATAAATCTAATAAATATCTCTGCAAACAGTTTTGTCTCCTCTTTTAATTGTTTGTGATATTTACACAGGCTACAGTAAAGTGTTTCTCAGCTTTTTGATCACAATAATGGTGAAATATTCTAAATATATAAATTATATACTGAGATGAAGAGTTTGTTCTTGACCTGAGAAATAGCATTATCAAATAGCACAGAAAATTATCACAACAATGTTCTTTGTAGCTTGCCTGGAGCTTTCAAATGTATCACATGGTCTTACTCAGCAGATGGAGTTTCCCAGCTGTCATGGAAAATTTGCAGACACACATTGTTGAGTGCATTGGAATATATGTATCAAAATGAGCATATTACACCTAAGAAAAACTTTATGAATTGAACAGTGGAAAAATAAATCAAAAATCTTCTTATGTTGAGTGGCATATCAAATCAGTGAAGACAATCTATCTAAAAAAAACTAAGTTTGAGAGGGGAAAACATGGCATAGATTCCACAAGGTGCTGGAAACATTCCTCAGAGATTTTGGTCCATCAAGGTGCTGGAAACATTCCTCAGAGATTTTGGTCCATATTGACATGATGGCATCACACAGTTGCTACAGATTTGTTCTGATCTGTGATGAGAATCTCTTGTTCCACCACATCTCAAAGGTGNCATAAAGGGATGGACACGGTCAGCAACAATACTCAGGTAGGCTGTGGTGTTTAAACCATGCTCACTTGGTACTAAGGGGCCCAAAGTGTGCCAAGAAAATATCCCCCACACCATTACACCACCACCACCGGCCTTAAGCGTTTGTGAGTGAAAATTCCATTAGATCAGCAGTTTCTGAAATACAAAATCCAGCCCTTCTGGCACCAACAAAGTCACTTAAACCACCTTTCTTCCCCACTCTGATGTTCAGTTTGAACCTAAATGCACTGTGCTGCTGCTATGTGAGTGTGTACTGTTGTATACAATATATGTTTGTAGTTCCGCTGTCCTGTGAGAACCCTGTGTCTCTAAAAAGTCAACTTTTTATGGTGTCAGTAAATCGGCCCAGTTTCAGCTTTGTGAGGATGCAGCTTTAACAGTAGGACCATTTTCTTAACTCATAAGAGAATACAAAAAAATCAACACATCTGGGGATGCATGGTTTTCACTGGACAGAAAGGGTATAACAAATTGTAATCTGAAAAGTAACTTAAACTGTCAGACAAAATGTTACCTTGTGGGGTAAAAATTCAGTATGTACCTCTGAGATGTAGTGGAGTAGAAGTCTGAAGTAGCATATGATGAAAATACTCATGTAAAGTAGTTACATCCGTTGACATCCCAACACTGCTGAATACTTCCTCCACAAACACAAAGTTTGAGGTAAAACAGCGACACTCTGTGGAGAGACGCGGTACTGCACGTGACGTTTGGCAGCTCAGTGACGACGTAGCTGTTTACAGAGACATTTTTACGTCAACACGTGTGCAGGCTTGCAGCGTCAGTAGAGCTCAACTAAGGACGTGAATGTTTGCATGCTCTCAGGGTAAAGGAACAAAAAACGGAGGGAGTTGACGTCCCCTTCGTACACTGATGTTTTCAAACTAGGATCCATCGAGCTACGAGGACTCTACATCCACCATGAAGAAGACGTAGCAGGAGGGCCTTCTTCTCCTTCTTTTGGCGATCTGACTCAGAAAGTTAGCACAACACAAGGCTAAAGTTGCTGGTTGAAACACAGATGCACCACAGCGTAGATTTCTGAGTTAAGGAGACATGATTTTCAGGAAATTTCAAGCAGGAACCTGCAGGGCATGGCTGTGTCGGGTGAGCCGTTTTCTGTTACTACAGCTGTAGTGTGGACGTGTTGGTTTATATCCCTTCATACAGAGCAGTCATTATGGCAGCGCGGCTGTTAGACGAGCAACAGGCAGCTGATAATGCTGCCACAATCATATCTTGCACACTTCCTATTTTTTGATACGCCCTAGTCGTGCCCTGCTGTGGCACTGTGCTGACATGCAGAGTTACTGCACCCGCACTGTGGTTACATCTTAAATGTTTTAGTTTGTGTATGTGTGTAATAAACAAACACATTTCTCTCCGTCTCTCTCCAGGTTTCGTTGAGGCAGGAGCTGTGTTTCTCCTCCTCCTCAACCGTGCCCCCACAGCCTGTGCCCCCTCTGGCCCAGACCCTGCAGGGTTACCTGACTGCCCTGGAGCCCTTGCTGCCCCCGGAGGAGCTCAGTCACACCCGCAGGATGGTGCAGGAGTTCGGCAGGCCAGGAGGCCTCGGCTCGCGGCTACAGGACGGGCTGGAGAAGAGAGCCAGACTCACCAAGAACTGGGTCAGTGTCAGTGTGGGAACTGTGACAGATGTTAGACATGGATATGGGTGTGTTTTATGACAGCACAGATGGAGCTGCTGTGGTGTGTTCAAGGCACCCATAGGTGGGTGTAGTGGTAATGTTTTATGTCAATATGTCAGGCTTAACAAAACTCAGTAAAGCTGCACAATAAGAGCATTGCAACACTAAAAAATGTATTATAAACTGTCAGGTTTGTAAGCAAAGATTTAATTATATACAAGAGCAACAGAATAACATTTAAAAAGCATAAAATACATCCAGTGAAAAGGTAAAACATCAGTTCAGAAAAGCGAGGGAATATACAGGAAGTAATTTTGAAAAATGTGTTTAAAAATGTTTTATATACATAAATATATTAAAGCATTATCATCCTGATCTACATTAAAATGCACATGTGTACAGTCCTGGGACCAAGGTTATTATAATTAAATAAACTATGTTGGTGCATCTGTTTCTTGAGACTGGGGTGTGTACATGACTGCGGGTCAGTTCCCTTCACAAAGTGTTATGTTTGTATTTTAATATCTGTTCTGAACGTATTAAATCTTACCCCTGACAAATACCCACTGTATTATAACAAAAACTAAACCTAAAACCTGAAAACTAAAAAACTAAACAAAAACTAAATATTTTTAAAACAATACAGACTACAGTGAAACTGAACTGGACTAAAAAACAAAGATTAAAAAAGACATACAAATAAAAAATAATGACAAATACAAAGCTATAATAACTCTACCTGGGACACGTGTAATACTCTTATTTTATTCATGTAAATGTAGTAATTTATGAGAAAATGTAGAGCACAATAATCGCTATTTTTTAAATAACATGTTGTTGCTGGACCAATTTCCACCCGGCTTCATGTAAACCTTTAACACATTTCGGAGATGTTTTGCTAACTAGTAAATGAATAAATGGAGCTGAACACACAACGTTCTTATAATAGATAAGTGTTTACAGTGAATGAACAAAGTTTTTATTATTGCCTTATACATATAACTCGACCCAGCCCGCATGGACCCACAAGACACCATAAATTCCTACAATATAAAAGTTTTAAAGCTGTCATTTACAATCAGTCTTTCCGAAACCAAATGTTACATGTATATATGTTTATTGAATATCATTGTGTGTGTGTGTGTGTGTGTGTGTGTGTGTGTATAGATCTCACCCTGGTGGACGCAATGGGCATACTTGGAGAGCAGACAGCCGCTGCCCGTGCACTCGAACCCAGCCATCTCTCTGCCCAGGAGAGATTATAATGGCTGGAAGAGCCAGCTAGTGTGAGTCAGCAACAGCATGTACACACTACAGCAACACTGGTGCAGCAGAGGGGAAACTAGCAGCTGCTTTAATGACAACCAAAATAAAAAAAATTATAGTTTTCCTCTTACCTGTAGTGCTGTTTATCAGTCTAGATTGTTTCGGTGTGAGTTGCTGTGTGTTGAGATATATATCGGCCGTAGAAATGTCTGTTTTTTTTATATATATATATATAATGGAACTAGATGGCACTCAACATGTGGTGCTCAAAGCACGAAANGATATATATCGGCCGTAGAAATGTCTGTTTTTTTTTTATATATATATATAATGGAACTAGATGGCACTCAACATGTGGTGCTCAAAGCATGAAAAAATACATTTGAGCAACTCAACAGTTCCTTCCTCTGTGTAGTGATATGGTTGGCGGATGTACTTTGGTAGAAAGAAAATGGTTCCTACGTGAAACTGCTCACAAGGTCTGTGGATTATCTTGAGTAACTGGGTCATGATCTCTGGAAAGAGACATTGCTGCAGGGCATCGGTGGCTTAGTGCAGGGGCAGGCGTCCCGTGTACAAAGGCTCTGATATCTCCAACACTCACACCAAAACAATCTAGGTTGATAAATAGCAGGTAAGACGAAAAACATGTATTTTTGATTTTGTGGTGAACTGTCCCTTTAAGCTGATTTGATTAGTCAGCTAATTTCATTATCAGCGTCATGATCGAGTGAAGATGATTAAAGTTGATCATTTGTATTTAAGTGTTAGTTAAACACGTCCAAGTAGACGAAATCTGTGTGTATTTTAGTGCTGTGTCTTTGTTTCCAGTGACGACACTCAGTCAGGATGTTGGCCTTAAACCTGATCCTAATACACACACCTGTTTGTTTTTATAACCCTCTGTTATCATTACAACCTTATAACCTGGTTACCTGCTCCTCTGTGAGCTGAGGGAACTCTGTAGCTTTCAAGTGTAGATAAAGATACCTATATGAAATGAGAAAATGATTTGTTATCAAGCTGAAAGTGTGGTCATGTCTCTGAGACTCTTGCAGGTCACCACTGTGATGATTCACTGCTTTAGGTGTAATTTGACACCTGTTGCAGATGTTAATGAATATGAACTGTTTGTGTTGTATAGTGATGAATGTCCACCTGTGCATGCTGAAAAGTGAAGCACATAATAAAACAACATGTTTGTGTTCACTCAGGTTTGCATCCAAACTGATCGCAGCCGTTCTGGACTTCAAGGCCAAAATCAACACGTAAGTTTGACTGTCACATTAATAAAGCAGTTGATTATACAAGAACAGTGGTGAAAGAAGTACTCAGATTACTTACATCAGTAAAATGAGTAATACCACAGTGTAAAAGTCCATTTATAATTCTACTTAGGTGAAAGTGCAGATGAATTATCAGCAAAATGTACTTGAAATAATAACAGTATTTGTCATATTACTTAAGTCACCCATTTTATAGTGTTACAGTTGTTACAGGATTATTGTCATTTATGTATAAATGTATGAGTGGCTTTGTTGTAGTTGGTCGATGTTGAGCTGATTTTAACTGTTGTGTTAAGTGTTAGGCTGCAAAAACTCAATCTTAGAAAGAAAATTCTGTCTATGATTAACTTCTAAAAGATTGTTTTTATGGGGGGAAAGCAATTTTATGGAGTGTACCTTTAGATTTTGTTTTACGTAAAATGTTTATGTATATACTGTACATGTACATATGCGTATGCACAGAAAAAAAGGAGGAGCCACAACGACTTAAGGCTGCAACTTACTCGTCTGCAAATCTTTCACTCTTCCATCTTCACCTCATGTGTACCCTTCCCCATGTACTAGTTTAACACATCTATCTATACACATACACACATATATTCACCCACATCTCACATCTATACAGCCCACTAACATATCTGTACTTCCACCTAAATCTGTCAGCAATTTTTGTGTTTAGCTTTTTGACGTATCCCCATCACACAACCTGTAAAGATATTTACTATATGCATTAGAACTGAGGGAGCTTACATTTCTACTGTTCCCAGAGTCTGCTTGTATGTGGGTTATAAATGTAATCCATTCATTCCAACTTTGATAGAAATGGTTCTTTTGGATCCTCAAAGAGAAAGTCTATTCCTTACCAATCTTCCAAAGTTGGTGGTCCTGGATTTAGCCACTTTCTAGAGATTGAGTCTTTACTTGTTGCCAAAAGGGCCTGCAGCAGCTTTGTGTCCCTCCTCTGTTTCAAAAACAAAACATGACCCAGATAGAGTCTCCAAGTTCAGGGGGATTTGAATCTTTAAGATAAACTATGCAGGATTTTCATAAAAAAAACAAATGTATAGACTCCAACATGAGTAATTCCTCTCAATCATCACTTATGGCCCACTAGAAGTTTAATTTATGGGCTTGTACCCCCACAGCGCTCAGGTGAGGTCTAGGCTTTATTAAAAGGTGTTGACCGGGTACCATAAGCAGCAGGCATCCAAGAGACACAGCAGCAAAAAAATAGGCAAATATAGAGAAGCGAAAAACCAAATGAGAGTGAATCTAAGGTTGGCTTTTCCTTCCACCTTTCCTGGCGAGCGTTTTTACAAACAATAACCGACAATCCTGCATACTATACATTTAAATGCCAGGGCAGCAAGAATATTTAGGTGCATTTTCTATTTAAACTAACTTAATTTTAGAAACAGGTTCAAAGTAAAAGTAAATAAATCTCAATTTCAGGCGGAAATCACTTGATAACAGAGAGATTTTGTTTTGACTGAACAAGCCATCGTGTTCCAGAGTCTCATCACGTGTTTCATATCAAAAATATTCTGCAAAATATGGAAAATAACTAGTAACAACAAAAGTCGGATAAGGTAATGGAATAAATAGTACAATATTTCACTCTGAAATATAGTGTACTAGAAAGTATAAAGTGCCATAAAATGAAAATACCCATGTAAAATACCTAAAATATGTGCCTAAATATAGTCCTCAAGTAAATGTACTTAGTTTATAGTGTACAGGACACCTCTGTATTTTGTCAGTGTTACAGCTCTGCAGGATAAATACAGTGAGTATTAGTATTCAGTTTATACAAGCAAATGAAACCAGCTGCTTGTAATTATCTGCTGCAGTCATTAGAGGCAGTTATTGACTATGAACTGTTGTCAACCTTTGTTCACATGCGACAGTAACTTGTGTTACAGTCACTTTCACTAGCTTCTTTTTTAGTGCTTTATCCTTTCGCCTGGTTGGCATCTAAATCTGTGTCTGAATGTATTTGCCAACACTGTAACAGTATCTGTGCAAAGCCAGCTGCTCACTACTGAAACGTCTCTGTCACGTATGCTCTTTTTACCCCGGGTGACATATACAACTATAACTATAAAGGTCTTAAGTCTGTTTACAGCAGCAGTATATGGACAGGATATTTATGATTTTCTCATCTAAAAGTATGTTACTGTGTGATTCCCTCTCTTCTGGCCTTTAATCAGACTAAACTGAAGTATTGTTGGCTGACTTTTGTTTTCCCCGGAGCACTTTTTTGTATTTCCCCCCCCCCCCTTTGTTTGTTTCTATAGCCAGACATCTGAACAGTCTGTTCCACCACATGCACATACAACAGTATCTGAATGTAACTAATTACATTTACTTGAATGCTTCTTCTCCACTAAGTTATAGAGGAAAATATATTTCTGTTTATTCCACAAGATGTATTTTAAAGCTAGTGTTACTTTGCAGAATGAGATTTTACTTACAAAACAGTAACAGTCAAACATAAGTTTAAAATGTCAACAGCTCCTGAACTGCGGTCAAACTGTCAAACTAGGCAGCGCTGATCAAATACATTTTACACAAACACATTTTAGTGTACTGTTTAGCTGTAAAATGAGAAAGTTTGCTCCGGCCGGTGGGCAGTGCTTAATGAGCTTGTCACAAGCTTTCTCTGTTTACAGCTAAACTGTACACTAAAATGTGTTTCTGAAAACATTTTAGATGAGAAATAGGCAATGCAGTGACAGAGTCTTGATTTGCATTTGATCAGCGCTGCCTGGTTGGACAGTCTGACCACAAATCAGGGGCTACTGACATGATCGGCTGCACCACGGTCTGATTCTAGACCTTGAAGTACTGATTCTAGATATTTCTTTTCAGAGTTACCAACTGTAGCTGTAACTGGTCAACAGTATAAAAAAGTTAAAATCACCTCCACCTCTAACAATTACAACATTAAATACTTTCAGTAATAATAATACAATAATATGACCTTCAGCAATGTATTTACATTTACTCTGACAGTCCTTTTACTCAAGAACTCTACTTAAAAGAAAACTTCACCGCCCAAATAAGCATTTGTATATTAATTACTCACCCTGTGTAAAACTGAATTGTTAAAAGTTTTTTTTCTCACATGCCTCCACAGTGAATAAAGAATCCAAAAAATGGAGAAAATCCTTGATGAATTGGACCATAGGGAATCACGTTTCACAACAGCCAAACCATATCACAACATCCGTTTACAAACTCTCACATGACTCATGCAGTGTAGTCCAAGTCTCATTCATCCAGTTGTACACTCAGTACTTCCCCCATTAACTTCAATTCATCAAGAATTCTCCACATTTTTAAATTATGCGTTCACGGTGAAAACATGCAAGAATTACATTATCTACATTTATTTGACAAAAAAACGACATAATAATAGATAATTGAATATTAACATTAAGGCACATCATCTGTGTGCTTCTCTCTCTCAGCGGCCAGCTGCCGGTGGAGTACATGCGAGGGAAGCCTCTGTGCATGGAGCTCTATCCGCTCCTCTTCTCCTCCTGCAGGATCCCTGGCCCCAAACACGACTACGTCGCCCACTATGGCCGCTCCCGACGCATGCCGACTCACATCACCGTCGTCAGGAACTACCAGGTGGGATGTGCTGACAACAGATGAAGGTGTCGGATCTGGTTTTTTTTCTTTTCCTTGTAGAACTGCAAGTTATACGACATTGCTGGCATGTTGAGTCTTGTGCAGTCACACCTATGTTTTTTTTTCTTTCTTTTCTTTTTTCTTTTTTACTGTGCTACCTGTTTATTGGTTTCTAAAGAACTAAACCAGACACACCATGCTTTGAGAACAGAAGTCACAAGAAGCTCTGTCATTGGACAGATTTTTGGCAGCAGTAGGTCAGAAAGAAGAATCAAAACAAATCTGATCAATTTTAACTGAAGATAAACCTCACTGACTTCTATATGCGCTTCACCTATATTTGACCCTCGCTTGTCATCATGTCAGATAAAAATTATAATAATGGTATTTTAATAATTGATTATTCTGCCTGTTATTTTACTGATCAGTTGTTTGGTCTATACAGTGTCAAGTAGTGAAAAAAACTAGAGAAAAGCAGCAGATAATCAACTAGTTGTTGCAGCCCTGGACCCAAATAAGACTGCAAATACTGCGTTAATGAATTTATCTTAGTAACACAATTTCCCTAAGCCTGAATTGACATCTTAAAAATAGCTTGTTTTGTCTTAATAGTATATCAGAATAGTTGCTAATTGTGTCTGAAAAGTGTCAGCAGATCACCTAGTGTTCAGTTTGAGTTAGCAGCAGCAGCAGCAGCAGCGGTGGTGCATATGTCCGTGTGGGAGGTGATTGTGAAAGAGAAAACCCCCACTGACTTATGAATCTCTACAAATATGCTGACTGTGAACACAACACACCCTGAGAGACTCTATCTGAGAAAAGCACGTAAGCAGGAAACACAACGTACTGTGTGGGGGACAGTTTAGGTCAGGTGACACCAAACCAACACAGAAAGCTTTCTCTCATCAAATCATCCAGAGAGGACAGACGTAACAAAGATGATCTCCTCGTGCCAAATTCTTCCAGTTCTTCCAGCTGGAGGTTTACAACAGCGACGGCTCTCGGATGACGGAGAGTCAGATCCACAGCCAGCTGCTGAGGATCAGGTCTCAGTCCTGGAAGACGGATAAAGAGCCGATGGGCATCCTGACCAGCGAGCACCGTCACACCTGGGGAGCGGCCTACAACCGGCTGCTGAGAGGTAAATCACAGAGATGTTAGGGTCTTCATCAGGTCCAGTTTTGCAAACCCGCACCCGCAAAGCTCAGTACCAGAACCAACCCATTACCCATAATTATCTCCAAGCGGCTTGCAACTTGACCACTGATTAAACACACGGTTTTGCCGTTACGCCAGTTTGCGTAATATACTGTCCTGTTCAGATATGCAAAGCCCTCATTCAGTCAGCTTCCACATGTTGACGAAATGCAAAGTGACACAAAGATAAGTCGGATAAGTCTGAGTCAGGTCAGCTGATTCTCAGCTCTGGAGTGATACTTTGTTAAACACCCTCAACATATTTTATCAGTCTGCTGCATGATACAGATCAGGCAGAAGCTGCTCGGTGTCCACACGGTCAGCTTGGGTACTTTTTTTTTCTCACCTGCTGCCTGCCTACGTTTTAAACATTTTTACCTGTGCCCATACACATGAATGTAAATATATTTTCGACCTGTTAGACAGCTTATTTGAGGGTTACCAGACCCGGTGCAGGACTCTGGAAGACATACATGCCATACTTTCATTTTGCCAAAAACTATACCTTTTATTAAAGATATACTATGCAGGATTTTCCTTTAAAAACAAAAACAATGTATGTACTCATACAGAAGTAATGCTTCTCAAATCATCACTTATGACTTAGTAGAAGGGTGTGATGTTGTATTTATCTGCAGAGACTCCGCCCTCTGCCCTGGGTTCTTAACTTTTCTCTGTGTTCAGGACGTGTGTATAGGCCTGTAGCCCCGCAGCGCTCAGGTGAGGTCAGGGCTGTATTACCTGTATAACCAACAATTCTGCATAGTATATGTTTAAATCCCCTCAAAGTCTTCACTTTTATACAAGTCTGGAGGGACATAGATGTGAACTGCAGCTGCCAAACAGAAACATGTTGAATGCGAAAAAACCAACCAGTTACACATCAAATAATTTTCTTCATGTTCACGCTGGGCTCACTGCACACTGTCTTCAGAGTGTGATATTCACAACAGCATAGCTTGTGAGTTTAGATCTTGGATGTCGGAGCTTCCCTAAATGCACCATCAGCGAAGCGTTTTCAAAATTCTCTTCTCTGCATCGACAGATCCACTGAAAGGAATGCACAAAGAATGCTGATTTATTGATCACTGTGGTGGATTGATTACCTACCTCAGGCATGTTGTAGGCATCTAAAATAGTTTGCTTGCACCACGCTGAAATGAGCTGGATATCAGTCTGAAACTTATGGTATGCTTTGGTCAGAAGTGTTGCACAGTGTGTGTGATTTATATGAATTGGCTAATATCAGCAATGCTATTATTGAAAAGTATGTAAATGTTAGGAAAGACATGCTTCAGGCCAACATAGGACCACAACAAGACTTTTAAGTAAGATAAATGTCGTCAAAGCTTGTAGGTTTTTTGGCACAGTGATAATTTTCTATGAGACATGGCTTAATTGGATCCTAAAATCTTAAATATGTGGTTTGCTTTTATGTTTTTATTTATTTTTTTCCCCCTTTTTCAGGGTGACTGCAGGTCACTAAAAAGTCTGAACTGTCTTAAATTGTTTTTGTTTGTTTTTTGTTCAAATAATAGGCCTTTAAAGTCATTAAATGTTCTTATATTTGAATTGTGAACTCTTAATTGCCTTCAACATTTTATCTTTTTTTTTTTTTCATTTTATACAAAACTCAGTCTGAAATTTGGTTAAAAATGATCTTGACAAGGCCTTAAAAACCATAGTGATAAACTGTAGACACCCTGTTGTTGTTTCTTCTCTCTGTGACTCAGATAAACTAAACAAGGAATCAGTACGGATGATAGAGACGGGACTTTTCTCCTTGTGTCTGGATTCTCCGGTCATGAGGATATCTGATGAAAAGTACGCATGCACATCTCTCACACACACAAACACACACGCTTCCTACTCTAATTCTTTGTCTCCATTCTCTGTCTCAAAATCCACACTCAGGTATTTCTGTGTTTGCTAAATACGTTACGCAATCCTGTGAGTGTGTGTCCAGATATCATTGTGCTGTCTGTTGACATTTGGTTCTTAAGCAACAACGTGCATTTGTCACTTCCTCCATCTGATATGTCAGCGTAGTTGCTGCTTGTTGGCAGCTTTGTATTGGCAGACTGTTACACACTCAGATTTTTAATGTCTATCTTAAATAATTTTGCAGTGTTGGAAGAAGAATTTAGATATTATAGTACTGCATCATATCAACAGCTTATCATATGTTATTTTATGTAAAAAGTAACTACATGTGTCAAATAAATGTTGTGGAGTAACAATATTTCCTTCTGAAATGTAGTGAAGTAGAAGTATAAAGTAGTACACAATGGAAATGCACTACTTGAGTAATCGTATTAACCACTTGTCATTTGACTATTATGTTTGTTAGTGTGCTGATTTGTTTGTTCCATTCTTGACTGACAGGTATGCCAGCCGTAAGGCAGCGCAGATTCTGCACGGAGGCGGGACGTTCTCCAACAGCGGCAACCGCTGGTTTGATAAAACACTGCAGGTGAGCAGCAGCAACATTCATCTATTAAAAAGGGAAAGACTAACTGATGCAGTCTTTACAGCCGCTAACTGTTTGCTGTGTGTTTGTTTGAGTAGTTCGTGGTGGGCGAGGACGGCTCCTGGGGTCTTCTGTATGAACCAGCCACAGCGGAGGGTCCACCCATCGCAACACTGCTGCACCACATCCTCGAGTACTGGTGAGATAAAGGAGAGGCCTCATCATATCCTGATGCACTGTGGTGTTTCTGAGACACTTCAAACACACGACTTTAGCTGGATTCAGTGAGGATTAGTTTACTTATAAGGAGGAAAATATAACAGCATTTATATACAAGGACACCACATGTTCCTGTCTCTGTACATCCCACAGCATATAAACTGTGCATGGACTTTTTTTTCTCACAGTTTTGTTTACTGAAATCTTTAGGGCAGTGTCTAAGTTTCAATATCCATTTCCAGATAAAAATATGTATAGGCAATAACTCTATACATGATAATAGAAGAGTGATAATGAAAAATTAAGTAAAAAAAACAATAAAAAGTGTATTATTATTATTATTATTATTATTATTACACAAAAATAAGAATAATAAAAAATAAAAATACAATTTACAGCAAAAAATTAAAAATTTAAGTTAAGGGAGAAAATGAACAATACCATACTTAATAATACATAATGTATACTTAAAGTTACAATGTGTAATTTACGAGGTTGTTTATTAGCAAATATCAACTATTACTTTCATAAATATATATTTACTAAAGTGTAATGCAATTCACATACAAATGGAAGCTTTCTCATAGGCTTAGAATGATTTCTCTATATATACACAGGCAGGGCATGGTCTGCTGGGGGCTGCCCTCTTGCGTCGCCATATTTGAATACAGCGGCCGAAAGGGATATACGTGCTTCGCCTTTCGCGTTTACCTAGAACTTGCCGTCACTGGAGACAAAGAAGGTGAAGATCAATCCGGGGCGCTTCTGCGTGAACCTGCTCTGTACTTTTATGATTCTGTCGCACTTTAAATGGAGGATCACACACATGTTTTGCCCCGTAAGAGGGAAACAACGCCACCAAATAAAAGAAAAAGATCAGATAAGCGAGGACGGGACAAAATGCGAGTGAATATCGGCGTTGCTTATTCCAGGTGGAAAGAACTTCTGTGGAAGAACACTCTGGAGACGCATATATTATACTTGTACCAACCTATATTTGCCGCACTGTGCCGTGACTATCACATAAAACATGTTATTTTAGCATTACTGTGCTAATGTTTGCTCATGTTACCAAAACAATTAGAAATAAAACACTCCTAACATAACGTTATATCTCACAGATAACCTATATCTCACTGGTAGGCTATAACATATTGTAGCGCCCGCCAGGATGTGTGTAAAGGATGATGCAGTTATTCGGCGGGGGTGAGCGAGTGAGCACAAGTGAGCCCTGCAATCTAGAATTTGACCGCTGATGTCACTGTTACTCACCATTTTTACTCACTGAGGCTTTAAGCTAACATTTAGCTAACATTTCCTATAACAGAGACAATGTATGAATACATATTTATGTACATACCCCACTTACACAAGAGGAAACAAGAGAAACAATATAACAGACGTGTCAGACAGGCCCATCACATGTCAGTACTGTAACATGGTTGAAGGAGGAGTCTTAGCCCCCGATCACACAGAAAGAATTTTAGCAGCTGGAGGCGCCTTTATGTAATTGTTTTTTATAAGAATGACGCTTTTTGCTCTTGGTTTTTGCACTGCGACATGCCTCGCATTTCTGCGCAATAGGCGCCTGGTGTTTTTGCCAGAGCGCTCTGAACTTTTTGAGTTGAACTCGAACTCAGTGCAGAAAAATGCCCCACGTCATCTCTTTTTTCGTCATATTTTTTTCCCTTCGTTCAATCTGACGATTTAAGAGGTGGGCCCTCTGTGATGGTCTCGACAACGAGAAACTGGTAGTAGCGGTTTCTGGATACCCAGAGCTATACGGCCAGACGATAGACAGCAGGTTGTCAAACTTCCCTCCAAGTCATACTAAAATATGCCTGGAAACGGCCATCATCGAGGGGAAGCTCCCATGATCCACCCTCTTTTTTAGGGTCTTGTTTACCCACACAGATCTCCATTTCCCTGTGCCCAACAAACTATTTGCTGACAGCCTCTTGCCCTCAAACACAACTACACCAAGTCCCTTCTGCCTGAACATTTTAGGAACTAGATACTTATTACTGTGGGGAAAAAAAGATAGACTGATTACACAGGGAGGAAGGAAGGTTAGTGTAAGGACATGATGGGTTGGTTGCCTGGCAACAATAAGAAGGTGCAGCAAGCTTTTTTTTTTTTTTTACCAGTGGCATTAAATGTAAAAAAAAAGAAAAGAAAAAGGGGGGCAGTGGTGTGCGCCTCGCCATTTTCATCCTGCAACACACCTTCTGTGTGATCATGGCCTAAGAAATCAGTATTGGGGAACTGTAATTTATCTACCACCATGAAAAAAGACCAAGTGTTCTCCTAAATCTGTTTGATGAGCCTCTCAGTGTACACCTAATTTATTTCAATTTAGCTGGGACAAATTTGTATGAGAATTTTTATCTTTTATTTGTAAAAATTATTCCTAGCATTTCATTATTTTTTGTGTGCAGCTTTCCCCTTGTTTGGATTTTCTTTTCCTTTCCTTGACCCCAGTCAGATCTGGACACTTTTAATATACATGACAGTTCTGTTAAATTTCCAAGAATGTACTGCTAAAGCCAAACTCTGCTTTAACTACTAAGCCCTGATTGTTACCAGAATAGAGATGAGTTTATAACTTTGCTTGTCTGTGTGTGTGGCTTTGTAGTACTTACAACCTGCAGGGCTGGTTAAGACTCTCACAATCTCTTTGTCTTGTTTTGTTTTTTAGTAGCCAGTAGCAGGGCAACCAAAGTGGAGCAGGTTAAATTTAGACTCTGCTGACATGAATGTAATGTTCACTTGTCTGAAGGCTTTAATTGTGTCCTGTTGAAGCCATACTCTGTTAAACTCTATCATAAATCTTCATTGTTACAGTGACCTCTATATTTACCTTGTCTTTGCCTTTTGAGACTGACACAGAGCGACGCTCTGTGTGCAGTGAGACACTCATAAGTTTACCTGACAAGTTTCCACATTCATTTGGCAGATGCTTTTGTTACATTTTTTTGTTTCATTATAACATGATGGAAAATGATTTTGTGTTTTCTTGACTGCAGTGAGAAACCAGACCCAAAGAGAGCGCCGCTGATCCCTCTACCGATGCCAAAGAAGCTTTACTTTCACATAGGCCGAGAGATAAAGAGGGACATAGAGAACGCCAAGCAGAACCTGGATATGTAAGCCTCTCACTCATTCTCCTGGTGTTGAAGTGTAAAGGTAGAGTCTCTAAAGAGCGCTCGTCATGATAAGAGAAGAATGGCCTGGCTGCCCAGTGTAAGCTACATGTTTGCTTTTGCCTTAGAATCTAACCAACCTTTAATGAACCTGGCCACGGGAGTGTAAACATATTTATCTCCTCTGTGTGAACGTAACCTTGACGAAACAAAAAGCCTGTCTTTGGCATGAATGACTTTGTAGAAGTCGTTATTGTGATTCAGGCCTTTTCCACAGACCTTTATGCACTGTGATTATATAGTTTTTTCTCAGCTGAAAACACCAGGCGTTCCTTAGGAAATGGCCGGCTGGGAACGCTTTAAAGAGCTTTGGAGGCGCAGCGTTTGTGTTAAACATTTGGGTTATTCGTCTGGCCATCCATCTGTACGTACATCCTTGGACACCTGGAGGAAATTTCGTCAAATTTTGCACAAATTTTCACTTCATGTTAGTGGTCAAAGATCACAAAATCATGAGCCCTTTTTAGATATGAATTGTGCAAATTTGCAGGAAAGCCCAATCAGTGTTTTTTCAGCATTGGCAGTATAAAAACAAAATCAGGGAGTGCAGCAAAATGCCGCCTACCTACTTTTGTTTATACAGAATGTGCCTTTTTCGGGGCAATGGGGGGCGTGAGCAAGTGACAAAACGTGTAGCTCAGCATGTGACGTAAACAGTGATGTGGGAGGGAAGCTGCGGCTGGTCATCTTTACAGTGTCTGTCAGGTTTGCGTTTCCCTCTTGCTACTAGCTGCTCATTCCTGCTATCAGCTGTTTCCTTTTTATCCACTGTCAGTGGGTCGCACGTGTGGCGTCATCAACAGCTCCTCCCACAAGTCATCAACAGCCCCTCCCGCTGCGGAAGGCCACCTCGGTCTTTTAAACTAAAAGGGTTCCACCAATATGTCTACCCTACGAGGCGGAAAATTGGGCACCTCGGATCAACTTGCCAATCCGGCTCTGTGTGTCTAAACGCTCGCAGCTTGCCGGCAAAACGGCCCGACATTTGCTGAAAATCTCAGGGGCTCATGTTTATGACCATTTCATTTCCAATTTCAAGAATTCATGCACTAACTGTGACAAAATTTCACACAAATGTTTAATAGGATAAAATAATGAAGTGATGACATTTTGTATCCATAAGGTCAAAGGTCAGCTTCACTGTGACATCATAATGTTTTCTGGCCATTACTCAACACCGTGACTTATGAGCAGTAGGCGAGACATTTGGTCAGATACTGAATTAGTGACACTAATCTTGGGTGCCCCCCACTGTGCTTATTGCAGTAACATCCATAACTGGAGCATTGTAAACTGTCATGGCTACATGAGTCTGACCAGACATGGTCAAATTGTAAATGCAACTTGACAAGTTCGCAGAGGCGTTTAACTGTGAGGTAGTAATTCTACCTTCAGCCGAGACGCTTTGGTTGTGTCTGGTTGCTATGATACTGAATATCTGCAGAGGTAAAAATTTCAGCACAAGGTACAGGACATGCTCTGGATGAAGGGGAGGCCGGAGTACGTAAAGAGAGAGGAGAGATCTGCTGGTCTGTGTGGGTACACGAGAGGAAATATAATATGTATTTTTATATATATATATATATATATATAAATATATCTTTACAGCATATTAATATTTCCCCTCTGTTGTTGTTGTTCAGTATTTGTGCATGTAAGATGTGATGGCTGGTCTTTGTGGCATTTGCCCCGCCCCTCTTTCACTGAGATTGGATAGCTGTGTAAATTTTGACTAGCGGCTGCAACGTTTTACCCACAGCTTAACATTAGTCAACTCAGGTGACTAGAAAAAAAACCAGCAAATGTGCAGCCGTCAGCGCAGAATAGACACTTAGCGCCTTATCACGCTGCTGATGTTTGAAGTTTGTAGTGTATGTATTTACAGCCAGCATTTATCATTACGTGTGTACTTGTGTGATGTGATGAAACCCTCTATTCACAGAAGAAAGCCATGAGATTTGGACAAAAGCTCCAGAAAAAGCAAGCTAAATGAACCTTGAATGTGGAATACGTTTTGAAATAATAACCTTTTTTTAAATTTCCTGCAGACTGATCAACGACCTCGACGTGAACGTGTTTAACTTCAAGAAGTTTGGAAAGGATCTCCCCAAGCAGCACAACCTGAGTCCAAACTCCTTCATCCAGGTGGCCCTGCAGCTCGCCTACTACAGGTCAGATACAGTGAAACGTAAAGTTTTTGTCTTATTGTTCGCATCATGAGAAAAATCACCTTCAGAGACTCTCACGTTGTTTTTGTCTTCTATTTTTGAATTTCCTCATCCTGCCTGCCCAGTTTCACATCTCTCAGAGTAGTAAACTTTATTGTCCCTCCAGAGCAGGTGATTTGTCTCACTCACAGGACAATAAACACAGTAGAAATAATGTACAAAATAGTCCAAGAACAAGTCAAATTATTTATAGAGCACAGTTAAAGACAACAAAGGTTGACCAAAGTATTCACAGAGGAAAAAATACACTTCATAAATGAGTAAAAAGTGAAACAGACAGTAAAAAACATATCATAAATGATCAACAATACAGTTAATATGTGCAAATGTTAACACAACTTATAAGTAGTAAAATCTCCTAGCATTTACATGATGGAAAATGTTATTTTCTCTCTAAACCTAAAGATGGATGTCAACACTGGGAAAAAATGGTACGATATGTCAAACATCTGAGATCTGACTTTGTTAAGATGATGCATTAAAGGAACATCATTAATCTCTTATTTTTGTTCTCATTGTATTTTGTCCAAATATCTCACTAAAGCATTTTGTTTATTTTATTTTACTTGACCTCTCTGGATGTGTATAGTAATGTTATGGCTCCTTTTTCATAGCCATCCCTTGAAAAAGAAAATTATGAGTCAGTCTAAAAATGTTATATATATATATATCCATTTGTATTGACTGTGGCAGTGATAACAATGAATTTCAAAATAAAACAAACAAAAGGCAACTACAAAAAAGTACCATCATGAATATTTTAATGAGCTGAAGATGCTATATGAAGTGGTTTGCGCATTACGTGTCAAAAATCAGACTCCTTCATGTAGTCATAACTCAGTGACATAATTTCTGAACACACAGACATGATACACATACTTTTTAGATTCAGTACACTGTCTCCATTTATGTTCTTCGTGAATAAATGTCCATAGATCTGCTTGGAAATCACAGAAAAAAGACGCTCCTCGTAACTCCTCAGAACTTGCCTAAGAATCACGACATTTTCCAGTTTTCCAGTGTTAAAGTAATTTAGTGAAAGTTGTCTGTTCATCCATGGGTACACTCACTGCAAACAGGAAGTGATAATAGCTAATTCAACATAATTTTAATGGTGACAGATTAACGAATATCAGCTAAAAAAAAAAACCAATTTACTGACTCCAAGGCAGGCAGGCAGGCAGGCAGGCAGGCAGGCAGGCTGGCTCCAATTAGCAGCTCACTCCAATTAGCAGCATGAACAAATTAATGTACTATCAAAGTACTTCCTGTTTACATCCACCAAAGCATTATGGGAACTACAGCTCAAGAATTTACAGTAGTGAAGAAGCTGATGAATAAATAATTAAAATAATGTATTCAGAGTGGAGACCAAACCCTTATTTAAATCTTTTCACATTGGTGAGAATTAACAAGTAAGACTGAAGACTGACATTATCAGTTTGTGTTTTTGGATTTCACTTCTTTTTGTTCTTTTTTTTCTAGAGTTCACAACGAGGTCTGTGTTGCCTGCGACATCGCCTCTCAGAGGATGTTCCGAGGAGGACGGACCGAGTATATCCGCTCGCCCACAAATGAGACACTCAAGTTCATCCTTGCCTTCGATGATCCGTCTGTATCGGTGAGAAACACCGGTGAATTGATTTAAGCTTGTTTGGTTTGAGATGATGTACGTAATAGGGAGGACAAATAATCACAGCGTGTTTTATTTGTTTTATTTCTCAGCGGGAAGCAAAGATTCAACTGTTCAGAGAAGCCGTTGATGCCTACACAGCTCTGACTCAGCAGGTAAATAACAAATCACCTCTCATCTGTCATCTGTGATTTACTGATAAACACTTTTCTTATAGTTGTGTTTTCTGCTCTGTTCAGGTACTCAGAGGATACGGCATAGACCACCACCTGCTGGGGCTCAAACTGCAGGCCATCGAGGAAGGAATGAGCATCCCCAAAATCTTCATGGACACAGCTTACGGCCTTGCAACACACTGGAAACTGCGGACAGGACAGGTGTGTGTCTGTGTGTGTACGTGTGACTTTGTCGGTTTGTTGCACAGTAGATATTGACAGTCCCGTGACACAGCAGGAAGTGGGAATTTTGTTTTTGTTTCTTTTATAATGCTGCAAATATATAAAATGGAATTTTTGGTAGGTCATCAGCAGGTTTCCTGTTCTGGAACATGTGATGTTCTCTTAATGAGGCACATTTACTGCCAACAAAATGCAATCAGGGAGTTTCCAGCAATCAGCTGCCAATCTTATGCTTTCTTCAAATGATGACAGTCAGGTTGTATGATTCACCCACTGTAAACCTACCAGCTGATTTCTTTCTTGACAGCAGGAGCTCATGTGGATTTTATGGTCCTCGTTATATAAATCACATTTTGTGTTGTTATCCCCTTTACAATGTAGCTAGCTGCTGTATATGGCTTGAGATTTATTCATCTGGTGATTCACTCTGGATTCATCGTGCTTGATCAAAGTCAACTCTTACACCTTATTTTGCTTTTTCACACTTTATTCAGTCTAGATGTGTAATTTACATACAGTGCAATCAGTATTAGTAAAATAAGGACAGGAGTTTATAAACTAAGCACAAAAAGTAAGGAAATTTGTGTTTGGTAGATTATTTCTTTGTTGTAACAATGCTTCTTGGCAATAAATCTTATACCGTTGGAAAGCCTGTTTATTTCCCCTTTAAATGGTGCCACATTTGTAAGGAACATGCATTTGTGGGATGAGCAGCAGAGCTGAGTATGTGGGTTGCACCCATGAAAAGAATCAGGCACCTGATTGTCAGCACCTGGGGGTACCAGAAGCTCAAAACTAGAGTCAATAGCAACAGCAGTAGGTAGAGATTTGGCAAATTTTTCATGGGCGCAACCCACATACTCAGCTCTGCTGCTCATCCCACAAATGCATGTTCCTTACAAATGTGGCACCATTTAAAAGGGAAATAAACAGGCTTTCCAATGGTATAAGATACATTGCCAAGAAGCATTGTTACAACAAAGAAATAATCTACCTGTCTGCTTTGATGTGATGTAGAGGTCTTTACCTGTCCATAATGATGTACCTGAACTTTAATGGACCCAGGAAACTCGTTCCGAGATACAGTTGGGTCTATTTTTTGGACCCGGCAATTAAAATGCTACTAAGAATGCCGTTCTGCTGAAAACATTCATCATGTCAGATACAACATACTGTTCTTACCCATCTGTGATATGAGTTTTTTTTCTTTTACACATCTTAATTGTCAAAAATTATCGACTTCATGTCCATATATATTGTACGATATTGCCTGTTATGTTCCTATGCGTGTTTGTTTACTTAAGGATGTCACCAATATGTTAGTCAACATGATGCCAGAATAAACAGCAGGGATTTCTGGACCATTATAAAACTTGGGCGCAGCATTTAACGCCGGGTTCACACTGGATGCAGAAGCACCCCAATTTGTCAACTGTCACCCATTCGCCTGGCTGTCGGTCTACTGTAACTTTCTCTCTTTTAAAACATTACCTCATGTGGATCCTCTCTTGCTCCCTCAGGTGCCTGCGAACACTGACAGCGTGATGTGTTTCGGACCCCTCGTTCCTGACGGTTACGCCATTTGCTACAACCCCCAGGCAGACCACGTCCACTTCTCCATCACCGCCTTCAACTGCTGCGAGGAGACGCACGCAGAGACTCTAGCTCTCACCCTTAAGAACACTTTGTGTCAGCTACAGGAGCTCCTGCAGCCTACTGTGTAGAGCTGCTGCTGTCCGACGGGATAAACCCACTCTTCTAAAAAAAAACACTGATTTTGTTAAAACAACATTTTGTAGAAGTCTTGATGAGGCTTATTTTGGATGTTTTGCATACAACGCTTCACTTGAGCGGTTTAATCTGAGTAACTTTTTGAGGACTGACCACAGTGTCTTTGAGGTGCTTCTGATGTCTTTTTTTAAAAAAAAGCTTTTGATGAAGCAATAAATCGCTTCCTTTTTCTAGCAAGAGCTGAGCAAGCTGCATTATATATGCTACAGGGGGTGCATGTAAAAGGTGTCTCATGCTATGATCTGTCAAAGCATAACAAAGAACCTAACACTCCATCATTAATCAGAACAAGCCAAATCATTTGTGTTTAGCCTCAACGCACTCCTTTTACAAGCCATGACACAACCAGTACCCTCTGTTGAGCAACATGTGTTGCAGCCATGCCATCAAAGTAAAGTGACAAATGTTTAATCAAGTGTGTATGGAAACCATTTTTTGGGTTAACAATTCAGTTTGAAATGGACCAAAAGCCAGACAGCAGATTATTAATGGTGACAGTGTAAAGAAGTGACAGGTTTTGTTCCTTTTGAGTCGAGCGACCTGAACTTCAGTATGTATTTACTGTAAGGTAAATGAAAGTGAAAAGGCATCGGCCCCCTCCTTGCTGGGACGTGTTGTTCTCCCTTTAACCCGTAGGACTGGTTATTAAAGCCTGCTATCATATGACTCCCAGTGTAAATTCCTTGTGTGTGTGTGTGTGTGTGAGAGAGAGAGAATATGACAGTGATTTGGAAAGGCGGAGCCGTTTATTTTGACTAGTGTGCGTGTGTTTTGGCATCCCTGCAAATTATTTTGACTAGTGTGCGTGTGTTTTGGCATCCCTGCAAAAATCAGTGAGCTATTTCAGCTATGCAGTAAACCAGAAGAAGTTGTGCTAATCTTTTACTCGTCTCGCATCACTTACATTGAAATTTCATGAAGAAGATATACTTTAATGGCCAGTAGTAACGAGAAATGATTACAAAAACCCTGTTTACATAAACAACAGGGGTGTCAAACTCATTTTAATTCACAGGCCACATACAGCCCAATTCAGTCTCAGATGGGCCAGACCAATAAAACCATCGCACAATAACCTGTAAGTAACGTAACATTTGCTCCAATATTTTCCCTTTTTGGTGTAAAGAAGTACAAGTATGTTCTGTAGACGTTCATCCTTGTACAACACAGATGAATAGCCTGAGATGTCTTAAAAATAAGTGCAATTTTAACAGTATGTCAGTTTTTCCACATTCAGTCAGTCGACTTGTCGCTGTCATTACATGTGCATTTATCTTTACATTTACTGATACAGATTCGCTTGAACTGAAGCTGCTGGTTGACAATATGTTGCACAATGTTTGATATCTTAACACATGGTCACAGAAAGTATTCATTGTTGTATCAGAGAACTGTATCCTGGTCAGGGTGGAAAAGCCTCTGAAGCAGAATTTTATATGAAGAGTCTATGATATATATTGGTAATTTTGGTGATTTTTTTTTTAGAAAAAAAGCATGCCTTTCAAACCTGCCAGTGGGTTTCGGGGTTCAGAGGGTATTTCAAATTAATACAAAATACAACAAAGTTTCATGTCCCCCACCTAAGCCAGAAAAAAGAGTCTCTCCCCAGTGGTTAAAAAATTATTTGTTAGTTTTGCACCACATCCTCCCCTGTCATATATAACGTATAAAAGTTCTTTATTTGATCCATTTTACATTATCTTTTCATTATTTTTGTTATGTTAAAGACACTTCATACAGTGACGTAAGGTAGTTACAAAGGGCCCCTGTGCACGCTATAGTGTCACATATACCCAGCGGCAACATACCCAGCAATCATCAATGCATATCTGTATATGACAAAATATACCAAATAAAATGAGAAATTGTCCATTTAACTTAATAATTCTAATGGTTATTGTATAGTATATGTAGCAGCATACTTTTACTATAGGTGCAGTGGACTATTTTAGGCATATATATTTGAGGGCATATATAGCATATTGCATTGTTTTTAATTTAATGAGAATTCTTCGTTGACACAGACATATTTCAAAAGCAGCAATGACTCATAAGATCTCGTTCTTTGCCCAACACATTGTTGAAGGGCCCGCTCTCTCTGCGGGCCCCCCACCGCATGGGCCCCAGTGCAATGATACTGGCTGCACTTTCTATATTTATGCCCCTGACCTCATATAAGTCTGTATTGTAGGTCTCTGGGCACAAAGAGCTGCAAGTAACTTCCCTGATTGAAAATATTAATAGAAAATACTGTCAATACAGCAAATAGTTTATAACTGATTTGATTAGAAAAATTAGTATCTGAATAATAACATGAATAATTTATTGGTATTCTGTTATGATGACACAGTGTGGACGTAACGACTGTTACGTCCACACTGTGCTGCTAATCCACTGTTTAACAAAAAGGGTGTCCCCTGCGTCCACGCTGCTCATTGGAAGTCCGGAAACCGGAAATGACGTCGACACCGGCCGCATCACGTTTAATTTAAAACCGGAACAAACAAAAGAAACCAAAGCAAACCGAGCAGCTGTTCAGTGTTTTCGTATATTAAGTAAGACAACATATATTTTGTGTAACACGGGATTATTTTAGGGACCGACGAGCGGGTTTTAAACGCCATTGCACCGCAGCCTGGGAAAAGAAATGGAAAAGAAGATGATAGCACATTAGCCAAAAAAACGGATTTTATGTTTTTATTTTATTTAAAAGTTATCCCTTTTAAATAGTGAACCTTTTAGTATTTTTTTATGGTTTTGACTTAAAATGAAGGGCTCCTTTTTTGTTTTGTCCAGCCGGAGGAGAAGGAGGAGCAGCGGGGCGGCCGGGCTCCTCTATCCGCTGCTCGGTGCGTGTCTCTGGGCTGCGGTGGTCGGGTACAAGCCGGTGATCATAGTGCACGGTTTGTTCGACAGCTCAGGGGATTTTAAAAACTTACATCGCTTCATTAACGAGGTGAGTGGCCGGGGTAGAGAGGGAGGTTGGTTCAGTGTGGTTGTTTTGTAGAATTTGTTTTGGAGCAAAGTGTGTACATTTTGTTCTTTAGGTTTACATTATATACTGCAGGCCTTACAGCCCATAGAGAGGCATGTTATCTGCAAAACGTGGACCTGCAACATGCAATACGTGCTATACATCAGTCAGCTTTTATCATGATGGTAGAGTCAGGAAATTGTCTTGTAGTGTAAATTTAACTGCAGCAATACCAGAGGAAAGTGAGTGATTAGTACTATAGTGTAGGTTCCTGCACCTAAATGTCTTATTATGTAGTTTTAAAATATAACTTGTAGTTTGCACTGTCATTTTCTGTAAATTTGTGAATGAAAATTGCCAAAAATCTTGAGCCAGTCTAGACTTTTTGGCCCATGAAATCTGTGTGAATAATTTTGTGTGCAGGTTTTATTCAGTTATTAAGTTTTCAGTGATAATGAAGTTCACAAAGCACAGTGAAATGTGACCTGTCCTGCTTTTCTTCTTGGATTCTCCAAACCCCGCACACACCCTTGTTACAGTTAAAGATGGTAATCTGGTTGAATGGAGGATGTGGTAAAGTTTTTGTGGGGACTCCAGGAAAATTGGTGAGGTTAAACTGAGATCGAGTTCCTCTTTTTCGTGTCTTCTTCATTAGAAAGTTTAAAACTGAAACCAGACTAGTCATAGTTCTGGAGGGAAAGAAAATCGAAAGAGGAAATTCAGATCTCGCTTCAGTTAGTCTGTGCTCCTGTCTTCCTACTTATACGCCTAATGAATCATCAATATTTAAAGCACATCCTGATCATTAGTAGCTAAACATCCCCACAGACCTCTGATAACAGGAGGTTTGGTTTGTGCTGCTACTGTTGCTTTTAATGCTGAGGTTAGCGTGCTGTTTCTTGTGGCTGTTGAAAGCTTCATGTAACAATATGAGGAGCTGCTGAAACCCAGTCTCTCTTTACAAGCCTGTAACCATCTTCTTCTTCTTCTCTCCTGCAGTCTCATCCTGGAACAAATGTCACAGTCATCGACTTGTTTGACAGAAGTGCCAGCCTGCAGCCCATGTGGAAGCAGGTCGAGGGATTCAAGGCAGCTATTTACCCAATAATGCAAAACGCAGAGGACGGGGTCCATTTTATCTGCTACTCTCAAGGTGTGTGAGTGTGTTTGGGTCGCTGATACAGAGACATAAATGTGGCATTTGCTTAAGATTAGCAACCTTGGTATGTATGTCATTCCTGCAATAACTGACCTCAGGGTGACATTTGTATCCTGTAAATTGTAAATATTCAGCCCAGTCACCAGAATAAGATGTTGGCATTGTACATTTCTGCAAACATGGACTTTACATTTGTACATTTTAAACACCATAACATTTCTAAAGGGATGTAGTTCAGATTATATATATACGAGATAAATTTTTCATCAAGAGGAGGGATGGTGGATTGCGTGACACCCAGGTAAGATGGCGGCCAAGCAGTAGACAGCAACGGAACACTGCTCAAGACCAAAATACAATTTCTATCTTTAACAAGATGTTAGGAAATTTAGGTTCCATTTGTGTTGAGAAAACTGTCAGACGATTCCAGCTGTGTCTGTGGCGACACAACAGGGTATTTTTAAATGAAATATCAGAGCATTTCCAGCCATGTTTACGGTGACAAACCCGGGTATTTCTAATGAGACATCAGGACACTTTCAGCTGTGTTTGCGGCCCCCAAAAAATTGGTATTTTAGCTAGATGAAGGGGCACATTGGGAAAATTCCAGTCGTGTAGTTTTTGTTTCCTAACCCTAATGAAACAGCATTGTCATGAAATAAAATTGAAAATTAAAACCAAAAGAGACGTAAGATTTTCAACATATCTGCCACATAACAAATGTACAGATATATCCATGGTTTGCAGAAACACAAAATGCCAACTTTGTATTTCACTGTTTCATTTAAAAGATGGAGTTTTATAAGACTTTACTCAGTGTTTTAATGACTAGATAGAATTTTTTATGACTACTATTTTTGCTTCAGTCAGGAGCTGGAAATTCCCGGCCAGCTTCTTGTAATTCAAACTGCTGAATGTTCCTGTTAGTGAAAACCAGGGGAAGAAACACATGTGCTGATGAGATTGTCTTTGCCCGAGAAACATGTAAATTACTTTACCACATATATTCAGTATTTCTGTCTGGAACTTGTGATTTTTTTTTTCATTTTCATATTTTTTTTAATAGATTAAAGGTAATTCTACACTGAAAATCAAACTGAAATGTATTTTCAGGAGCATGAATGTGAGAAAATAATGTGTAGTCTTTACAGTGGATGCAATTACTATGATTAGAGCTGAAATAACAAATTGATTAATTGATTAGTTACTCATAGGGAAAGTAATCAGCAACTATTTTGGTTATCTATTACTCTACTTCAATTTTTTTAAGCAAAAATGAAAATCATTTCCTCATCCCAGCGTATGAATTGTGCGACTTTTGTGCTTTTATTTGTCTCATGTGATAGTTAATTGAATATGTCAGCGTTTTTGACTGTTGGTCAAGCAGGTAATAAAGACGGAAATTAAAAACATTTGTTGTTGGCATTTTCACAGGTGGGCTGGTTTGCAGAGGAATCCTCTCCACTCTCCCTGACCACAACGTTGAATCCTTCATCTCTCTGTCTTCGCCTCAGGCCGGGCAATATGGAGGTGGGTTCAACTTCAAAGGCTAAACACGTGATCATGTTTAAAGCACCTGTAATTAATATTTTTATAATGACAATGTGTCAAATTACAATGTGAAAACAATCCGGCAATGCGAAAGGGGTTGCTCGTAGTAGTGAAGCTACATGTTCTCACCTGAATCTGAAGCTCCCTTCGATATAACAAATCTTTATAGTAAGCTTTTAGTATATTGTTAAGCTGTCCAGCCCACTATTCTACTGTTTTGTTTCACTCTCTACGCCACACAGACAAAGTTAGCAATGTGCTGGTGAAGATAGTTTAGCAGTTGCGGAGTCATATACTTCTCTCAGGAGTTGGTAGAGACCAAAAATAGAACTAAAGAGTGAATATTAGACTTACAATCATCAGATGACAAGAGACATGTCTCCAAATGGATGATAAAGGTGCTCAATAACTGCTGGATGTGTAAATAAGCAACTGTCAGCCAACAAACTAGCCATATTAACTTAAAAGGTGATGATAGGTGAGTTTCAACTTGTTCTCATTGCCCACAGGTGACCAAAAAAATCAGTTATAGCAGGTTTAACATGACTGGTTTCTTCTCTCAACTCTCAAGCTTGTTCCACATCCTGCTCTTTGTCTCTGCAGACACAGACTACCTGAGGTACCTCTTCCCACAGTTTGTGAAGTCCAATCTCTTCCACCTCTGCTACACCTCAATAGGCCAGAGGATCTCCATCTGCAACTACTGGAACGGTGAGACAAGATGTTTCCTCAAGGTTATAACAGAGTGAAAAATGTTTGATGAAAATGTTTCATATAAAAAAAAGCTTTATTATAAGCTGCTTTGACACACTGGTTGTTTGTCCCTCTCCTCCTCCTCCAGACCCCCACCACAGAGACCTGTACGTGAACAGCAGTGATTATTTGGCTCTGCTCAACAGCGAGAGACCCAATCCAAATTCAACAGGTCAGCGCATAAGTTTAATTAACCTAACTGTTAGTGGGTGTGTGTTTATCTCCATAATACAACAGTTAGTCATAAATAGGTGAGTAAAAGAAGGATGTTGTCTCCATATAAAAGGGGGCAAAAGGGCTATGATCAATATAAACTTGCCATCCTTAACAAATTGATTTCATTACACAGTATGTCAAGCAAATGAAACCAAAAAGCAACTGGAGAACATAACTGTATTCATTTAGTAGCAGTAGTAGAAGTCATGCCAATAAATAGCTAAGTTCTCATCATTTTTCTTTTTAACAAACGTTGTTATACACAATACAGTTTCTCCTTGTGTAGCTGATCAACACTCTGGTCAGGGTTTCGTTCCAAAAACAGACTATAAATCCATTTCGAAAGAAGTTTATTATCTGATATTTATCAGGCATGATTTGACAGGGCTCTTACCTGTCCAGGAAAAAAGTAAAATGGCCTGTCTCTATCAGAGCTTCCCAAATCGAATATCATTGCCATCTGAAAGTCATGTTCAGGATCATAGTAACATTAAAATGATGAAGTAGTTTGAATAGGCTGCTCTCAGTTATGTTGTGAAAATGCTGTGAACAAACCCCCAAGACATGTCACGTGGTAGCACATGCAGGTTGGATGGCATCTGGTTGAATCACCAGATTATGTAAGTGAAGTGCAGTGTTCAGGGTGAAGTTGTTTGGATGAGCGATTCTCAGCAAAGCTGCAGGCAGCCAGGCAATCAGTTTGGAACGCACCCTGCATAAGTACTAATAAAGTGAAGTGCTTTACATCTGCAGACATGAATTATTCTGCGATCAATTGGTCATCATTTCTAAGCATGTAAGAGACAATTTCATAGATAAGCTATAACCGTAGGCTGCATGTCTTTCAAATCAGACTTCCACAGAGAGGAACATACTATTGTATGGTGCGATCTCTGTCTGTCACACCAGCTTTGTGTTCTGAAAATGTCTGAAAACCCTGGAAATGATCTTTAGAACAGAGATGATCCCAGTGAGAAAATCCACGTTATAGCAGCACAGAGACAGACTGAGAAGTAAGAAAACAGATTTAAAAACTATTAAAATGAAAAGAAAGAGTAAAATAAGACATGTTAAAAACAAACAACACTTCAGACCAAAGGTATTTGAACTGGGAAGTTAAGCTAGACTTTTTTTTGTATACAGCAGGTCGTATGAGTGTATCCACTGTGCTTTATGTCTTAATCTCAGAGTGGAAGAAGAACTTCCTAAAAATTAAAAAGCTGGTGCTGATCGGAGGACCAGACGATGGAGTCATCACTCCCTGGCAGTCGAGGTGAGTTCATCTGCTGTCTGATTCAGTTTATTACAAATATTTTTATGCTTATTGTCTTTTGATCAATCATCCTGCATTTTGGCACTTTGATAGTGAAAGTCGGGTGTCATTTTGATGCATTAGGATGCATTCAAATGTTTCTAATACACTTGAGGCACACGGTTACATGAAACTGACCCCCGTGCTAAAATGCAGCTGAAACATCAGAGTTGATTAATTTATCTGAGTATTATTCATGCACTTCTGAACCCCTGATCAAAGTCAGAACTCTACTTTGCTGAGGGATTATTTTTCCAGTTCACTTTGATTCATACACACTGAGTTATCAACAAAGTCTTTCTCGTGGTGTCACATGACACTTTGTACGCTCAGTTCACACATTACTCCGCTGGGAAAGATTTTTATGGCTGTGTCTGATCAGATGACTCTCATGTGATGCTCACACGTTATTCTGTCTTTCTCATGGTTTCCAGTCAGTTTGGCTTTTATGACGACAACGAGACTGTCGTCGAGATGCAGCACCAGGATGTGAGTGAAAGTCACACAACAGAACAGACACACATACACAACACTCTTTACTCTTTATGATTATTATCATCTATATTTAGTTTTATATTGTGTCATGTACAAACACACGTCAACTCCTAAGACGTATTGCAAGCAAAGAACTGAAGCTTCTGTCCCAATTTGACATCTGTCATACATCTGCCATTTTATCACCACACGCTGAGTGCCAAGGCAGACGACTGTACGGCCGGTATCTCCAGCATTCGGCAACTCACACCAAAGCAATCATGTTTCATTGCTCTTTATGTGATGTTTTAAAGGCTACACTTTATAGTTAAATGTCCTTGTTGTTGTGTTTGAGGATGGTAACCTCTTTCCTATGACAGACATTGTTTGTCAGATTTGGACAGGAGATTCAATTCTTTGTTTGCAATACATCTGAGGAGTCTATATCTCCAACACTCAGCAACTCACACCAAAACAGTCTAGTATATTGATAAATAGCACTACAGGTAAGAGGGAAAATATATATTTTTTATTTGTGGGTGAACTGTCCCTTTAAATCTGCAGGTTTGTGTAATGTAGCTGTACAAAATAAAGATTTTAACTCATGTCCATGTAAGATAAAACACAGACACTTTAAGGAGAGGAAGGAGAGCACGCTCTAAAAATTTTCTTTCTGTTTTAGCTGTATTTAAGAGATGTTTTTGGTCTGAAGACGTTGGCGGCTCGTGGAGATCTGATCCTCTGTTCTGTTCCCGGCGTTGAACACGTGTACTGGCACTCGAATGAGACAGTGTTCCACCTGTGCATGGAGAAATGGCTGGTGTGAAACAGAACTCTTTTACAGCATAAACACACACACACACACACACATACAGGTACACACCCTGCAGTTTTATAAGCTCTTAAAGGAATACTTCACCTTCAAAATGAACATTTGTATATCAGTAACTCATCCCATTGTGGTGAATTTGTGAAGAAAACTTTGTTTTTGTGGTTTTTCTCAACAATGAAAAGAGAATCCACAAAAGGCAAATATTCTTCATGAATTGAATCTTCATTTACAAACTCTCACACAACTCATGCACTATAATCCAAGTCTTATTTATCCAGTCATGTGCTCAGTTCTTTCCAAACACATGCATCTTCCTGAATCCAAGGTAACACGCGGTGAGTCACTGATATACAAACAGGTTACATTGCGAGTGAAGTATTCCTTTAACTTCCACCATGTGAAAATCTGCCTCTACAACCACTGTAAAGTAACCTCGCAAACACTTGTGAGCGTACTCTGAACTCTGTAATCAAATGTTTTGGATTACAGTTGTTAGAAATTACTTTGTAATTGTACTTTCTGTAGATACGTTCTGTTTTTTACGCTTATCCTAGTAACCACAGTGTTACTTTAAAAAGGAATAGTTTGATATATTTGGGGAAGCACACTTATTTACTTTCTTGGAGCGTTAGCTAAGAAGACAGATACCCATCTCTCATTTCTGTATAATGAATATGAAGCTTTAGCCAGTTAGCTTAGCTTAGCATAAAGACTGGAAACATAGGGAAATTACTGTCCAAAGGTAACAAAATCCACCTACCAGCACCTCTAAAGTAATTTACTGCCGCATGTCAGTAAAGTAGAGGGATTTGTAAAGAGAATGGTTGAAAATCAATGCAGCAGAGGTTGAGAGACACTCTGCTGTTTTCACAGGCTGATTAGTCCCTCATGACTGCGTTTGATGTGTAAAAAAAAAAGTGGTGGAATGCCCCTTTAATTTGTATGAAAGCGTTCAAATACAGAGCCCAAATACATACAGTATATATCCGTGTGTGTGTGTGTGTGTGTGTGTGTGTGTGTGGTCACACATACCTCAAAACACCACACGACACAACAGTGCCTGAGCGACGTTCTGTCATCTTGTCTACATGTACAGAGTCACTGCCCTGCTCATCTTATGATGCAGTAATTTATATCTTTTTATTTCATTTTTAACCCTGGGGGTCATGTTTTTTTTGTTTTTTTTTAGTGTGTACAGTATATTTGACAATGAATATCATGTTCATTATCATGCAGTGCTTTGATGCTTCAGTAGATTAAGCCTTAAATTTTCCCCCTCATGCCTCAGCGTTCCACGTCCCATACCGAAGTGCTACAACACACTGCCTTTAGTGATGGTGCTTAAACTAACGAGGGGTGGATGTAGAGTGGTCTGAGAGTGGCAGTGTTATATTAGTGTTTACTTGTCCACCAGACTATTGTGCGTGGCGCTCTTTACCTCCCATCGCATTTAGATATCTCAGGCATTTGAGCAACCTTCATGTTCGTCTGTCTCTGTAGGAAAAAGGGAGAGTCGGATGTTTATGTACTTTATAAATGTTTCTCAATAGTAGAAAAGGAATGGAAATATCTACTGTGTGATAGAACAAGAAGAGAATTTTAATGTATGCATTGCACAATGTTTAACCGGATCAAAAGAAGGGAAATGATGACGATTTTAACAGTTGTTAGATTTGCAGTATTACTTTAATGTTGTTGCATCCTTTGTTTCATGTATGCTCGTACAAGTTAATAACCCAACTGCATAAACTGTGGATTTAAGGGATACTCTCTCTCTCTCTCTCTGCTCAACTTTCTTGCATTAAAAACAGTAAATAAAGATATGGACAATTTTTTAAAGACTCAAACAGAAACTCCTATTTTGACTCTGTCCTACAATTTCTACAGTATTTGGTCTGCAAATGAAACTGTGTCAAATGTTGTCAATTCCTCAATAAAAGACAGTTTTGAACATCTCTTTTGTCTTGATTCATTACAATGGATAGTCGTTGTCTACTTATTAAACTAGCAACTGGAAATCAGTCTCCAAGTAACAAGACACATCAGTACAAAAGTGGGAAAGAAGAATCATAATTCTGCATACTTCAGTTGTGATTTTCCTGTATTAATTTACCTTTTTTTTGTTTTATACGCTGCATGATTTAAATATACTTACCACACAATACTCTTAAAACCAAGATTTTTTTGGTAATAAATACACATTGAGACTTTAGCTGAGTCTTTATTTTTACTTTTTCAACTTAACATTTGTTTTTGCTATGTTTGAATTGTTGTTAAAATGTTTCATTGCTACAAATTTGATTTTCAGTTATTTTAACACTTAAAATTGACAGTTACAGTTTTTGAAAGGTTTATTTTGCAACTGTAAAATATCAGTACATGTATCTTAGTTGCAAGTCTTTAACTTAATTAAAGGAATACTTAATGTTTATGTTTATAATATAATGTCAATACATATCAGTATATCATTATTTGATTTTTAAGAACTCAAATATTGGTATCAGGCTCTACTTTGTCATTTTGTTTGAACAGGTGTTACATGGCAGACACCTAATTTAGGAAATATTGTTTAGAATTAGGAAAGACTGAAAAAAAAATCAGTAAAATAATTTATTTTCTTTTTTCTACATGGCAAAGACAGAATATATAATGCAACAACACACAAAAAAGAACAGAAAATTAATTTTAAGAACATAAAAACAAACTTAAGCCGCAAAATTAAAATAAAAAAATGATTTCTATCAACAATGTAGCCTATTATTGCCATTACGTTTTAAAACCTCTGCTTCCCTTGACCAGGCCCATGCTTCAAAAAGAAAGAAGGAAAGAAAATAAACTACAATTCCAAAGATGCCTTGCGCACCGGAAGTAACCCGCCAGCTCACCGGATATCTGCTCGCGCCGCCTCGAAAAGGCCCTTTTCCGTCTCAGAGAAGTGTGGTACAGAACGGCAGACACAAGTGAGTAAAATATTCACATTTTACTCCCTTCATATGTCTCCAAAAACATTATTATAGGACAGTTAGAAGCGGTAACGACTCCCGTTGTCCGAGAAATAAGAGCAAAACATCTCAGTTTGGTTTTAATGCTTTATTTAAGTTGTCCTGCAAGCACAACGGCGCTGAGCGTTAGCATGTGGCTAGCTTGTTAGCACATGTGGATGCGGCATGTTGAGCAGCCACCTCGATAGATGTCACTCCCGGTACTTTATTTCAGTTATATCTGCGAACTTATTGTTACTCTTGGTACGTTATAAAGGTAGAAAAATCCATCACCGGTAATTATTGTTAAATGTCGCCATTTTCAAGAGTTCGTTAGCTTGTCTGCTGACAGGTAGCTAACGTTACGNACTTTATTTCACTTATATCTGCGATCTTATTGTTACTCTTGGTACGTTATAAAGGTAGAAAAATCTCATCACCGGTAATTATTGTTACATGTCGCCATTTTCAAGAGTTCGTTAGCTTGTCTGCTGACAGGTAGCTAACGTTACGTTAACTTTGGGGAAGAAGGCTTCAGCTCGGGCCCTGCTGTGAAAATGTGGCTGTTTAGATCCATGATCTGAATTAACATTTAGTTTTTACGTTATAATCAAGTGGTCTGTGCGAAAGAGAAGTATTTGGGTATCGGTCTGTCTCGGTAGTGTGAATGTACCGTCGGGTAGGTTAGCACAAAAGCGGGTTTAGCTTTGCGATGAATCTGAATTAGTGTAATAAATTGTTGATTGAGATGTATATTAAACTGTCATATGATTTCTTTTCCTTGGCTTGAATTGGGGCGGGGCAGTATGTAGACAGTCTGAGCTTTCTTCAGACCTGTTCTGTTATTTGCCTTTACCCATTTAGTCATCTTTTTCACATTACATCATTATTTTTCAGAAATCTCATTGTATGAATACTTTGTGAAAGCACCAGTATTCAACCCCACAGTAGTATTTGGTCCAAAACATATTTACATTTTATTTTTTTCAGTTGCCCAGCCCTTGCTTGAATTTACCTCCTGCTTTTTTTAATCCTCAGTGACTGAGTGGGAGACTGCCCCAGCTGTGGCTGAGTCCCCGGAGATCAAGCTCTTCGGCAAGTGGAGCACAGATGATGTCCAGATCAATGACATCTCCCTGCAGGTAAGCAGCAACAGACAGTTACTGCTTGTGTTTGTTGAATGCCATTTTTAATTAAGTATGATTATATTTAGCTTCTAGAAATTAGATTTTTTTCACCAATAATTGTTTTTATAAACTGCTTAATGTTATCAGCTGAAATAATTGTATGTGATGCATTAAGCGAGGCTAGAGTCACGCCTGGACACTGACCTGTTGTCCTGGTGTGCTAGAGTGCTCGCAGAGGAAAATGTCTTTGCTTATTCATTGGCTGTAGCCTGTCGTGGCCCAGTCAATCACCAACTCAGACACATTTACTCTTCACAAATGCTATGCCTCGATGCTGGGTTTAAATCTGTATGATCCATGATGCTTAAATCACCTCTTTGTTCACTACAGGATTACATTGCTGTGAAAGAGAAATACGCCAAGTACCTGCCACACTCTGGAGGACGTTATGCCGCCAAGCGTTTCCGTAAGGCCCAGTGCCCCATTGTGGAGCGTCTGACCAACTCCATGATGATGCACGGCCGCAACAACGGCAAGAAGCTGATGACCGTGCGCATCGTCAAGCACGCCTTCGAGATCATCCACCTGCTGACTGGAGAGGTATGTACCACTGACTTTCACAACAACTGTGGCTCGTTTGGTGTGACTGCTCAGTGTGTGAAGTATGAGTAAGACAGTCGGCAGAAGATCAAGGTGTTTGGAAGGCAGCATTCAAATCTAAGCTACAGGAGAGGGTGACCTGTGATACATGATAAACAGTTTCCAGCGGACACTATGAGACAGGTTTTCATTGTTTTTAATCCTGGTCTTTACACAGTGATGAAGAGTAAAATACAAATAGGCTGTTAATTATGTCACAGGCACAGGTGGAAGTATAATTGATTGAAATTTCTCAACTATTTTAAATTTTGCCCCACAGAATCCCCTCCAGGTCTTGGTGAACGCCATCATCAACAGCGGACCCCGTGAGGACTCCACCCGTATCGGTCGTGCTGGTACCGTCAGGAGGCAGGCTGTCGATGTGTCGCCCCTCCGCAGAGTCAACCAGGTAACCACGCTCATTTACATCAAAATAGTTTTCTTATGGTTTTTGATTCAGTATGTAGCATTACAGCAACATAACATCAGATAAAATGAGGTGTTGTACATTCACATATCTGGCAAATACGCTGTTTGTTAGTGCAAGTGTGAGAATTCGGGAAAAACTGAATTATCTTCATGTTAGTGCAGTAAACATCAGCCAAATGATGACTTCTACATTTCATTGATTGGAGCTGACATGGCATGAGCGTCACAGTATAATACATGTGAGGAAAGCTAGGAAGTGTTTTTGATGAGTTCTTTGACACAGGACAAGAATATTATGCAGTGAGAAAACAGTGTAATTTTTTTTTAGTTTTCGCACTGTGAATAAACACATCTACCAATCACACATCATCTATATCTATGAGGATTTTAAGACACGGAGTCTTTGTAGACTGAACCAATACAGCAAACTTTTACTACTTTCACCCTTAACAAAGGCAGCGCATTCCACTTCTTCCTTTCCTACTTTTCACGATAAAAGCCCCTAGACATATACACTGTGTAACTGGTTACCACAGGGAACTTAAATTCACTCATAGATCGTTTCGCTAAAATAAAAACTCAATAAAATAGCATACAGTGGCAGAACCTTCAAATTTTAAAAGGCATTGCATCAATTGATCTAAAAATAAGGTCTTAATTGGTGTTGAAACGTCTATCACCCTCTTGAGTCTTAAAAATGCTAAGACATGGAAAATAGGACTTTATAAAGTTTTTTTTTTTCAGATGTTGCATTGTAAAATGTCAATAATTGGTAACTTTTAAAAAAAATTATTTACCAAATTTCCCACGTCTTAATGTAACCAAGTCATTTTTATGTTACAATAAATATTTAGGCAAAATTGTCCTTTACCCCAAAACCACTCAGGTTGGATATGTTTTTCTTCAATTTAGGTTCGTGTAAAATTGGTTTTTGATTTCGTTCTGAGTGGCGTTGAGTCTTTAACCTAGCTTGCCTTAAGCTGTAGGAACCCTGCTCAGACTATTCAGCAACTTACTGCCAGACGCTCCGCTGGGTCAGTAGGATCACGCTAGCAATCGCAAATTCCCGTCGCTGCCTGCGAATGTTACGCATGAAAACCTTGTATTGAACAAATGTTGCAATTGTTGTTAATCTACATCTCTGCTGGTATAAATGGTTTGGATGCTAAATATTTGCAGGCGAGTATTTTGCACTGTCATGCCTTTATTTGTCATACACCCCGGTGTGTGAAGTCCTGTATTCTCATTGGCTGTACTGATTGTTTGTATTTGATGCATTAAGCGAGGCTAGAGTCACGCCTGGATACTACCCATTGTTCTGGTGTGCTAGAGTGCTCGTAGAGGAAAATGTCTTTGCTTATTCATTGGCTGTAGTCTGTTGTGACCCAGCCAATCACCAACTCAGATACATTACACTACCCACCAGTGTTAGTTCCACCAAAGTTAATTTGTCAGCCACTAATGTCCTGCTCTTTCTCTCTCTTGTCTGGTAGGCCATCTGGCTGCTGTGCACAGGAGCAAGAGAAGCTGCTTTCAGGAACATCAAGACCATCGCCGAGTGCCTGGCTGATGAGCTGATCAATGCAGCTAAGGTATCAGTTTATCCACTTATAGCATGATCATTATCCTCCAATGTGCAGTGTAGAATGACTTGCAGATAACTCAAGCCTTCTGATACTGAAGTATTGAATGTTAGGAGATAAGGTGTTGAGAAACACAATGTAATTATGATCCACTGTATTTTTGCTGTGAAATAAGTTTATGTATATTAAACTAAATTTCTCCTCCTTGCAGGGATCATCTAACTCTTACGCCATCAAGAAGAAGGACGAGTTGGAGAGAGTTGCCAAGTCCAACCGTTAAACATCTTTGCTTTCTATCAAAACAAATAAATTTGAAGAAATTTCTGATGTCGTGACACCTTTTTCCTTCTCATGCACTTCTATACATAGTTGTACAGTGAACAGGTGAAAGAATTACACACATTTCTGGATTTAAGTTGTCACTTGAATTTTATTGGCATCACTACACTTGCTACAAATTCACACATGAAAGCTAAAACAATTATTTTAAAAACTCTGCATTTCTATTCTTAGCAGCTACATGTCCTGGAATTGAGACTTGTCAGTATAATGACTTAAAGAGTAGTGAAACAGATACTAACCTGTTGTATTATGGACAGAAGAGATGTACATTGTCATCAATCTGCAGACATGAGTTTGAGTACCACAGGATATCTGCAAGTCTTCAAAAGCACTGAATTCACTTTCCTTAAGTGGTATCCAAAAGTTTTTTTCTGCAGCTTGCTGTAAGCAGTAATGTTAGTTACAAAAGGCGGAGTTTGCAAGGGGGGAACACCAGAAATTTGTTAAGCACAGACAGCAGAGTGTGAGGAGTTATTGGCTAAATTTGACAGTGTATTCTATTAAAACTGCCGACTCCACCTTTACATGAATCAGTCAATTCAATATGCTACATGTCCAGGTGACATAAATTACATTTGAAGTTGTAAGACTGCAAGGAAGTAGCAAAAAATTAATTATTGGCCATATCAGTACTAGTTTTTCTTTACACTTGAAACATTATAAAATACTTCACCTGCAAAATTAGCATTTGTATTTTAATTACTTGCCAAGTGTTACCTTGAATCAGTGAAGAAATTTACACTGAATGAAGAATCCAAAAAGGGGAACATAATTCAAGAATTTTAAGTTATCTGGGGCCACATTTAACAACAGTAAAACTGTATCAAAACATCAGGTAACAGACACACAACTCAGTACGTATAATCCAAGTCTTAGTTATCCAGTCATAGATATACTCAGTACTTCCCAAACATTTATTTAAAACACTTCTGATTACGAATAGCACACCCTACTAGCTACCAACATCCTACGAGTGCACACATGTATGAGCTCACTTGAAACAGACTTCAAACCCATGCATGAGACTTCTCTGATTAAAGCGTTCTATTGAAAATGAATGTGTTTGGGAAGTACTGAGCACACAACTGGATAGACTTGGATTATACTGCACGAGTTGTGTAAGAGTTTGTAAACAGATGTTTTGATGTATTCACCTTTTCTGGATTCTCCGTTCACCATAGAGACATGAGAAAAAGTGTTCTTTACAAATTCAGCGCAACACAAGTGAGTAATCGATAACACAATGATCATTCTGTGGGTGAAGTATTCTTTCAAATTGCATTCTGTGGTATTAAAACAGCTTAAAAATCTTGACTTTGGTACCAACATTGTCTCTTTTTCACATTTCTACCAGTTTCAGTCAAAGTGATCTGTCAGCTCAGTGGCTATCTGCAGAAACTGGAAAAGTCGTCATAAGTTTAACAGTGAGAAACTACAGTTTGAATTTAGTGGTTTCATGGACGGTTATTTCTGAAGTCTGATGCATTCACTTGAGAAACCTTTTTTGCTACTTTCTGAATTTAAAAATAAAAGAAAAATATTTTAAAAAAAACTTTTAATGGAAAGAAATTCTGCTGTCATTTTTAAAACAGAGCAGTTATTTTCTCAGGTGAATGCATCACACTTCCCCAAGTTGTTTCAGTTGTGTGGATATCAGCGTGCTACACTGTTCGTTCAGCAGGGGGGGCAGCGGTGCCAACAATCAGCTACATTAAGTCAGTTAACAGATGTTACCAGTTGGATCATTTTCTCATACAGATGCTGTGAGTCAGTGATTTTCCTTAGAAATAAATACACAAAAAAAAATCTTAATTTGTGGAAAGTGTATCTGCGATGTGGTCACTGTTCACCCCGCCATGAGCACGTGCAGGTAAACCCCTGCGGTGTGTTTTCAGAAATACGTGTGCTTTCTGTTGATGAGGAGGCAGAGCGAGGACAGAGATGCTCCCAGTTTGGCGGCCTCACTGCAGGCTGTCGGCAGGAGGGTGTAGTCCTGGAGCTTCTGGAAAGCCTGCAGGGAGAACAGAGGGAACAACTTACTCATCCAGACAGACGTGACTGGATACACTCACAGAAAAGAAGTTCCTGGCCAATAAGAGATGGAATGAGACTTCAGTGACTGTTAATGTTGACTGGATATTACTGATTATCTCTTTTCTTTGACTTCTAAAATGTAAAATGTCAGGTTTGGAACTTCCTCTACACAAATGGGTTGAATGCATCAAATAAATAATTATTAACCCACTAGATTCACACACTGCCCAGTAAATAGTAGTGTGGTGTGCAGTGTGTGTGCAGTGGTGGAAGTACATTTACCCAACTGCTGTACTTGTGAGGTACTTGTACTTGAGTGTTTCCTATTCATGGAGCTTTATACTCCTATTTCACTACATTTGTGAGGGAAATATTGTACTTTTTACTAGAATACAAATATTTGATGGTTTACAGATTTACATTTTTTTAACCTATTAAACATAAGGAGTTTATAAAATATGTTGGTGTTACAAATTAAACATCTGTACTAAGTTTTTCATTGCCTAAGGCTGGAGCAAGCTGTCATCGGGTGTATTCTCGAGAAAAAGGCCACCACCTGCTTTATGATTAAGTGTGGAAACCTCACAGGGACAGTTCACACCCAAATCAAAAATACATATTTTTCCTCTTACCTGTAGTGCTATTTTTCAATCTACATTGTTTTGGTGTGAGTTACCGAGTGTTGGAGATATCGAGCGAGATGCATGTCTTTTCTCAAAAATAATGAACTAGATGGCACTCGGCTTGTGGTGCTCAAAGCACCAAAAAATGCATTTGAAAAACTCAACAGCAATGTCTTTTCCCAGAAATCATGACCTGGTTACTGAAGCTAATCCACAGACCTTGTTGTGAGCAGTATCATGTAGGAACTATTTTCTTTCTGTCACAGTACACCCACCAGCTGTATAACTGTGCAAAAGTAAACATGCATCTACTGCTAGCTCACCCAGCACCACTGAGCTAGCTAACATTTCAGCTCAGCCGAGGAGGACGCCATTACTATGAGCCTCTTATCGATGAGTAGATGCACGCTTCCTTCTCTATAGTGATACGGTTGCTAGGTGTAGTTCAGTAGAAAGAAAATAGTTCCTACATGAAACTGCTCACAACGAGGTCTGTGAATTATCTTGAGTAACCCGCTGTTGAGTTTTCAAAAGTATTTTTTGGTGCTTTGAGCACCACAAGCCGAGTGCCATCTAGTTCCATTATATTGGAGAGAAGGCAGACATCTCTATGGCTGATATCTCCAAAAACTCAATAACTCACACCACAACAATCATGTTTTATTGGTCTTTATATGATGTTTTAAAGGCTACACTTTTTACTTAAATGTCCTTGTTGTGTTTGAGGAAGTTTACCTTTTTTGTATGACAGAAACGGTGCAGAAGGAAGCGTGCATCTACTCATCGATAGGAGGCTTATGGAGCACCATAGCCGGGTGCCATCTAGTTCTATTATTTTTGAGAGAAGGCAGAAATCTCTACGGCCAAAAGTACTCTATAATTCACACTAAAACAATCTGGACTGATAAATAGCACTACAGGTAGGAAGAAATATATGTATTTTTGATTTTGAGGCGAACCTTCCTTTTAAAAAGGTATTAAAGGCTAAAAAAAGCTTGCGACTTGCAAAGCTACTTTAATTTATTTTTTTACTTTTTGTCAAATCAGCGTTATCTCAGTGATAACAAAAGCCTGCCTGTCAAAAGCCTGTCAGCCAGAAAAATAGACAGACAAAAACTGTTCAGTTGAACTGATTACTATGAAATAACAGACTTAAATTAAGTTGGTAACGTTGCTACTTGTAGTGACGCTACTGCCCAACACTACGTATCTCAGCCCTAGTCAAAGTTATGGAAGCCCATTTTCAACATTGTGATGAAAAAAAAAAAAGATCTAGTGAGTCATTATAACAAAACTTTCTCAAAATAATGCATTAATATTATTGTCATTATTAAGATATTAAGTCAATATTTTGAGTCGTTTTTCCTTATGTTTGAGGTGTTAAGTCATTTTCAGATATTAAATTAATATTTTAAGAAGTTCCTCATTATTTTGTGATACTAACTCATTATTTTAAGTACTTTGCTCATTATTTTTTTTTTTTAATATACTTTATTAATCCCCCTGAGGGGAAATTCATTTTTTTCACTCTGTTGTCATTAACATACAGGTCTGAAAGACACACACATGCACAAACAGGACCTATACATGCACAAAGTGGAGAGATCAGCCTTGATCAGGCGCCCAGAGCGGCTGGGGGGTTCAGTGCCTTGCTCAAGGGCACCTCGGCCATGCCCAGGAGGTGAACTGGCACCTCTCCAGCCACCAGTCCACGCTCCATATTTTGGTCCGGACGGGGACTCGAACAGGCAACCCTCCGATTCCCAACCCAGGTCCCTATGGACTGAGCTACTGCCGCCCCATGTAATGACAGGATCTTGCAAACAAAAGTCACCTTTCAACTCACTATTCTGAGACAAACAAACAACAAGCAACCCCTGAGTGCACACAATTTTCAGGATATCTCAACGCTTGTCCTCCCACCTACTCACATTTTTAACAGGTCAACAATGAACGACAACGCTGTGAGCAAGAGAGAGGTTTCACTTCATTTCAGATCTTGGGTCACAAGAGGCAACAGTCACAGCAGTGCTTAGTTTTTTTTTCATGTAAGCTTTTCATTTTAATATTTCTGCTCGGATTTCTGCTCTGCTTTGCATCAGTTACAGAGAGTTACAACGTAGATGTGCATCACAGGAAAAAGTCCTTCTGGGCTCTTCTCGGTCCTCATATTCATAGTCCAGGGGCCTACTGCAGTCTCTGTTTCTTCTTATCAATAATTCATTAAATAAAAGTCAGAAATAACTCAGTGCTGACCTACAACATTTTAATACAGCTCGACAAGTGGACTTCCTGGAGCTGAAGCAAAAGGGAACAGAAAGAAGTGGCTCCTGACTTCATTTAAGGGACAATCCACCCATTTTGCACATGCAGATAAGTTTACTTGATGTGGTAAGCACTACTCAGTCTGTGAAAACAGATGTATAAAATCTTCTGTGGCTCTGAAGGAGCTTTCTAAAAAAATAGCCCTGATGTTGTCACGGATATATTGGATTGGAGACTTCAAATCTTTTTAGTCTATTTTGAGTTCGACAGATGTGGATGTTTTCAAGACAGAGAGGGGGAAAATAAAAAGACGTTGAGTTGCATTTTGGAACTGTAGGATCCAGTGTTTTTAGGAGCTCATAGGGATAGTTTAGATTAAGACAGTTTAAAACTGCTCGAGGCAGCTGTAGACCAGCAACTCCTGTGTTCTGCAAGGTAAAATTACTGTTTTTCTCAATGGAGTCTAGCTTTGAGGAAAGCAATATAAAGGCCCGATGCACCAAACTGACTTGAAAGAACTAGTGCCCCCCTCTGCTTCACCTGACGTCACCTTGTCTTGGCTGAAAGTTGCACAAGAACACACCACAAAGACTACAGCCGAGGGCCAACCAGCATGGACATAAACTATCCCGAAACATTTCTGCTGAAGAGCTCAATGCATAAAGAAAAATAACCTTGCCTTATGAAACAAGTTTGTTTTGATCTCACTCCCTCCTGACTTTAGCTGTTGTTTACTTTCCTCACTTCAGTTTCTCTGCTCATGCACTGAGCTGAACTGCCAAGTGACTGGCAGTTCAGCTAATGAATGACAGCGGAGCAGTCATTAACAGACTGCTCCACCCGTCAGCAATGGCAATTCAACATGCTGAATCAGCCAAAAAACAGCCAACGGAGGCTGATTAGTGGCAACCACATCGACTAGGGTGACAGATGCTCACTGATGGCCCAACATTAACCGACAGATGATCGCCGGCTTGGTGTATCGGGGCCTTACTGACTTCTGTTCTTTGACAGAGAGAGCTGTCTGCAGTGAGTGAAGGTGGTGATAATATTCTGAATGTAGTGTATGCTTTTTTTTGGTGGCTAAAATACGTTTTTCTGCTGCCCTCGTCCACAGGGACACATTGACCACCATCTATTGTAGGTAATACACTGATTATGGATAAGTACCTCACACAACCTTGGTTCAAAAAGTCCAAACTATCCTTTTAGCCTAAATTACAGACTTAAATTCAGGATATGTCGACCTCTGCAGCTTGTTCTTTTTACTAATCTATCTCTTCCCAGATTTATGGTAGCACAATATTAAATTGCCAAAGACAACATAAAACAATGCTGCCATCATCCTTTAATTTAACAAATCTGAGTGTCTTTTTGATGAAGCAGGCCTGCAATAAAAAATCTAAATCCTCAGCTGTACTCACAGAGACACTGTCAGGACATTCCTCTGCAGGCCGGTGGAGCAGGAAGTTGAGTTTGGACGGCCCTTTGATGTAGATGCAGTTTGCTGCGGATTCCTCTGGAACAGTGAGAACTTCATAGTGGTGATCAGTCAGCTGCTCCATCATCTGGAGACAAACACACAGGCACACTTAATGTCACTGTGCACCACCCTGACATACACACACACACACACACACACACACACACACAGACACACACACACACAGACACACACACACACACACACACACACACACATGCATATTGCAACAGACCGCTCCCAGCATTACACACAGACTCAAAGGCAGTATCAGTGCTATTATTATTATGACCTCAGCAGTTAGGAAATGAGAGACATGTGCAGTTTATTAGGACAGAGAGAAGGGAAACACTGACACTATGTATGATAGATAATAACGTCAGTATGGACTGTTAAGAGATCTTGAAGCATGTGTGTACACTTTAAAATGACATATTAATTTGAGATTAAAGGAATAATGTGACATTTTGGTAAACACAAGCAGCAACCTCCAGGGCTGAAAAATGAAGCCAACGCAGACGTGCCAAAAACTGCAGTTCCTTGAATGGCCACTTGAGGCTGGCTCCAGAAGCCAGTCAATCCCCATGGACCCTCATGCTAAAATGCCCAACTTCACAGCAGAAATAAACATGTTTACAGCTTTGGGACAAAAACAGCTTTGGTCTCTATGGCTAATTTCAACATTCATGATAAACTGTGCAGGGGTGAATTTTTACATAACTCACTCGTTTACATTTTATTAGGCGTAAAGTTACACATAGTTAAGGATGGGCTGCTTTGAGTGACAGGATGTCTGCCAGTAGCATCTTCTCAGTCAGATCCACCCATTGCTCCTCCACAGCGCCAGCCTCTCGCCTAAGTATGGTCACTTCTGGCTCCAAAAAACCAACATGGCGATGGCCAAAATGCCGAACTCAAGGCTTTAAATCAGAAGTCCACGTCACAGTAGCTACGTCCATTATTTATACAGTCTATGGGGAAACACCGTTAATCATGATTGGTGTCAATCATCTCATCTCACTCTCAGTAGAAAAGTTACTATGAGCATCTTCTGCAAAATGCCAATCTATTCCTTTAAAGATATTTAAAGTATTTTATAGTTTTTTAACACCAACACACACATACAGAAACATGACTTACCCGCAGTGTCTTTTTGGCCCCGTCACTATTGCTGATGATGATGGTATCTGGACCTCCCATGGAGCAGATGTTTCTCAGTCGGGCTCCGCCACAGACGGGGACGGTGGACACAGCAAAGTCCTGAACAGATGGACGTTGTGAAGGTTTATTCACACACACACATTGTCCCTCCAAGTGTCTTTCACAAGAAACAAGGCATCCTCTAGTTGTGTGCTAAGAGACCTTTTTCACAGCAGACATTCTGTCATAGCAGGAAAAACACAAGTGTTTCTCATAACCTGGCTAATAACTTGTGAGTCGACACAAAGCAGCCTGCTGTGTGATTCTAAAGTTTCCTGTGAAGGATCAGAGGCAGTCATGCAATCGCCATTTGTTGGTCTGACTCGTCCTGTAATACAGCTTAGGACAGTAAATCATGTGGATAACACGAGAAACATAATTTAAGGGTATACTAAACAGGAAGTTTCAGTATTGCCAGCTAAAGTAAAACCCAACCCCAGATTCACTCTCATTTTGGGATGAGCTTTGTTTGTTTGCCGTTTTGCCTTGTTATCTTTGGCATTTTTTCAGTGTTGTGTCCGTGATTTCCTTTGCTTCCTCTTGGATGCTTGCTGCTCACGGTCTGGCACCTGGTCACTATCTTTTTTATAAAGTCCTGTTATAAAGTTTTAGATATGAAAATGGTTGTTTTTAACATACTTTGGCTTCTACAGTATGATTGTGTCCATCTTTGACACCTTCTGTACAATAACAGCCTCCAAAAACAGTGATTTTTTCTATGCTATTATTAGTTTGTCATTAGTTTTGAAGGGATATGGTCATGAACCAAACCGTTAGATAAATTAAAAGTCTGACTTGATGAAATTTCCAATTGTTGTTAAAATACTGCACCCAAAACCACAAATATTAACCTCATGGTGGTGCTAGAGAAAAAGCCACAGGGTTACCAAAATCAGCAGGATTCATCCTCTGTATCAAATCTCGGGCTCAATCCAATAACCAGAGCTGCCTTCCCTGGCTAAAAATACAAAGCTATGCATCAACACTGTGTAAAACACACTTGTAATACTGAAATTTTATGAATGAAAACTGAAGAGTGTGCAAAATGCTTCTGTAACAATTATGAAACACGATACAGACGATGTAAATGCTCTGCTGGTCTTCCTCTCTCATCCACCACATGATCCCTCCCATCTGCACTAATTCATATCAGACACACACGACACAACAGGAGATGCTAGATGCTAAATGTGTGTGTGTGTTTGTGTGCGTGCGTGTGTAGCAGAAGTGCGTAAAACGCACTTAAGAGAAGTGGCGTAATCAATACTAATGTATGGGTCGTGTCGAGCCTGGGGGGCTCACTGTGTGGCCTCCATTATTTGGCCAATGGAACGGCCTCATTCATCACTGTTTACAGACTATAATTCCCCAAATGCAACACAGCAAACGGCCACCTGCTCACTTTGGCAGCTGGATTTGTTTCCTGACAAGCATCTTGGCACTGAGACAGTCTTTGTTGCACTGGCTGAAAACTCTGCTGGTTACATTATTTATTGGAATGGAGGAGATTTCAGATAAGTGTCTCTGAAATAAATCATCCTGATTTAACACCCTTTATCACATACAGATGCTCGCATTCTTGACAAAAGGCCCAAAGCAAAAAACAGTTTGAGAAAGTACTCTTGTCTGCTTCACACAGGGCTTCAGTCCTTGCTACATCTCCTCTCCATGCCTCCTACCCTGAAAGTGTCTGCCAGCACTTCCGCCCCTCTGTGGGTGGTGTGAGACGAGATGCCGACAAAGAACTCCCTCCCCGTGAAGAGGACGTCGCTGCCCTCCAACGTGGCCCCTCCGGAGTCCCCCTCCTCACCCCCCATCTCCACCACAGTCAGGTTCAGCTCTGACACCACCCTCCTGACTGCCTCCACCTGCAGAGATGAAGATTGAAGAGAAGGAAGCAGAGAAAGCAATACATTAATATATGTTACTCTGGATGAACATAAATTTTCATGTAATTCTATTACTGTTAGTACTTTCTATTTATATTTTCATTATCATTTCAGTGCACTCAAGTGACCTTCTGTAACCTCTTCGTAATCATTTCCAACAAGTTTCCTTGAAAAAAAAAGGTAAAATAAGTAGATAGTCTGGCACAGGAAGTTAGATGAACATGTACAAATGTGAAATTTGTTCCTCATATGAAGAATTAAGGTTCCAGTAACATATGAACAACGAAAACGGAAATTCTTATTTTGTCTACAGTTAGGACTAAATTACACTGTTCTTCCCACTGAAATTGCTAGGATAATGTCAGGATATTACAGAACTGTAAAGCAAAGCGTTAAAGCCACCTTTCCTTACTTCCTAACCCCCTTACTTCCAGCCCTCTTGCTTGGACCCATCTCAGCCTTCCTTGTGATTTCAACTGCATACCTTTTAACTTTTGTGGCTGCATCTTACACAGTTGTGAAGCAATTATTTTGACAAAATCTTTCCACAGACAGACAGAATACTCAAAACTACTTCCATGGTAGTTCTTGTCACAATAGGTGTCTCCAGGAGCATGTTTTGCCATAATGACACACACACAACACACACACACACACACACACACACACACACACAAAGACTCAAGGAGAAAACAATACTAGTCCTACTGTCGTGGCTGGTGACATCCCAGATATAAGTCACTTCAGCTGCCAAAAAGCATTAATTGCTTTACAAAATCCAGGCTAAAGACAAACAATAAAAGAGTCTACTCTCAAGTCTCAGATGTTTGAGTTTCTTTAAGGCAACTGAATGCACCAAAAACTCAAAACTACGATCTCTTGGAACATGTGACAGAAATAAAAAATAAAATACTAATGGCAACTAAATTTTTATCAAAACAACTTAAGTATTTGCTGCAAGTTCATTCTTATACCAAACTGATATGAACTGAAACAAAAGCCTACTACATGCTGTCCTTTACAATAACAGAGCAGGATTAAGTGCAGAGGATTAGGGTGCAGAAAGTCCAGAACTAATGCCATTTTTCTTCGTGTTACCTCGCTGCGTCTCTGCTGTTTGAAGGGCCTGGTGATGAGCGCCGTGTCTCCCTGGATGACTGCCACATCCTCTATCCTCCAGCTCTCTGGCAGCTCAGGGTCAGGGGGGATCTCGATCAGCTGCAGGCCCACCTTCTGCCTCAGGGCTCCTGTCAGGCAACCAAACTGACGCTGAGCTTTGGCCAGGTCCACTGAGGTCTCCCCGTTCTCACGACCGTCTCCTGCTGCCTTTCCAAAGGTCTCTGGGATGCCCCGCACCACGGCGTGGGTGAAGCGGCCATATGGGCACATGTTTGCCATGATTTCAATAATGATTTCAATAAACTAATAATAAAGGTCTGTCTATAAAAAGTGGTAGCAAGTGTCTCAGCCAGAAGACAAGCAAGACGCGATAAAAAGATGTGTGTAGGCAACTTTTTTTTACAGTCTCGTTTTGAAAAAGCACTGTTAAACTCTCTCAGGTTGGATCAGCAGGTCCAGGAGGAACGTGGAGAGCATCTTCATCTCTCTCTCCCAACAGCTACTCCTCCATCTGCAGATGCCAGGAAGTGGAAGAAGACGATCCCAGCCTGAAACAGAAAGAGGTGGACACATTAACAAGGCCGGATACAAAGCAACAAATGTCTGCATCCCATCTCATGTGGGATGTGAAACATTTCAGGGCCATGAAGGAGGTATGAGAGGCAAATATCTGCGGCATTATTCTGGAAAATTAAATGAATCCTTGCACTGAGGAACTGCACTGATGCAAATTGTGACTTTGCAAACGACATATTATCACCAGTGAAGCTTTCAAGGGCAGCTGAAATAACACACTGATAGCACAGCTGAAAGTGGACAGAAAGGAGCATTGTCCAAGGTTAGATTATAAGGAAACATTATTCAATAGCCCTGCAATATGCTGCAAAGCCTTTCCCATGTTTGGGCAGTGGGTGAGATTTAGGACAATTGCCCTTTCATCATCTTCCCTGTAACTCACAGCGGTCGCCCACTGTGAGGCTGCAGAAAGGGACTTCCACACAGGATGTTTCTTAAATCTGCTTCATAACTTATGCAACAAGTGCCTGTCTTTGATATCCATTACATTTTGTTATAAGGGCAGCACACAGGGCATTTTAAGAGTGCAAGTTTATGCTATCAAATCACTGTTAAAGTGCTTAGATGAAGTATTGTGTGTGCACACTGATAGCTTGTGGAAGAACAGTATATTCCTGATATAATCTGCAATATTTAACACACTCTTTTCTGCTCTGACAGTGCAACAACACTCAGTCTGTCTGACTGCGCAGCCCCGAGTTATCCAGCTGCAACAATAACTATGAACCACAGCCATAAACAGAACAAAACATCTTGGCTGCAGGAGTGCACCGCCCAGCAGTTCACTGCTCCTTCCCAAATACTTCAGATGATGTTCCTCATCTTTGTAACGGGGAAACTATCACCAACACTCACACAAGTTGCGCAAATAACAAATATAAATGTAGACTTGTATGTTACCTCTTTAGTTTGTGTCGCAGCTCCCACTCTCGGCCACGTTTCCCTCTGTTTGCTTTAATTTCCAAACCGACCCAGTTCCCGTTATTCTCCCGTTGTCTCTCTCTGCCGGCCAACAAGTCCAGTCACCGCAGCGACTGTGTATATGGGTATTTCCGGTTAGGTATTTCAAAATAAGACGGCTACATAGGGTTAGATGTGGGCTGAGACAGCTTTGCGTTGACCTTTGTGACCAGCCAAGTAAGAATTAATTATATTCTTAAGGAATATGATGTTTAAGATGTTAACAGAGTAAGGAAAAGATACTGTAAAACTTCAATTAGTAGACCGGGCTACTATTTGCTTAAATCACTGAACTCAACAGGCCTATATTGGGACAGGCCTTTAATTCCTTTCACACAAATCTGTTGGTCAGGAAAGATGGGAAATACCGTCACAGTGTTTATTTGAACCAGTCTGAATATTACTTGTGTAAAAATGAGGCTTCAGATAATATATCAATTATAAATCATTCATTTGATCTAGCTCCGACAGAGTGGAAGATTTATGGCACCCGAAGATTTTGGCATCCGGCCACTTCATCCTGTTAAACAATACTCACAACTTGGATTAATTTTTTATGAAAAAGCCTTCTGATTCTTTTGATCTGGGGACCCTTACGGACGAAAGGAATATAAATAACTTACAGGGTAATCGGGAAAATGTGTAGCCACACCTGGCTAGTAAAAAGGACCAGGCTTTTATTTGAGACTATGCTTTTAATTGAGAATTTATGGCAATTTGAGATAGCTTTGTTTTTGCTTTATTAGTGTCTATTTTATGTTTATTTTCCTTTATTTTTGTTCAATTTCTGTCATTTTGTATGTTTTATATTTCTTTGCTCAGCCTGAGGCAGAAGCTACCTGATGAGCAAGATTTGAAAATGTGCCTTGTTGGTTTGTATCTAAAGTTCAAAAAATATTTTAAAAAAAAATCTTCCACAGGGTTGAGAAAATTACAGAACATAACTTTCTTAAACTGAATACCTGATGTAATTAAACTCAAACACATTGGTGATCACGCACAAAACAAAGCAGTCACAGACATAGGCTTAGGAAATATAAAATGTGGGGACTGTTATGCTCTTATTTTGTAAAGCCAAATCTCTTCACTTCCGGTGTTCTTTATGCATTTAAGTGAGCTCGACACGGCTCTCCCACCCTTTCATCCCAGCACCCCCCATCCCCCACTCGTCCTGTCCGGATTCAATCAGCGTTGATTTAAGTCACTACAGCTGCTGGTATTGGCTGTCAATAACTGTTAAAGGCAGTAGGTGCACACTACAGTGATCAATAACGGCCAGGACAAAATCGATAACGTTTTGTTGCTGAAATATTAATCATTATTAAAGTAGTAGCTAATTTTGAAGTCAAGAATCAAGTTCATTAACCTCTTCTTTAAGCAGATCAGAGACAGAGTTACATTTTAATATAAAGGGTAACACAAATACGCTGTGATTTTAGACATATTAGGCCCCTATATATTATTTATAGCATTGATGTTTATCAGCATTATCCTGGTTGTGACCATAGCATTAACACTGATGTCATAGGGACTGTTCTTTATTTAACAGAGGAGGGGTGTGACTTCCTCTTTTTTTTTTTTTTTTTTTTTTTTTTTACCCTCCCTGAAGCTACAAATATTTTTCTTGAGCTTCTCTGAATGACTGGCGGAAAATGCATGGCCTTCTCTCCACTGTATATTAGTTTTGGGATTTTTAAAACTCACCATTTCAGGTTTGAAAGTTTAAAGTTAAAAGTTGAATATGAAATCCTGCTGCTGAAAAAAGCCTCTGCTTTTCCCTTTTGTAGTGCATGCTGGTTAGTTTATGCAAACACGTTCGTTTTTTGGCCAAATTTTAAATGATATATATAGACTGAAGCGATTTTGAGTATTTCAAGCTTAGATGTGATTCTGTGTTTTTTTTACTGACGGTGTTCAGAGACCGTCGGAAATTTGAAAATCCAACTATAATTTCTATTTTTACAGGTCCTGGCTATAATATATGGTGAAATTTTGACAGAGAACATACCGCAACAAAAATTGGTTGTGACATAAATACAAAATACAAACATTTAAATTTGTATGCCACTCCCCTAAGCCAAAATAAAAAACATAAGTCTCTCCCCAGTGCTTAAAAACATATTTGACATGCACCCTTTTTGCACCCACCCCTCCACCCTAATAAGTAGTGAACAGCCCCTAAAGAGAACACAAAACATATGGCAGGGCCGTAACCACCTATCTAATACTGGGGGGTACCATTTTCTGAACCAACCCTCCAGGTGGGTCTGTGGGTGATTCCCCTGAGAGAAATTTTTTATAAACTTGACAGCTAAACTGTCTATTTTAGAGCATTTTGAAACAAAAAACGTTAGCATACGCCACCATACGAATAAGAGCCGCACATGAAAAGCGCACACATCTCATTTAAGCAAGCGTTAGATTGGACTCAAAAACGCACCAAATATTAAACTCTGGTCAATGTTAGCTTGGTTGTGACCTTCTAGCACTGGGGCCACAAATGCAGCTGGTTTCCATGACAATGTGACAGTTACCCGTTAAGATAACGTTAGCCATTAGGTTAACATTAACAGTAGCTTTTGGGCTGATTTTAAGGACAGTAGCTGCCAATTTGGGGGCTTACGTAAAACTAACTTGTTAATACTGTTGATAACTTCTTAATTACTTTTAAAAAATCCAATTTAAAGGTCACTTAGATTGATAAAGAGTAGTTTAATTTAACATTAGCTAGCTGACTTATCTGAAAATTCTAGCATACGTTATGCATTTGGGCCCCGCTGATGAAATCCCTACTTTTGCCACAGATGTAAACCTACTCTGACGCCCTCTCCGTGTACTGAGACGCTGAATTAATGATGGATTGGAGTATTTCTAGGAGATTTTCTGGGATTAAGGACTCCTATTTAATATTCTCCCCTTAATCCTGATGAATTGTTTATGCAAGGTCAGACACTGTATCAGCAGATACTGCCTCTATACTTGTATCTGACTTTTAAATATAGCCTAAATTTGGACTGTCTGCTATAAATCAAATACCGGTAGGTCAATATTCATCTCTCCTCTCCTGCAGTAGTCTAAATAAATGGCTGTGTTATAATCTTATCAGGTTCATGGTTGATTTATTTCACCAGGGTCCTTGTGTTCAAAGTCATCATAGATTAAGGCCTATTATGCCGTACCCACTGAGCTATCATTGTCTGCTTTTTGTCTGGGTGACATAACAAAAAATAATAATCTGCCTTTTCCTGAAATGTGGGTCAAATGATGTTGGACGCTGCTGAGGTTGTTGTATAAACACCAGACACTACAGGAAACGCTTTGTGACCTGTGAAACCAGCAGTATTGTGAATTGTGTCCGGTAATCAAACTTTTTTTTGTTAAAATTTGGCAACTGATATTTGGAGGTTTGCACAGCATTGATTTAAGCATGCATAAACAAGGTTTTGACGGGTAAAGCAGCACCATATTCCCTTCTACTGACTAGACTGAGCTACTGCAGCCAGGCATCAGCAACAGAGACAGAGATACAGAGGCAACTCAGTGACAAATAAGACAAAGAAGAAAGATGAAGTGTATTTCTGTACACAGAGAAAGAAAAGAGGCAGGAAATGTGAGGTTGATGTAGTAGTGGAGGGAAATGTGGACGGATGAGGGGGATGGAGGATGGGAGGTAGAGGGCACAGACAGGATTAAAGAACACCATCTGTCCACTGAGATCCTTCAGCCAGCACACAAAACATCCCAGTCAAATATAGCGTCAGCTGGTTTACCACACTGTCTGTAAAACAGGCTCCTCCACTCCCCTGCAATTAAAAATCTGTAAAACCTCTGTCCTCAGTGCCTCATCTATTCTAATACAGCTGGCACAAATATTCTTAGGCAGCACCTAACACTGTGTGCTGAAGTCACCCAGTGAGAAATGGAGGCAAAAACAGAATCCCTAATCTGCATTTTAATCTCACTGTCAGTTTAAGTTTTTGTAGGCCTCTTGAACATTTATTTTCATAAAACAATTTCAAAGCTTAAATATGGAAATAATGTGCTTTCCTCCAACAGTATTGAACCAATTTAAGGTTTTATTTCGCAGGATATTTGCAAATTCTTTTAGGAAGTAAAGTCAAAAGCACATGTGCGAATTAAAGGACAGATGTGCACACTTGCTTTATCAACAAACATGCTTCAGAGAGCGTGACAAGTAGATGCTTCACGCTGATGCTAATGTTTTGTCACTGCCCACTGATCATTTTGGCATACAACATATCATCCAGATTAACAAAACTAACCTTTAGTACAAGGAAATTAATTAAAATGCTTTGTAAATACAGTTTGTCTGAACCTAGCGGGCGCCTGTCAATATTTAATTTTTTTTTTTTTTCAGGTTTTTTGGCCGTGTGCTGTGTATTTAATCAACTGGTAAACAGCTTATTCAGTCTGATCCCGCTTGGCTCGCTCCATCACAAGACTGTTGTCAGCAGACCGTCCTGCACGCTGCCCTCATGTCTCCCATTACGCCCTGCAGGATAATTCAGTTAAAGTGCCTCGCTCTCCGGCTCACTGAGTCTCTGTCTCTGACATGCTGACTTTCTCGCTCTGTGTGTTTCTTTCTCCATCTTAGACGCTGACTCTTTCTCCACTCTGCTGACTTTAGTGCTGTTTGTGTTTTCTGACTTGTTAGCAGCTTCCTAGCTGCTGCCTCACACAAATACACACAACACACATCTATTGTCTTATTTCAACTCTAGTAAAGATAGTATTTATTGCAAGATCACCAAGACTGTAGACAGAATTGTATAAATACTGAGGACATGAGTACAAATTTCCCTCAGCACCAACCAAATATGAATTTATGTATAAAAACAAAAACAAAATGTCACATTTGATCTGTTCATAATGGTACAATTTCATCTCTCTACATTATGTTTAAAACAGTGTGTCCAGGTTCATTCTGGGTGATTACTTTTGTCTTTGTTTAACACCTTTATAACTTAAAAATGCATATATTTTTTCCATCATATTGTCAATTTAACAAAGTATAAAGCTGCCAGAAACCCAAAATACAAGAAAATGACAGAGCACCAAGAGAAATAATTACAAAAAAGCTAATGCTAATCTAAAAGAAATATTATTTAACAGTTGAACGTTGTAAAAATAGTTTAACTAGTACATCAGAAAAACATAAGAATTTTTATTAAGTTGTTTTTCAGCTTATATGTGTATGACACATAAATAAAGTTATGTTACTGTAAATAAAACATGCTCAGTACCCATTACTAATTCTAATGCCGATTGCTCATTTAATACTTTTTTTTGTCTCGCTCTTTCTTTTTTTTGTGTAGAAACAGTTACTTTCACAGATAGTCTTTCTGTTAACAGTCTGCATAAAGTTATTTAGTCAAACAAATATCACGATTAGTCTTATGTATAACAAAATGCCCAGAAATATCACAGATGACTGTTATGACTTCGTCATTTTCGCTTGACCTCCTTTACACAGGGTATCTACAGGTAATTACAAATTTTTCAATATAATTTATAATTTAATAAAATTTAAGACTGCTTTTTTTTGGAGAAAAAATATTTTCCTTATTCAAGCACTGCAGGTACATATAAAGTTAAGTAGTATGTGGGCCTGTGCAGAGGTAGGTTTTACGTAGGAATATGATTCTTAGAGTGAGTTAGGTTAATCTACATTACGCCGACAAGTAAGTGTTAGTATTAAGTAAAAAGACAGTATGAGGGTCAGTGGTAGGTTTACAGATTTGTAACACTACCAATGCGGACTTTCACGCAAGAGAGCTTGACTCATTTTGACTCAATGAAATTTTTTTTTGAGGCCTAATATTTCAAGTCTTTTTTTTTTTTAAAGACATTTTTTTGGGCATTTTTGCCTTTAATGGACAGGACAGGTAAGCGTGAGGGGGGAGAGAGAGAGGGGGGATGACATGCAGCAGAGAGCCACAGGCTGGATTTGAACCCAGGCTGCTGCGGCAACAGCCTTGTGCATGGGGTGCCTGCTCTACCTACTAAGCCACCGACGCCCCGTATTTCAAGTCTTTTAAGGACGTACAGACACCATAGCCTGGTAGGACCAGCATGATGTTGTGTTTCGCTCCCTGTTTCAGACGATCAGAGGGCCCCGATTAGATTTTAATTGCTGGAAAGTATTTGGGGCGGCATCAAGTCCAGAGTGACACAGAGAGCGAAACAGAATGTTGAGCTCACGTCATCAGGATGGTCTTACCAGGATACACAGACCGTGCTTTAATCACTGAGGTTAAGATGCTTTTGTTGTGAAACTTCATATGATATAAAAATGAATGAACATGAACCAAACACAAAACTTAAATCTCAATCTTAGGCTGTCTGTCAGCTGATTATAATTACCACTCCAAATCAAATTAGACGTTTAAGGAGGAGACACTGAGTGCCCAAGTAACGTGGGATTCAAGACAAGACAGAAGACAAGAAGAAGAGTGATATATGGAGGAACAAACTCAAGGGTGACCTAAGGACGCTGACAATTCAAACTACATTTGAGGAGGTGCATCTTTGCGACTTCAAAGACGAAGACAAATTTAATTTAGGAATGACACTGTGGGACGTAACGGATCAGCAGTTAGTTTGATAAGAGAGCTGTAACGTCCCACGAGAGGATTATTTGGACGTGCCTGAATAGTTAACCAAAACAATTTTAGGACTTCTTACAGGCAGCGTCATGTCTCCTTCACAACTTGGGATTGTCCTCCTGTGTTGTCTACCTTTGGCAGGTATGTAGTTCAGTTTATTAGACGAGTTAAATCATTACGTTTAAAACACAGTTTAAGTTATTGTAAAAGTGTCGTGCAACCACGACAGTCTAACTAAAGGCACTAAAGGCAAAACAGCAAAAAAAAAAAAACACCTTAAAAACGCTACCATTTAAAAAACTAAAGATTTTAAAAGGTTATCTGGTCCAGTACAGAAACTTTTGAATAAGTCTTTCTTGATATTGTAAGACTGGGCGTATTAACAACTTGTTTAGTGTGACACCAGGTATTTTTTAAAATATTTTGTTTGACATTTATAAGGACTTACTCTCGCTTATCGCACTTTTTTTTTTCCCATTTTGCAGAATGTCTTATCTGTCTGATAAATCAGCCAGCTGATATATCAGACAATATCAGCATGTCAACAACAACCTGATGTTGGAGTGTATAAAAACAGTGGTTCTATTACATAATTTGGCCCCAGACAGTACTGACAAGTTTATTTTAAACTGTAATTAACTGTAGAATGTCTTGCTCATTGGTCAAAATTCTTATATATCTGAATTTAAGGATCTCTATCAAAACTGTTTATGTTATCTGTTATTGATCGATGTATCATTATCAGATTTTTATAACTCAAATGTCAGTATTCCGTCGGGCTCACAGTAAATTTCTCAATGTGTTTGTCCATTGTTTCCTTCAGCATGTTTGCGCTGTTACACCTGTTTGTTTCCAGCCATCTCTCCTATGGACTGCTTTAAGTTTCCTCAGGAGTGTCCAGCTGGACAGCGCTGCCTGTCCAGTACTGCAACTGGGAGACGGGGTGAGATCCAGATCTGTGTGTGCGCTTGTGTGTTTACTTCTTTGTCTGTAGATGAGATTATTTTCTGAGAATCTAGGGCAGGATGGTCACAAATTGTCAGACAAAGCCTCATTGTACAAACACTGTCTGGGATCAGATTGGAGAAAAGTGCAGTCTGTTTGAGACAGTTCTGTTTTGGCTTTGTGATCCAGCCCACTGGATTTAAACAGAAACAGCGGCTATTAAGTTACAGTGCTGACTATAATCTTTAATCTAAAGTTACAATCTTGAATCTCTGTTTGGCGGCACCTATAAAAATAAGCGGTAACTGCAGGTGTGTATTTAGATCTCACTTCCCAGAGATCCAAACCAGCATCTTCTGATATCAGTCAGCAATAGACACTGTCTAATCTCAATGTTAGCCATACCTCCCAACTTTGAGAAGTACAAAATTGGGAGGATTTTGAAGTTCAAAGTTGAGGCCAAAGGTGTGGAGCCATGTTAGGGTCCTTCCCCCCAAAAACTTGAGTTTCAGAGACTGTTTCCTGCATTTTGGTGACTTTTAAAGAACGAAAATAACAAAATAACAAATACACTGCATCTGGTTTAGTTTTTAGTACAAAAAGAAGGAGGCAGGCCAGGCATATACTTGGCCTGTGCCAGGGACCCACAGCCAGCTGTCCTCCCTGGCCCACACACCCCTGGTTACTTGATGCCTAAGCAATGTGGAACAGGAGGCTCATGGTCTCTGGCAAACAGCTGGGTACCCCGCCATGGTGGAGGAAGGCAAGCTGGGTCTCCCTGAACCCCTGAGGCAACCCTCAAACCCCCGCTAGAGTGTCAGTCTCAGCACAGAGCCAAGGTGTCCTTCTGCAGCCTTGCGCAATTCATGCAGGTCCAACAGGTGCCCCTCTCTGACCCTATAGAGGGTTGGAGAAGTAAAGAGAGAAGCGGTGCCAACGAGGAGTAAACAGTACACCTTTAGAGTCGTAAGGCTTACACATGCTGTACAGTTCAACATTAAGGTTGTGAAAAGAAAAAAGGTGTGAAAATGTGTCATAAAGCAGGAGAAATACGGGATAATTGTGATGCTGAGAGGAAACTGGGAGAGGGCAGTGAAAAACAGGAGGCTTGGCAAGTACAATGTTAGCAGAGACCAGAAAATACAGTACACAGCTTCACATACAAATGAGCTGAAGAGCGAGTCTGTTGCGTCAGCTCCACTGCCGGGTGACAGAAAACACGTGACTAAATGTGTGCCACTTGTGTTTTTTTCTGGGAATGTCGCCACTGACAGATAGATAGTGATTTAACCAACATTTATTATTTAAATGAAAGTCTTCGAGATTATTACTTTAAAGGAGCAGTGTGCAAAATTTAGGCTGATTTAGTGGCATCTAGTGGTGAGGAATGCAGATTGCAACCAGCTGAAACTTCTCCCAGTTAGAATTCCTTCAGTGTTCATTGTTCAGGAGGTTTGAATTATCTGTAGAGGTCTCTTCCTCTGTGAAATAAATGGACCAGGTGATTAAAACCAGTAAAAACACTATAAAGCAGTTTAACATAAAAAAAAATAAATAAATAAAAAAAAATAAAAAATCAGTGTTTCTCCAACTCTGTTCAGCATAGCGTAAACAGGCAGCTAGCCCCACACCTACTAATATATGCTCACCTCTCTGATAACTTAAGATCCAGATGTTAAGGAAGTTTTTACCAGGTGCTGAATTACCCACAGATGTCTCTTCCTTTCTGAAACAAACAGACATGGTGATTTAAACAGGTAGAAACACTGAAAAAAAAGTTTCATGTTAAAAAAATCTGCATTTTTCCCAAGCTGCTTGTCGCCAAGGGACTTATAACTATTGTGGCTGATGCAAAAATGCAAAATGGCCTTATGTAGAGCCAGTGTTTGGTTTGTCTACTGTAGAAACATGGCAGTGCAACATGGCAATCTCCATAAATGAGGACCTGCTCCCTATCTATATATAAACAGCTCATTCTAAGGTAAAGATATCACAACGATTCTTATTTCAGGTGATTATACACTAAAGAAAACATACTCATTATATTATATTCCATTTCTGCCAATATATCCCCCTGAATCCTACACACTGAACTTATTTAAGGCTGTTTATAACCACATTCAAAGAACTGTGTAGAAACTGTAGTCCTTTTTGTAACTACAATTCCTACACAGCTCACCTATGGGAGGCCAAATGCTCTTAAAGCTGCATTAAATCTCATATTCACTGTTTTAGTTTGAATCCTGTGTACTGAGCAACTTCTGAGAGGCAGATTTGTTGCTGGAAAAAAAACAGAAAACTCTCCAATATAGAACAAAGACTAATGTAAGAATAACTGGTTTAAGTTAGTTATTCAGATAACGTAGTAAACCGTCTTCTTTTAGGGCCAAAACCATTAAAAACATGTCACTGTCAAAATATTTACAGACTTATCTCTGTGTTGCTGCCATGGATACTGGAAAACTGCGATTAGTTTAAGGACCTTTTCTCAAGCCTGATCCTATCTCGACTCCACAAGTGTAAAAACAAAACGAGACAAAGAGTGACTCAGTGAATCAGATCTCAGCACCATTTCTCATCGGGCTGGTTGTCAGCTCACTAATGCCTGTGATGCCAACAAATTATATCTAAAAATAGCTCTCCAGGCTCTGTGGGTGGAGCGATACGTTCACTGTGTCTCATCAGAGGCTAAAGTCCCCTTTTTTAACATGCACCTTTAACCCATAAATGCTCAGACAGATTTAAATTTCAGTGGTATGTAGGGAAAAGATCCGATGTTACCCAACCTTTGGGGTAGGATATGGTAAATGACTGAGATAAAAAGCAGCCAAAACACACTCACTTTTTTTTTAAGGTTATTTTGTCATCAGCATCAATATCGTAACATACTGAGAGTGGGTCTTCAGTGAGAGGAGAATCAAGCAGTAGGACTTTTTATGCCAAATGGAAAATTTATGGCTTTTGTATGGAAGGAAAAAAGATGTAAATCATAAAAACAACTACTGTAAATACCTCATTTAAATTAAATCACTACTGGTGTTAAAATTGAAATAACACCAAAATAAATAACAAAAAAAAGACTAAAAAATACCATTAAAGTTTCAAATACTCCAATAAATATATTCCACTGCTCACATAATAAAAAAAACTATTTGAATTCAATCACTTATAGAATGGACTGACGATATGCAGACACAAATATTCAGGGTAGAAAATGAAATCAGTCGGTCATATAAAGGGTGACTGAAAACTGTAGACAGCTGAGTTTTATATACTAATTCTTAAATTTTATAGTATAGTTGGTATTTAGTAAGTAATTTATCAAGTATATTTTGTAAATTTGGGGAATTTTAAAACTTAAAATTGCCCTCCAGAAAATACTGTGAATTCTGTGGTATTTTCATTTGTGGTTACATGGGTGGTGGTTAAATTTAAAAAATTAAGTACTTATCTGATTATAAGACATTTGTAATTTTATTATAACTAGTCTGCTTTTGCAGTAACAAAGCTGTGAACTGCTTTTCCAGAGGGGAAAAAAAAACATACATCTAGGCCAATTCAGTAGGTATTCAGCTGCTTTCAAAATTCTAATCATCATGGCCTCTCTCTGAGCCTCCACAGCTTTGTTTGATCAGTGTACCAGAATAAACTCGTTTACTTTCTCGCAGGCGCTCTACAAGTGACGATGTACGAGAAGAGCTGTGCCGTACCGTCCCAGTGTGGTGTGAGTGGACAGAAATACGCCTCAGGGCTCTACTTCAATTACACCAACATCTGCTGTGACACAGACCTGTGTAACGGGGCCGGGTCCTTTGCTGCCCTCAGCTGGGGAGGAGCAGCTCTCTGCCTGCTGCCTGCGCTCTCTCTGCTGCTGGCCTGAACAGCAGAGGTGGTGGGGGGGGGCGGAGGTTTGGATGGGTTTCAGAGGTTAAAATCAGATTTTTTTCTACCCATAGTATCTACGTATCTCCTTAAAAATAACAAAAATAAATCAATGACTAAACATATAAAAATAAATAGTTGACAGCTGTGTGACGTGATGTACAAAAACAATCTGTAAATACTAAAATACACTGTCAGTAAAATAAGAAACCAGTACCAAAATATACAATATTGACAAAAATTCTCACCTCAAGGTCCACTGAGTGGCTGTTCTGGAGCTTTCAATCATGTATCTACTCAGTTTTGTGTTTCAGTCACATTTAAAAAGACTTCTGGGCCCTTTGATGACTTCTGTTCCATTAAAAAGTTGGTTTATAGTTCATTCTTGACTTTGGAAACAGCAACTCACAAAACAATCTCACCTCGAGGTCCTTTTAGTTGCTGCTCTAGAGCTTTTAGTCATAAAGCATGATCTTCTTCAACAAATTGATACCTGTTGAAGACTGGTCAGCAAAGTTATTACAGGTAACTAAGACTAAAGTAAAAACTACAACTAGATGTGAAAAACATTTTATCGAACTGAAACAAAAATAAAAAAAATTATATTGAACTTATATTGAAACTATTTCCAACAACAAAATATAAACTGAAACAAGAAAACTCACTCTGGAAACTAAAAATACAAAATTATAATAACACTGCTTCTCTGCCCATGTTGTTTTGAAAGTTTAAGTTCAAGTGGTAATTTCTGATACAATTAGGAAACAGAAGATTTACAGGTGAAGATCATGTATGACAGAAAGCTCCAGAACAGCTACGAAATTGAAGTGACACCAGTTTGTCAACTTCTGTCTCCAAAATCAGTAATGAACTTTGAATTTTTACACCAACATGGACAAGAAGTCCTTAAAAATCAGATATACAGTATAAACATCCACATCTGAATGTCGAATGAGTGAAAGCTCCAGAAGAGATACTAAATGGACCTTGAGCTGTGAATGTTTTGTTAACAGCTTTGAAACCAGAATACATCGTTTTGTTTTAGCTATGTATTAGTGTATCTGGGAATGACATTATGACGACCCAGTGATGAAACTAATAAACTTTAATACACTACACCTTTTTTCTGCACTAACGTGTATTTGCTGTGAATGTAAATGTATTATTTTTTAATCAATTCTGCTTTCAATCATCAAATAAAACATTTTGTTGTTTGCATGTTTTTGTACACCTTCCTCTTTACCATCTCCACATTGTTAATGCTCATAATAATAAAAAAAGTAAAAAAGTCAATAAAAACACATCTGTCAATGACTGATTTATTATCAAGATATTCTTTTATTGGCATATTAATAAATGTGTCTTTGTAGGGGCTTTTAAGTACAAAATACATTTCAGTTGTGCCATTAGTTTGATTGTCTTCATTGTTTCTTATTTAAATCTACTGGTTTAGTGTCCACACCACTGTTTGTTCTGATACTGTGGACTCTTAAGTGCAACTACTTTTGACTAGAAGTGTAGAGGAATGCACAGGGGTAGAAAACAAAGTCAAAAGCACAATATGGGGCATAAAAGAAAATACATGATCAAAAAAATAAAAACAGTGAAGTGAAAATCAAACTAATCAAAGTTACATTTTTAATTAATATATCAAGTTAAATGGTCCCTGAAATCAAGTCCGACAGTAAGAGGTGAAAACACTCTTCCACACGAAATACTAAAATACATGAGTGCTGAAAGTATTCAGACACGATCCCTTTAAACGCTGGTCCATTTTTAGAAACAATTCAGTCAATATAAAACATACAGTATAATCTCTGTGATCAACAACTCATGGAAGGATTTAACCTGTGTGATTGAAATCATGTAGAAAAACTGTGCTCACACTGTACGAACGAGATTGTCTTTTCAATCGGCTTAAATTGCACTTAGTTTTTTTTTTTCCTTGTAAGAGCTTCACCCTGATCTGAGAGACATGACACACACTCTCAACAAACCTACTGTAAAAACAAAGTCTTAATTACAAACAGCCTTAATGAAACACAAATTTGCATAGTTGCAGTGAAGTTAATAAAGCCGTCTACACAAGCCGCAGCTACAGTCGGACAAGGCGTGTTGTTAATAGTTCCAGTTCTTCCCAGCGGTTCAATTTCAAGTCACTTTTACAGGAATTATATCAGACTAACAAACTTAACAAGAGTGAATTGATTCTGCTGGCGACATGTGGCAGTAAGGTGACGGCCTGCAATCACTCAGTATACAAGGTTTTTAATTTAAGGATAAATCTGGTGATGTTAAACATTTTTAAATTGTCAATAAATCCCATGAAAAGACTAAAACTAAAACACCATCCTTCTGCTGTATTGAAGAGCCAGTAACAGCAGATGTGTATTAATCCACGTCTGAAAATAGTCCCAAACAAATACACTATTTACTCCAGTTTGAGTGATTTTTGCAAAAAAATACAGTTCCCTACAGTGTTGGGAAACTACTTTGCATTTTTTAAAGAATAAAATTATGTATTTGTGACCCATTTTTAAAGATTTACATCTTCAGCAGGACTGAATGGATTTGAGGCTGAGGATAAGAAATTTTGAACCATACTCTCCAACCATCCCATTTTATCCAGGAGACTCTTTTCTCTGCCGGTTTTTCTCTCAAGGTCAAAATTCTCCCAGATTTCTCCCAATTTCTGATTTTTTTTTTTTTTTTTTTACACCTTTTTGTCTCTCTCTCTCTCTCTTTTTTTAAAAAAAAAAATTATTACAGCCGGTTCCCTCCCCAAAAAATTATTACAGCCGGTTCCCTCCCCATTGACACGTGATAGTCGGCCATGGGGCCGTCATGAGTCAGGCGCAGTTGCTGATGGACATCTTGTCTCCTTGCTGACTGTATTACATACACCTAAGTCAGGTGGGGCGCTCTACCAGGGGTTTGAGAGTTGGCCCATGGGTTGGGGGCACCCGGCTTACCCTGCTCTGCTGCGGCGGGTTAACCAGCTGTCTTCCAGAGACCATAAGCCGTATTCAACCTTGCTTAGGCATTGCTCTCTCCCTGTTTCTTCCCAGGGCAACAATTCTGCCCTGTTTCTCCCAATTTATGACAAACTTTCACACCTTTTGTTTCTTTTCTGGCACTGGCACTGGCACTGTACAGTGTGTGCAAGCCCTGTGACTCTGACAGTTTACTGTTTCCTCCCCACTGGTGCTTCCCTGTCGCTCCCTCTTTCACCCAGGGCTAGAGAGGGCATGCATAAATCTAAAGAGATGCTCTAGCGGGAGGTTTGAGGGGTGCCTCGGGGGTTGGTCTTTTCATGGGAGTGCAATTTTCTTTTTAAAGATTCTGCATGTTTACATTAACTTCCCCATGTGACAGAACAGGCCTTGTGCCCCGAGCTACCAGAAGTTGCAGGACAAGTGCTTCCAGTGCAGCACTTTAGCAGTTAAAACCAGCTCTTACATCTTCATCCACAGTATCAATACAATCTGTAATTTGACACTAAAAAGGATCCTTCATACATGACAGGCAAAACAAAATAAATGCTTGGCAAAAGGCCCCGACAGCGGATCACAAACAAGCTCGGTAATCTTGAATAATCCTTTGCGCCTGCTGTGGGAGCGCAGAAAGGGGAAGCCCGAGTCTATTGAAACAGTTTCCTGTCAGTGTAACTGTTTTCAGCTCTGCCTCCTTATAGCGAGACCCGGTATGCAGGCCCCGAGGAAAAGCACCCCACTTCCTCTCTGAGGTGTAGAATAAGAAACTGTTTATAAAAAAATATTTGCACTCCTAAACTGTCAAAGGCCTTGCTCCCTCAGTAACAAAATATTAAAGTCAATGTGAAGCATCTGTAACTACAAACCGCAAAAGACACTTTGGCAGGTGAGCTGGCGCTGGTATGCATGTTTGTCACCTATAAAAAACCCACTTCCTTAATACCAAGACTGAATATAAGAATTTTATCAGCTTGTGTGAGGCTTGCAAGGTATTAGTGAAAGTTTGATCTGGTTGGCAGCTTTGAATCTGTTAAATTCTCCATAAAAACATACAAAGATATATTGTAGAAAACATAATCGAGAAGGGAACAAGAAACAACTTTACAGTGTGCATCTACTGATGGTGAAACTGTACACAAGCAAGGCTGTAGTTTTAAGTGTGTGAACATGTACAGTGTGTGTGTGTGTGTGTGTGTGTGTGTGTGAGTCTGCGAGTAACACAATCAATCATTTCTACAGAGGCGAACATCCGGGTAAAATAAATTTAGCCATGGCTGACTTTTTTGGTGCATGTGCGGGGTTTCCCACACATTCATTTATTTGTGGCGGGCCGTCACGATTGAAATATCTGCCACCACGTTCTGATTTTCTATTTTTGGAGCTGGACCGTTCATTAGGAGCACTTTAGGAATATATATATATAGCTCTCATCCATCGATCTGATCAAATGACAACTGATCAGAAAGTTGAAAAAAATTACCATATAGATGCAATTAAATCCTCTTAAAAACAGATCGATCAAGTTGCTTGCAGAGTGTATGTGCGGGTGAGTAAATGTGTGTTTTCATGACTTGTGCATCCTGCTGTGCTCCTACTTGAGAGCTTTAGCTACAGAGGAGTAGGCGATGTGGACCTCATTGTCGATCGGGCAGGTGGAGGAAAACTCCTCCCTTGCGTACGCTGCGTTCAGGTACCTCCAGAGGTTTGTCAGAGACTGAGGGATGCTGAAGTTTCGGTATTTTAAACACACCACCTGCAGAGAGGGAAAGAGAAAGACACGATTAAAAAAACCCACGCTGGACTCAAGTCTTCAGTGTCAGACCAAAAACATTATAATCTATTCATCCCCGGCCCCCCCCATGCAGCACAGATTAAAGCAGGAGATTACCTTCACGATGTGGAGCTTAGGCAGCAAGTTGCAGTCAGCCAGAGTAAGCTCCTGGCCGTCCAGGAAGGGGCGGGACGAGGAAGTGACGTCATCGGCGCTATTCTCGTCGATCTCATCAGGAAGTGGAGAGCCAAGGTAGTCGTCCAGCTTCTTCAGAGCCTTCAGCAGGCCTTTCTCTAGATCTGGGCACAAGCAGAAAACACTCAAATACAGTGTGTGATCAAAGCTGAAGAGATGTTGAGAGAGTTTGTTTTTCTAAAAAGGAAAGCTGATTTCAGACTGATGCAATTATATAATATTTATATAAAAATTATATATATAAAAATTATATAATTTTTCATTTCTTTAAATGGCTGAAATGAGTGAGTGAATTTTTTTTTTTTTAAATAAGTGAGTAGGTAGAATAAGCACACAGTTTTCACACAACAGTGACATTTCCAGTGATATCACCCAACACAGATTGGCTAAACACAGAGAGCAGCAGGTGACCTGTTTGCACTGAGGCAAAAAAGCTCAGACCATAATGTTATTAGCTCACACGCTCCCTGCTGGTTTTCTATCCATCAGATAAAGACAGAAGGAGTTCACCACCAAATCTGGATGAAGTTTTTTCTGTTATAAAAACTCACATTATACTTCTGATTTTGAAGTATCAGATCTACTTACTTTCATTGGTCTGAGGGTTTGAGTTCTTGACGTAGGCGGAGAATTTAGAGAAAACATCCATGCCAGCTGTGTTGGATTCTGGGTTACGAGCGGCCAGACGGGGATACCTAAACACACAGGGAGATCGATGATGACATTACAAACAAAAAACAATCACATGAATGAATTGTGCATTAAATGTGAAAAGCTTGGACCAAGAAGATTCAAACAGAATCACTCAAAAAGGACAATAAGTCAAGACAGTAGGCAAACAAAACAACTGGGGCTACAACCAATGAATAATTTAGCTCAATCCATTCATTGACTACATTTACATGCATCCTAATATTCCACTATTATTCTGAATATGACACAGGTCACGTTAACAACATATTCTCTTTGGATATTTCGAATTTGGCCTTTTTCCAAATTCAGCATGTTCCGATTAAGACATATGGGACATGCTGGTATTATTCAGGTTTTAGGACCATTCTCTGGACGTGTATACAGCGCACTCAGAATATGTGCCTGGATTGGAGTTTTACCACAGTTTGTGTTTACGGTCAGTTCTGTGTGTTGTCATGGATACACAAACCAACTCGCCAATAGTTTGTAAGGCTGTGGGGTAGAGATGTACGCCAACAAGAAAAGCCCACATTCTGGTCGGAAGGAGAAACACACCTACTTTTAAATGTTATAAAAGACCTGAATATCAACAGTTTTTTTTTTTTTATGTGTGCAGATATCGCAACACCAACCTTTTCAAGAAGGTGTGTGATGGGATGAAAGAGGAGGGCTGAGTTAGTTTAACTGAACAAGTCCACTTATTTTGAGGCAAAGAAGCAAAATGGCATAAGCTGCCCCAGTCATTCCACTTTTCCATTTTTTTACGTGATAGATGACATGTTAGGTCACGTTAATTGGGGTATTCACAGCTGCACGTGAGCACCAGTATTAGAAGAATATTTAAATTCATTAGACATGTAAACAGCTTAGTGGGAATATCGTCTTTTTTGGACTGAGGGCAAAAACCAGAATGTTTAAATTTCTTAAAGCGCAAGAAGACATTGTCACGTTTGAAAAACGTAATTGGATTTGTAAAACAGATGTACGGTTTGATTACTTCGGAGGGCAGAGATTTTCCTCCAGGAACTCCTCAATCTTGTTGGTGTCCGTTTTCACCTCGCTGCCGTACAACAGGAAGGGAGGCTGGGCACCCGGGGCCAGATCCTTCAAGATGTCTGGCTTCCTAAGAGGAGGATGGAAATAGAGAGAGTCAGACATCCAGCAGAAGACACAGACGGTTAAACAGCAGCGGAGAGAGATGGAAAAAACAGGAGAAAGGAAAACATATGAAACCACAGGAAGTTACTCATGTTTCAAGACTTCACAGCTTCGACTAAAATCATAGCTAGGGTAGCTTTAAATCTTTTAACACTCAATATCTGAATGAAATGCCTCCTCATTTCCTCTGGGAGCATTAAAGCAGAATGCGTAACCTCCTCTGTTGTGCCAATAGAAACCTGCAGCACACACACACACACACACACACACACACACACACGTAAGTCCAGTGTTCACCTCTTCATGTCCACTGTGGTGACGTCGAAGGTGACTCCTTTCAGCCACAGCACCATGAAGAGACGCTGGGAGAACGGACAGTTGCCGATGCTCTGGCCATCACTCCCCGCCTGGGACACAGAAACAGGGAAAATATGAACTGTTTTTATATTATTTCATGTTTTGTTTTTTTATTTATTTTATATCAGGATGTTTGTATTTGCTGAATTTAAAACAAAGCATTGACAAAAACAACTTGAGCTGACCATATAATTGATAAAATAAACATCAGAAAATTCACTGGCAATATTTTAATTATCGATTAATTGCTTGAAGAATTTTTCGAGCAAGGATGAAAAAAGTGCTCTGGCCCCAATGTGAATATGTCTTGCTTTTCTTTGTCTCATATGATAGCAGGGCTGCTACTCACAATAACCGAACAATCTTACAAATATTCTTTCCATTTATCGATTTATTGTTTGGTTAATAAATGTCAGAAAATAGTAAAATAAAATAAAAAATAAAATAAAATAAATTAAATTACAGTTTCCTAGAGCCCAACATGTAGTCTCTCATTTTGTCTTAGCAACAGTCTAAAACACAAATATTATCAGTTACTATCATATAAGATAAAGAAAAGTACGAAAACGTGTGATTGCAACACTGGATCGATGTAATGTTTGTAACTTTTAGTTGAAAAATGACTTCAATGGTTAATTGATTGTCAAAATAGTTGCCGGATAATTTTCTGACTATCAACCAACTCATCAACTGACTAATCTTTTCAGCTTAAAGTAAGAGCAAAATTAAATATCTTACATTTTGTAGACCAAATGATTACAGCTGAAACATTCAGGCAATAGACAGATTAGTCTGGAACTACTTTAATAACTTTTAATGCATCAGAAATCTGGACAAATACTCCAAGAAAACTGCAGGTCAGCTTCAGCTCTAAGTTCTTTTAAATCAAGACCGAGGACTTTTCTTCCTGACGCTACCATTTATTAAATCAAATAATTATCCACTCCTCACACTGACTGTACTGTAACTTTTATTCATGTGTATTTTTACCTCTCTACTTCTATTTTAGCTTGTGCTTATTTTATATTCTCTGTCGCTTTAATACCTTTTATAATGTGGTTTTTTTTTGGCACTTTGTCTCAATGTTTTGGTGTTTTATGTAGAGCACGCTGAATTGCCTTGCTGCTGAAATGTGCTTTATAAATACACTTTGATTAGCCTTATTAATCGATTAATCATTTTTCAAGCAAGCATGCGCTGGTTCCATCTTGTCAAACATGCAGAACTGCTGCTTTTCTTTGTTTTATACCATTAGGAATGGAGTATCTTTGGTTTTGAATTGCTGGTTTTAAGAAAATTAAGCAATATAAAAACATCACACTGGACATTTTGCAACGTTTTCTGACTATTTCATGGACCAAAGATTAATACATTAAAGGAGAAAGTAGAAAGAAGACTGACGATGAAAATAATGTACTGCTGCTCCCTTAGATAAGGTAAGATAAGATATTATTAGTCCTACATCGCAGCTCAAAAGTCAGAAGCAAGAGAAAACAGAAAAAAGTGATCTGAGTGCTAAAATGGATAAAATAAGACAAAAATAGAATAGATTAAATAAAAATAAAATATAAAATCTAGACTGTGTTTTTAATTTTAGAAGCAACATAATTCATTCTTGTATTCACGCAGAGCTTGTCGGCTGCTCAGGAAATGATCATACAGCTTTAAAATGCTCCTTGTGTGGCTGCAGGAAGCCATATTTCATGTTCAGCCATTCTATATCCCATTAAGAGTTTGTGCTGTGGCCTGAGCAGCAAACAGTATTCACTTGCTATAGCAAAAACAGGAAACCGCTTACTTTCTGGTACCAATGCAAAAGTACACCTACATATTCTGTTAATATCAAGTGTCAGTGAGGAGGCTGAATTGAAACCAGCATTTAGAGAAGTTACAACAGCATCTTTCACCCCTGAAGGAAAAAAAAGCAGAGGGTGGTGCACATGTTCACATGTTCATACAGAGGAATCATTATTTGAACTTGTGTGAGACCATGAGGGGAGGCCATATTTGTAGTATTGGAGCATGTTTTTGGGCTCAAAGGAAATGGGATTAACCTGCCTGCCATACTAAATATAGATTAAAGTCGGCTGCCCATTCAGTTAACGTGCATTTAATAAGATTAGCCTTACTGTCATATATAAGCCCGGGTGAGTCAGCAGCTAGGTGGTCTATCTGACATGAATATTATAGCACTGTAATGTGATTTAACGCACAAGGTGACTTTATATCCCTCAAATACGGGCGGTGAGAGATATGTTATCAGCTTTTAATAACAATACAGTGAGAATGCTGATGAAACGATAAGATAAGACACTTCAAAACACTCCGTATCTGCAGCAAATTAATGTCACATAACGTCGCCGTGTCGACACTCTCTGGGTTTTTTGGGGTCACCATTCACTCTCTTACCTTCACGAAAAGTTCAACTTTGGGCTGATTGGCGTCGCTCATCTTCACCTGCTGATGCACGAGACCCTTTTTAACAAACAAGGAAACACACATGAAGAAGTTGTAAAAGTAAAGATGAAGGAAGTTACATTTCCTAAAACGAAAACGAGCTCGAAACTCGGGCAGCCAAGCCCATCTTCCGCTACAAACCCCAGTCAGTAAAAGACAAGTTTAACACTGTAGCAGATACACGAGCCCCGTGAACGCCACACAAAGACAACTTCAGCTTCCTAAAAGCTCCAAGTATCAAAAAGTGTCTTATTTGGAGTCGCTACCTCAAAGTCTTTAAAGTTGTCGCTGTCGCTTGTAGCTGCCTGCTGGTCGTTTCCCCTCCCAGTTCTGCTGCCTCTCTCTCAGTCGGCTGCAGCGACACACTCATCATCATCATCATCATCATCATCGCAGCTCCACCATTTCCTGCTGGTGCATGATGGGCTGAGCTTTCAGCAAATAAAGAGGCGTTCAAGACCGACAGTGACTGAGAGCGCGGAGAGGCTTTGAAGTCAGAGAGGAAAAAGAGGGTTGAGGAGGAAAGGGTTTGAGCTGAAAGTTGTTTTCATCTTAAAGACTAAAAAGTTCAAAATGTGGGTATATAATGAAGCCTAATGGGAACCAGACACGCGCAGGATATAAGAGGTTTTATAGAAAAGCCATGCTGTCAGTGCTGTCAGTAGGAAGAGGCTTATGAAATACATACAGGGCGTGGACACAAAAATAGGAACACCTGTAGCTTACATTTTAAAGGTGCAGAGTTTAGTATTTAGGGCCTGTAGGCTATTTTTAATGATCAGAGTAGGGGGGTAGCTGAGGTGTGACGTCATATTTTTTATGCCTTTGTGCCAGTATAAGGCATAAAAATAAAAAAGTATATCTCAAGAATGAGGGAATTCCTTCAAATTTGGCACAAACATCCACTTTGAGTCGAGGAGGAACCGATTAGATTTTGGTGGTCAAGGCTCAAAGGTCACCATGATATTTCATCCATCTCATTCTTGGGACCACTATGTCTAAAGAACACCTTGAGGGAATTTCTTAAAATTTGGCACAGACATCCACTTTGAGTTGAGGGTGAACTGATTAGAGTTTGTTGGTCAGACATCAAAGGTTAAGGTCACTGTGACCTCGTCCATTGCATTCTCATGTATACGGTATCTCAAGAACAACTTGAGGAAATTTCTTCAAATTTGGCACAAACATCCACTTTGAGTCAAGGATTAACTGATTAGATTTTGGTGGTCAAAGGTCAAGGTCACCATGATCTTGTGTCCATCTCATTCTCAGGAACACAATATCTTAAGAACACCTTGAGGGAATTTCTTCAAATCTGGCACAAACATCCACTTTGAGTCAAGGATGAACTAATTCCATTTTGGTGGTCAAGAGTCAGACGTCAACATGATCTTGTGTCCATCTCATTCTCAGGGACACAATATCTCAGGAACACAATACCTCAAGAACACCTTGAGGGAATTTCTTCAAGTTCGGGGGTCAAACACCAAAGGTTAAGGTCACTGTGACCTTGTCCATTGCATTCTCATGAGTGCAGTATCTCAAGAACACCTTGAGGGAATTTCTTCAGATTTGGCACAAACATCTACTTGGACTTAAGGATTTTTTCCAAATTTGGTGCAAATGTTCACTTGGGCTCACGAATGTACTGATTCAAAGGTCAAAGGCCAAGGTCACTGTGACCTCATAAAATATGTTTTTGGTTGTAACTCAGGAGGTCATATGCTAATTATGACACAATTTCACACAAATGTCTAATAGAATAAAATTATGAATGCTGGTATTTCATATCCAAAAGGTCACAGCTCAATTTCACTGCTCTGTAAAAACATTTTTCTGGCCATTATTCAACATCATAACTCAGGAACAGAAGAGGAGACATTTGGTGACACTAATCTTCAGTGCTCATCTTGAAACTGTACTAATGGTAGCTATAGATCTTCTGTGTTGTCGGGGAGAGGATGTGTGTGGAGCATCCATGTCTTGCAAACATGGTTGTAAAATGTAACTGCAACTTGACAGGTTTGTGAGTGGGAAACAAGGCGGTAATTCTAGTTTTCTTATATCATGACCCTCCCCAGAACTACAAATGTCTTTACTTGAGCCTCCCTGGGTGACTGGGTAAAACATATAATTCTAAGATAACAAAAACACAACAGTTGTTATTTTCAGGTGATTATACACTATTGAAAACACAGTTATGAAAATTATACACCATTTCTGCCAATATATCCCCCCAAATCCTACACACTGGACCCTGAAAAAACAACAACTTAAAAAACATAATTTTTTAATGTTTCATGTGTTGGATGTTAAATATGAAGCAGACATAACTTATCACAAAGCGATGAGGTAGTATAGCACATGCAAACTTGGGGTATGGGACTGGATATTACATTTCACAGGTTTTATTTCAAAATGAACACCTAGAGGTCTTTCTGCCTGCAGTGTTAATGCTTCTTTATGTGTACCCTTAGTATAAGATAACTGTCTCTTACAGTAATCCTTATTGGATACTCCTGGAAACCATTATGTAAACACCATACACATACATTGTTTTAAAGTTCTGTGGCGTATGTGTTGTAGTATAGTAAAGAGCCAGTAGAGGGAGATATTGAGCTTTACTTTGCTCGCTGCTTTCAGAGTATGGACAAGACATGAAAAGCTGCACTGTCGGGTCCAGAAATCTGGAAAATCAATATTATTTGGAAAGTCCTGCCGAGTTGTCAGTCCAATGAGCTCACTGTCAAAGGCTTAATTCAGATACAGTGTGTTTACTTGTCATGGAGACCCAAACAGAGATCCATGGAGCTCCAGGGGTCCTTGAAAAACTTCCAGGGCGACAGTTTGAGGACAGTTTAATCTATTTAATTACCCCATGAGAGACAGTTTAAGAGTGTGTTTCCACTGAGAGGTTTTATTTTTCAATGTGATAAAAAACATCTCACGTGGGGATTTGTCGTCACAAATGTTTCTTCTCTGGGATTAATTAGTACATTGTATGATGGGGGGGGGACTGACGCTTGAATATTAGAAAGAGGTTCTTATTTTATAAGTAGCCTAGACATTCTTTACTAACATTATATCCCAGCTGATTCTTTTTTTCTCATTAAAGTCTGAAGCATGCCTGCTGCAGAAGCTTTAGATAATCATGTTGTGGTGTAATTGTATTCAGCCTGGTGCACTAGAGGGCACTCTTGGTTTTGTGATGATTTGCAGGTAGGGCGATGAAAACAGATCAATAGAGTTAGCATCGCCCTGGTTCCCCTGACAAAAAGCGAATGGAATTTTTCCATTGTTTTTATTATTGTAGAAAACAAGAACTGTGGCAAACAAATATGTAGGACACTTAAATATTTTGTTCAGCAAGATCATTTTCAAAAATAAGAATCACTTTATGATTTTTGAAGCCTAATTGCAATCACCAGCAGTAAAATGCTAACATTAGGCTATAAATTAACTACACCAGGGTCGCATGATTCAATGTTGCCCCTCCAGCACGGCTGTAAAACTGTTTTTGACATGAACCACCTTTTTCAAGACACATAAAAGCTTCAGATTTCACGAGTGGGGTATTTACTGACAAATCTTATATAATAGAACAAAGTGTGAAGGTCCCTTAAGCTTGTGCTAACATCAGGCTGTATTTCAGGCATCTAAGCAAAAATCCATTAAAAAAAAACCCACTGATTTGAGTGGAGAGGTAAAATGTGAACTCATTTCCGGGTTTTAGGACTCATTCCTGAGGCTCTATTAGATCATCAGGTTGTCTGTGTAGAAAACAGTAGTACATTGTTCAGTGTTGCTGTCAAGTGTTGACAACATGACACAGCACTGATCCTCCTTACAAAACAAGCCCTGCATATTAACTGCACACAAACCTGTTGGCTGTCTCTGTGAACAATAATAATAATGACAGCTCCTCATGCCCACTAGTCATATTTTCTGTTCACCTCTGCACTAATTTATATAAAAGGAGTCGACATTTCAGTCACAACAGTCTTTCTTAAGATGTATCAACAATCATAAAGTGACATAGTGCTTAAACATAGCCCATAATAATACTATAATTACTTTAAAGTACACCTTGGGTTGGTCCCAGATTATCACTGATTTAATAATGCCTTAGCCTGAATGCAGCCTGAGATCCTCCTGCAGAGGTCTGTTATTAATTGTTAGGTTGAGGCTATAAACCAGGGGAGACAGATCCTTTGGAGTCACAGCCACACAACTCTGACGAGGGTGCATTCACACCAGGATAGTCCGGGGGACTTGGTTTGATTGGGTGGGGAATGCCGAAAAATTTCTCACCTTTATTTGGTTTGGTTCACTTTCGCACTGCACTTTTTAAAGCGGACCAAACCGCCTGGACGTCACACAGTTACAACAGCTGCTCGTTTGGGGGCGGTATTGCTTGAAACGACCACTGACCAGGAAGAAAAAAAGCATGAGGAAGAAGAAAACCTGGCTCATCAATTGGCCAGGGCTTACTTTGGTGTTCTCCTTACTATTTCACGTCTGCCCACGAGACCTTTTCCAACTTTTTCTTGTTTTACCTCTGCTTTTCCCAGTTCGTGCTGTTGACTTCTTTTTTTGTCTACCCAAAATGCACTGCACTCTACGTCACTTCCTCTCTTGGTTCACTTCCTCTCTTTGGTTTAGTCCGTTTGCATTTCCCACTGTAAGCGAACCACACCAGGGTTCACTTGCAAGTGAACTGAGACCCCCAGTTTTCAAGCGGACCAGGGTTCGCTCATTTGGTCTGCACCAGAGTTGGAATGAGCTTTCACACCACTCCAAACGAACTGAACTATCCGTGGAGGTGGACCAGGGTTCGTTTAAAGCAGACCAAATAGCGCTAGTGTGAATGCGTCAAATGACACACTAGCTCTGATTCGTCATTAAAATCTCTCTTAAAACACTTTTTGAGAATTGCCTCTTTTGAAACTGTTATTCTTCTGTTTTTACTGTGTTTTAGTCTGCTCCTGTTAAAATCTGCACACAATTTGATACTAAACGTATAGTTTCTTTTACCAATGACTGCTGATTCTTCTGTTCTTACTGATCTGTTGCTCAGTGGTGTCTTTGTCTCTTTCTGTCCTCTAAGTTGTCAGTCTGGTTTAACCTCAGTATTTTGTTCTCCATGTACAAAACAAACGCTCCATACAAAAGAACACGTAGGCCTAAATTGTAAAGAGGGCATTTGACAAGTTGAAAGCATGAAAGACCATTCAAAATATAAAGCATTACTCTTCTCCATCTTATCCATCTGACTGAGCCAAATCAAGCTTCCCAAACTTTTAAACAGTAGTGTATATATTGTGTCATCGATGCTAGCTATGACCCTGAATATGTATTTTAAGAGGATGACAAGTCAGAAAAACAGATCACAATGATTCTCTTTAGTGATGACAGATCTTAAATTACCTTTTCAATACATGGCAAATAGCACAAATCACAGTAGGCTAAATATTAATATAGACTGTAGAAATACTCTGATTTACTGCAAACAGTAAACAGATCCACTCAGGGAACTGTGGAAACAGAAGCCGATCATGTAAACTATAACTTCCACACTCCCCACAGAGAGGACAGGATGGCAGCACAGAGGGCCACAGTGAGAGAGAGCTGGACAGAAGTGGCTCCATTACAGAGGTCTGTTGTGCAACACTCAAAACTGCTGGAAAAACCGACACCCAGAAAGTTGCTGGTTATCGTCCTCCCACACAGGTCGGAGTCCAGGCAGCCGCGGATGTGAAGAGTGAGATCCCCTGTTGCATTGAACTCTGGGAGGATTGGAAACAGAAAAGGATGTCAGGGAATGTAAAAAAATTCAAAGTAAGTTCACTGCCAAGCCTTCGAACACAGACTGGCCAAACACTGTTCATCTCACACTGCGATGACACAGAGCTGGTTGATAATCAGCAAAGTTTCTCTTTAATTTCATCGTCTTCTGTCTCGATCGCCAGGTGATGGGGTGGTTCACTTTTATACTGTGATCTCTACGTTTGGCTTTAGCCTCTATCTTTTTATCTTTTTTTATCTGTTTTGCTGCTGAGTCAGTTTGACATCCGGGATATATCCCTAAAAGGAAATCACTTTTCATTTTTCAAAAAAAAAAGGAAAAAAAGATATTATTTCTTCAGGGATTGCAGTTTGACAGTGTGGGCTCCATGCTACATACATCCACCATTTTTCCCGATCTGTAACCAAGCAAATACTCATAGTCCTCCATTATTTACTCATTAAATGCCCCGTAAGAGCATCAATAGAAGCTTACAGTAGAAACTCTTTTAATTAAAATTGGTCTGTAAATGTTGATTCAACGGTTTTGTGTGATCAAGTCACAACTAATCAATCTAGTCATACTGATGTGTCTCCAGTCAGATTCTTCTGTGAGTACACTCACATGCACTGTGTACATTATGTGGTTATTTGTAGAGTGCGCACATTTTAACAGAGTAGTGCTGTTTCAAATCAAACATGGCTGTTGTGCACTTACCACAGGATCTGGGAGCTTTTCTACTTCTGCTCTGCAAATTTTGACCGGGTGGAGCACTATTGCCAATTAACATTTGACAACGAATGTCATTCATCAAAATATATGCTCACTATATCTGCTTGTTGTTTTTATTTCTTATTGTATCTAAAATCAACGTGGTTTCACGGCACGTTACAATTGTCCAGCTGATACTGGCTGGCTCAATCACCAGCTGATCTACCAGGCTAATGATAGTTGCTGCGCTTTTCCAGTATTTACAACTTGTCAAGCATCTGACCACAAATGTGAAACAATGATGGCCCACCAACCTATGATAGCATCTGAGCAAGTTCTGTATTGATACTGACGACAGCAAGACCATTTAGATGTTCTTGTCCCATTGTTGAACGCAGGTATGTTTTAATGAGCTTCCATTTTGAAAGACTTAGCTTAGCAGAGGCAACTGACTGTATGAAAGACAACCCAAAAGCCAGCTCACACTGCTGCAACAGCGGTTAACATCCGACAGCAAAACGCCTCGACTGTTGTCAAGCCTCTAACTGTCGGGTCCCTTTTCCACCAACATGGAGCTGGTATCCTTTCAGTTCCCACACTAATTTGAACAGTTGCGAGCATTTCGACCAAAGATGAGTGCCGTGTCATATTCTACATGTTGGAAAGAGGATGTAGAAAGCAAAAGTAGGGAAGGCAATTGAGAAATAATAGGAAAAGTTCACAGGTACTCAATGTAATCCATAATTTTGCCCACTGTTTACTTCTGTTGTGCATTGTGTAATGCCCTCCGTTGATGACACATCCTCGGTTACAATAGGTCAGAACAAAACTGGTAGAAATGCTGGCTGGTTTGCTAAATAGTACCAAGGTTCCAGGAATCCTTAACAGAACTGGTTCAAGAACCAGCGCTAATTTGGTGGAAAGGCGTATAAGTGTGTGTGACTCCAATCACAGAGCCCCGGTCCCACAGAAGGCAGTCTCATGACAAAAAGGTCGTGCAAAATTCACGGGGATTGCCTCAATTTGCATCAAATGTTGTGATCGCAACATTGTGAAATCCCGGGGGGACTGGCTGTTCTGTATTTTTGTGAATCCAGTTTTCTTCTTACTATACTAATTTATTCTTACAATAATGCTCTGACTCTATTTGTTATGGCCTCTCATCTTTTTCTTGGGTAGGTTGTTTAATACTTTTTACATAGTTTTTGCTTCCAGTGAAAACAGGCCAACTCCTGTCTTCAGACTTTTCTCAAAGCATTTCTAACTGTGCAACTACTAAGGACACAATAAGCATCATGGGTAAAATAAAAATTTTTGACCATCTAATATTTGTTCATGCTTTAGTGTATTCAAAATTGGTTTTACATTTATTCTACAATTACTTGTATTGTCATGTTGTCATTTTAACAATCTCCCCTCCAAGGTTCATTTAGTAGCTGTTCTGGAGCTTTTGATTTTATCACATGACCTTGATGTAAGATAGTTTGATCAACTGCTGCTTCCAGGGTCAAGAATGTACTTGGCAGCTATTAGTCATGTTTTAGTCAGAATTTTGATCCAAATTTATTTAATTTGGTAATGTAATCTCATTATGTTAATTGTCTTACTGTTGCCGTCAAATTTCAACGTAATGTGTTTACAATATATTTGAGAGTATTGTAGTGGTTTCCTTACGTGCTTGTCCTCGGTAGCAGCTCTCAGTCGCATTTTGACATGTGACATCCTCCCCGAACAGACACCCCCCAAGTACACCAATAGGACACTGACGGCAGGTCAGGCATTGAGCTGTTCAACGGAAAGAAAGAAGAAAATATGTGATAATCAGATCAGCAACTCACTCTACAACATAGTTTGGAGGCGTCTTATCTTCTTCAACAGTATCAGGTTTCATCAGTGCTAGTTTCCAGTTTCTCCATCAGCACGTCTAAATTTCATTAATTATATGTTTTATCTCTTTTGTTTAACAACAGAAACTGAAGTTTAAAATGAGTATTCGTAGTTAACGTATGTGCTTGATAATGTCTTGGAAGGATGTACTGATTTGCTGGAGTCTTTGGAGGTGCTGGTAGTTGGGGTTTTCTAGCTTTGGACAGAGCCAGACGAGCTGTTTTCCCCTGTTTCCAATCTTTGTACTGTGCACAGTTTTTAGAAAGTGTATGCATTGCTGTATTTTAGGTAAATAAATACATGTACCTTTGTTTCTTTTCCTTTACTGCCACAACACCCTACTTAGCAGGTAAATTCTGGAAACAAGATACTCTCCAGATGTTTTATTTTAGTCTCATACAGCAGTCTGTATCAATTCAGATACATAAAAAGAAATGTCTTGCTAGACCTATGGGAGTAGTGTTGGATCAGACACTACCAGACTACATGTCTTTAAACTGCAGTGGAGTGAAACCACCTGAGACTTTATCTTGAACGGCAGTTAATAACTCACCTTTATCTAAGTTTGTCCGGCACATTTTGTCCAAAGTAACAAGCCTGTAGTACCAACATATTGCTTGTATAGCTATTTATTTTCACTACAATACTCCTCCAATTAATTTAGATAGTGCTTAACAAAGATATGTTGCAGAGGTCAGATGGAAATATAAAAGTTAAATATGAAAAAATAACAAAATAGATTTTCATTCCACAACAATGATATCTATACTAAATAAAGGCACACTTTAACTCAAAATCCTGATTAACTATCGTTTTGACCTCAAGGCATTAAATATTTTTCTCAACTTACCTGCTGTGATGAAGGCACTCAGGACAATCACTGCTTTCCAAACACTATTCATCCTTGTCCTGTCAGCGTATTTGCTTTTTAAGATATGTTTAATTAAAGGTTTAAATACCTGTCTCAGTCAAATGAGCTTATGAGAATGTGATGATATGTTTTCAGGTAGAGGTAACATGCAAGAATGAAGTTCATCTGGTTTTGTGTTCCAGCTGAGTGGAGTTGACGTTTCCGGTCACTGCAAAAACTCAAACATTCACAGCCTGGAGGAAAACCCACAGCCATTAAGTTTGAGCTCAAACGAGTTTTATTATTTACTGTCATTATGAACATGCAGTGAAGAGTTTCATGCAGTTAAGTTTCCTTTGTGGTAGTTAATGATGCATAAGTTTCAAATGTTTATGAGCTTCTGACAGGGACTGTGCAGTATGTTATTACTCAAATTCCCTCAAATTTACAGGCATAGATGTTACAACAATGGGAATATCACAACATGGGAGTGTGTTCTTTAATCGCTTGCATACAGACAACACCCAGTCATGAGCAGGATCTTTTTGTTTATTTTTAAAGGCTCCAGGTGCTCCAAACCGCCATTAGGGTGGCGCCTAAAGCAGCAGTTAGAGGGACCTGGATAGACGTGGCTCCATTACAGCAGTCAGTGCTGCAGCAGGTCCTGGTGACGGTGTAAGCGGCATTCAGAAGGGCTCCTGTTTCGGTCTGGTTGCAGAGAGACGAGGCAATGCAGCCTCGAGTGCTCAGGGTCATCAAATAACTGATGTTGAAGGCTGGAGGAAGACAAGGAGATCAGAGGGTGTTAACTTTTTACTTTAGAAAATTAATTAAAGTACTAACACATTTTCGCTGTGTCTGTCTGTGATTCCTTATGTGATTGAAGAAAGAGATATTCAGATCTTTACTTAAATAGTATTTTAATATTGTAACTAATTGTGTTGGAGCTAATTTTACCTTCTTTGTATTCTGGCAGGCTGTTCTCATGCATTATTAGTATGTTTTCCTATGACAACTAACGTATAAAAATTTATACGTATCTTATGTAATGATGATGTCAGTAGTTTATGCAAAACCCACGTATTTTGGAAGGCATTGATCACATAACCAATGCCTTCCAGGAGTAAAAAAAGGAAGCAGTCCCAAGAGGTCCAGTTCGGAGGCAGGTTGTGTTGGTGGATGGCTCACAGAACCATAGATTGTACAAATAATTGTTATAGCTACTGTGACGTAACCCATTGCCTTGTGGGCTACCGTTTTGAAGCCTTGAGTTTTGCATCTCTGTTGTCCCCATCTTGATTTTTGGAGCCAGAAGTGAGCATATTTGGACGAGAGACAGACAGCCTGCCAATCAAGTGGCCCCTCCCTTAAATATGCGTAACTTTGGGCCTTAATAAAATGTAATGGGTGAGTTATAAAAAATTCAACCCTGCACAGCTGCCATGAACACTGAAATTAGCTACAGAGACCAAAACCGTTTTTTTGTACCAGGCTGTAAATATGTTTATTTCTGCTGTAAAGTTGGACATTTTAACATGGAGGGGTGTCTACGGAGAATTACTTGGTTTTGGAGCCATCCTCAAGTGGCCCTTCGATGAACTGCAGTTTTGGTCCTTCCGCACTGGCTTCCTTTCTCAGCCTCAGAGGTTGCCGCTCACAAAAAGCACAGGACTTTCCCCAGGAGACCAGTTTTCAGAACTATGTGAACTTTGAGTCATTTCAAGGAACCTCACCGTGTTTCTTTTCCTAAATCTAAGCACAGTAACTTTACCTGCCTAAAACTAACTTGTGTAACTTTACGTTAATGATGTAACTTTATGTTACTGACATAATGTCATAGGCTGCCAATTTGTAGCAATATATCAAACAGACTGTTGAGTGTGCACTTTCATAGGATATCAGTTGAACATTGTATGAGTATACGTTGACTCTGGGTACTTTAATCTGTCCACCTTATTCCTAACCCCCATGATAGCTTGCTTAAATCATGGGCCGAAATCCCAGAGCTGAGCCAGAATTGGCATTTTTAAATTGTAATGGTCTGCTAATCCTCTTTCCTAAAGCGACTAGGAAATAAAACATAGAACACACCACCTCTTACCCCTCAAATGGGATAATGTGATCATACATCTATCATCTCTGACAGCCATCTCAAAGCATTGATTGTTCACCTTTTTAACCAAGCCCATTAGCCATTAGCTTGCCTTGCGACATGGTTAAATTTAACAGGGCCTGAGTTAGCTTATGGTAAACATCTACTCCCTCTAAATGATTATGTATGATTTCTTCCCACTCATGACCAGACACTAACACATTCGGCAAACATAATTTGGTATTCATTTTAGCTCCATGTAAAGTGAATGAACATGATGTTTCCCTGCTAATGCTCCACCTGTTTGCCGTAACTACGCAGTTTACACATTTTAATGAATCAGAGTTCTACGAGTGAAATATCATGCCATATTAAGTAGCAGAACTCATTGATATCAATAGTATGAAGTATAAGTAAAACAAATAACTTTTGTCATTCATTGTATATGATATGAAAGAAGACACATTCTCAGCCTAGATAACTAAACATATAATTCAAGGTATGGTGTTGAGCTTATTTTATAGCAATTTTTTAATTTAATTTGAGAATGCAGTCAGACAGAAAAATACAAGGATATCATGTGCTGACGCTAAGTGATAACAGACCTGTCATTCCAGCTGTCATTCTGTTACTGCAAATTCTGATTGAATACTTTTCTGTTATGTCTAATGAAATTCCATTGATGTTATTATTTCTTACATCATTCCAGGCATGTGAAAAGGTAGTGTATGCACTTACCAGAAGCTGCACCCATAACCACTTCTATAGTAGCTTTCTTGGGACTAAGGTGGATGACAGAGCATTGTGTTTTGTAGGATATTCCCATGTTTTATAGATAAAATCATAATCTGTAGAGAACCAGTAACTGTAGCTGCCAAATAAACATAGTGGCGTAAAAAGTAAAATATTTCCCTCTGAAATGTAAAGAAGTAGAAGTACAAAGTAGCAGAACATGGAAATATAGTAAAGTTTAGGTACCTCAAAGCTGTACTGAAATAGGCCTACAGTGTTTGTGTTAATGTACGTCTTTACTTTCCACTACTACCATGTGTTTACCTACATGTAGCCTACTAGTTTAACCCCAGTTGGCCTGAAACCACCTTTTCATCTCTGTGTGGCACTGGGGGGTTTGTGCTGTTTGCTTTTGGCATTGCCGGTATTGTGCCGCGTTGCGTCATAGCAGCAGCAACAAAGGCTGAAAGTAAAGAGTGTTAAAGGAGCAGCTGACTCAGTCACGGACATCAAACACTGGCGTTACTGAACCTGGTCACTTTAAGGTTAAAAGAAGTAATATTTTTCACCTTGCCATTGTCTCGTAAGTGTTAAGTAGTAACTAAGCAATCAGTATCTTAAGCATTTAGCCTATCTCATACAAATCAAACGGTTGTGACATGTAGTGACAGCCGTTTTCCAAAGCATTATGCACATTTATAAAGATGTAGTCATATATAGACATATTTAGCCCACAGACATGAGAGTGGTATGAATCTCACCATCTAACACTCAACATAAGGTAAATCAGCACATTTTGGACAGAGCCAGGCTAGCTGATTCCCCGTTTCCAGTCTTTATGCTAAGCTAAGCTAACCAGGACCTGGCTTGCTTCATATATGAGAAACAGAGCCATCAATTTCTAAATGAATGAACAAACTGTTAACTGTTAACTTCACATTCACTCTGCTTGCACTCTGCTGCTCTGTCTCCCCCAACACGTTCTCATCAGGGAACAGCATGTCAATTTCTATTTGTTACATGCATTATACCTTATCAAAATACACTTCCGTTTTTGCCTGAATGTACAGTTTCTGCTTGTTACATGCATTCAATCTTTTTCAAAATACACTTACAATATAGGCAAAATGCTTTGTTTTTAGGTTTATTTCCTTAGGTTTGGACAAGAAAACTCTGTGGTTAGGTGTAGGCAACAAAAGCACATGATTAGGTTTGGAAAAAATCATCCTGGTTTGGTTTAAAATTCAAACAGGAAACAAATAGCAGGCTCTCGTGAGCTCCCACAGGCTCCTGGGTGAAAGTCCAGATATTGTTGGATTCATCCACCTCCTCTGCCACCCTACTGAAATGGACTTTCTCTCTTTATATAACATAAGGCATTATAAACTGCTGCTACCTGGTGCGTATCATACCACTGAGAAGGGTGGCTCTGTGTGTCTGTGTCTGATAAGGCCATCCACTCACAAAGCACCAGTATTTGATGAGTTGGGTTGTTACCCACTGCCTCTAAAACTGATGTGCCCAGTGTGTATCATACTGCCACGAAATGTGCCTCAGTTTATTGGTGTCTGATGCCTACATCACCGAAAAAGTGCCAGACTTTGACGAGTTTGGAGTGAGAATGGGTGGAGTATACTCTGCTGCTCCAAGGGTGTGGTGCTCTGAATAACCAAACGGTTCCTTTCAGCAGCACTCTGAATTTACGAATGGCCCAGTATGTGCCAGTGTGCACCCCAGGACTCCATACAAGGTGCCACCTGCTACTCAGTTTTTAACACGCTCACACACCAATGGAACAGCAATTGGGAGCAATTTGGAGTTTAATATCTTGCTAAAGGATACTTCCCTATACGGACTGGAGGAGTTGGTGGAGCTGGGGCCTCTGATCTTCTGATTGGTGGACAGCCTGCTTTACCTCCTGAGTCAGAGCCACCCTGGCCCCTAATGTAGGCTATTTCATCATCCTGCCTAACTTATATGCACTGATTGTTTTGAAGCATCTTACTAGTTGGTACACACAATTTTTTTTAAGGAGCTACTTAATCAGGTATAGAGTGCCCCAGGAATGAGTCCTAAAATCTGGAAATGAGTTGGTATTTTAACCCTTCTAGTTCCCTCGTCTCAAAGTGCGATGGTTTTTTGAATGGGTTTTTGGATAGATGCCTGAAATAAGGTCTGTGCTTAACACAAGCTAAAGATACTATAGCCTACTATGTTCTGAACTTTGAAGCTTCTATGTGTCTTAAAAAAGGTGGTTGCTAACAAGTGGCTAAATGAGACAACAGAACGTCATAGTGCCGAGCTGTGTTGAACACAGCTTTACTGTCTTGGTATGGTGGAGACGTTAAGTCATGTGACTGTAGTGTAGTTTGTTTATAACCATTAGCTTTTTACTGGCGATTTCATTTAGGCTTCAATAATCATGAAAGTGATATTTATTTGTGAAGATTAACTTGCTGAATAAAAGGTGTAAGCATCATAAATGTTTGTTCTCCACTATGGTTCTTTTTACAAGTTATGTGTTTGCCAATAAAAAAGCAGAAAATGTTTGTTCTGCTCTGAGGTGGACCTTTTCATGTGTTGTAAGTCCAGCCACACCTCAGTCTGAACCGTCAGGACAGGTTTTTCATCCTCTAATGGTTTGTGGTCAGAGAAGAGTTACAAACTCATCAGCAGGGATACACCCATCTGTTGTCATGGGGAGCAGATGATCACTGACTCACCCAGTTTTCCCCAGTAGCAGCTGGGCTGAGCTTCACTGCAGGTCATCATGGAGCTGTACAGACATTTATCTCCCAAGCCCACCTTGCAGGTGTGACATCTCAGAGATTCACCTGTGATCCAGAGAGAGAGAGAGAGATGAAGTGATGGAGAATGGAGTACTTTCTTATAAGTTATGTAAAAGAGGAAAATAAGTAAGATAGCAACAATGACGAAACTCCAAACTGTGTCATCAAGTCAGCATTACACAAATCGCATGAATACAGTGCTGACATCATCGTCTGTATCACTTCTCATCATATCTGTCATCATAATCACTGAAACATGTGAGTGTTAATAATAACATTAATACACTCTCAGTGATTTGGTCTAAAAAATAATAACTTTGTGTGGCTATGTTCTGTTTGAGGTCAGAGAAGCAGTTTGAAAAGCATTGGCCTTTGAAAAGTTTTGACCTTTTTTAAAAGCAGTTTTAAAAAACGTCAAAACTGCTTTTCAGTCTCCGTTCACTTTGCATGTAGGTGAAGTGCCAGAAACACCAACACTACATCAGCAAATATTTTAGTTCGAACTAACAGTTACACTTTAACACATACATATAACCTCACCTACCCAAACCCATCCAAAACATCAACAAAGACAAAAAAAAGTAACATGGAAAGCCAGTGTATGTGAGATGGAGTTTCCACATTATGTAAAAAATTAATATGAAGCCGTTAATTTTCTCATGCTTGATACAGTTCAATACTTCTTTGATACAACCTTCATTTTTTGGGAGCAAAGACGTATTTCTATTTCAGAATAACAAAGTGACAAGCCAGTGTTAAAGTCCAACATCTTTTACTGCCACAGGGAACCTTTAAAATTCCCTCAGGCCTAAGAAAACGTATCTTTTTCGTATTACATGCTTCTCTTTATTGCTGTATGAGCGTAATAGGGGTATGTAGTTAAAGCTTCAGGGCCGTAGCCTGGATTTTAGAAATCAGAGGTCATGGATCAACAGAATAAAACACCCACAAAATGTTTTAACCAGTGATGAAAATCACACCAAACTCAAGTTTTCTGAGTGTTTAAAAAACTGTGACACATAAAGCATTTTCTGATCTTGTCATTTTGACATGTTTTTGGGGTAGGTGCTGAAACGATTGATGCTTTTCTTCTTCTTGCAAGGACAGTCTGTTTCAAAGCCTTCTTTACACTGTTAGGCACACATTGAATTCTTGTGGCGATTTACAAAATCCTTTAATTTTGTTGTTATTCTTGCCTTCAAACTGTAAAATCTTAAAGGGACAGTACGTCCCAAAAAGAAAAATACATATTTTCCTTTTATTTCTTTATCAATCTAGAATGTTTTGGTGTGAGTTGCTGAGTGTTAGAGATATTGGTCCTAGAAATGTCTGCCCAAAAAGCTCTGTAGCTCACACCAAAACAATCTAGATTGATAAATAGGCTCTACAGGTAAGAGGGAAAATATGACCTTTGTGTCCTCAGTTGTACAGCATTGGTAATCTTGGTTATCTTCGGGTGTAAGTTGACGTAACTTATTTACAGCACATAAGCAAAATAGTATTTAACATTAATCGTTCAAAATGTCGCCTCTGATATTCACTTGTAACAATTTTAATGGATATTTTTGTAATTGTTTTCAAGAATTGAGAGATAATTTTCCTCTTTGCCAAGACAAAGTATACATGAGCGCCTCCTGATTTGTTCTCTTACCTGTAACAAACATGGCCATCAATGCCGCACAGACCCCGAAGAACCTTAGCATCTTGCTCTTACACAAATGTGTGGTCGGAGACGGTCAAAGAGAGATTCAGTGACCCAACAGCACAGCAGAGTGTCTGAAGTGGGATTCAAATGAGCTTCACCAGCTCAGGGCATCTGCTTTTATGTCAAAGGTGTGCCAGCTAGAATATTCTCTAACACACTGAGGGGCTGTTTGATGAGAGTCAAGTCTATTAAAAAGCCAAACAAAGAGAAAAAGAGTTTATGGACACCAGCCTCATTCCTCCCTTTGTATGTGTGTGTGTGTGTGTGTGTGTGTGTGTACATATTTATGTGCACGTGTTTGCGTGTGTGTTTGAACCTTTGTGAACCTTAACAATTCATTTTCAAAAGCTTCTGATTGCAATAGAGAACAAAGCATCAGTCAACAATACCTCGATAAATATTAGGATTCTTTGTTAAAGTAATGAGGAGACACTCCCTTCACTTTTATGGAATGGAGCTTAAAAAGAATGGCATGTAATCATGGAGGCTTTAGTCTTCAGTTTAAGAAAATAATCTCAATTTTAGGTCCACTTACAACCATAGAATAGAATAGAAATGGAAATAACATAAATACAAAATATAAATAAAACTTTTAAGTGAAATCTAAGCTGTGAGCTCAATGAAAAAGTCCCCAAAACATTATTTAATAAACCTGCTGCAAATTATGTTCTTTAAAAGAAAAGCTCAGCATTTTGGGAGACTTATTCAGGCTGTTCTCATCTGCTGTTTATACCATAAGTATACCATAAGAAAGAAAAGTAATGCACCAGAGTTTGTTTATAACCCACGTAATCGTAAGTTATTCTAAGATACATCGTTTCTACATTTCTTTTCCTAAAGCTAACCTATGTAAATTTACTTTCCTAAACCTCACTACATAACTTTACTTTCTTAAACCAGATCTACGTAACTTTAATTGACTAAATCTAACCTATGTGACTTTACTTTCCTAAACTTAACCTACGTAACTTTACTTTCCTAAACCTAACCTATGTAACTTTACTTGCTTAAACTTAACCTATGTAACTTAACTTGCCTAAACTTAACCTACGCAACTTTACTTTCCTAAACTTAACCTACGTAACTTTACTTGCCTAAACCTAACCTACGTAACTTTACTTGCCTAAACTTAACCTATGTAACTTTACTTGGAGCGAAGGGTGCAGGAAGGGGTGTAGGGGTGGAGAAGGTCTTTAAGGTAGGAGGGGGCCTGGTTGTGAAGTGCTTTGTGGGTGAGTAGGAGGATTTTGAATTGGATATGGTAGTGAACAGGGAGCCAGTGTAGGTTCTGGAGGACAGGGGTTATGTGGTCACGGGAGATTGGAGATTGTGCCGTAGAAGATACTGTTGCAGTAGTCGATACGAGATGTAGTAAAAGCATGAATGAGGGTTTCAGCTGCAGGGAAGGAGAGAGAGGGGCGGAGGCAGGCAATGTTTTTGAGATGGTGGAATGCTGATTTGGTGACTTGCTTGATGTGTTGGTTGAAGGACAGATTGCTGTCAAAGATGACTCTGAGGTTGCGGCAGCGGGGGGAGGAACTTTACTTTCCTAAACCTAACCTACATAACATTACTTTCCTAAACCAAACCTTGGTAACTTTACTTTCCTAAACCTAACCTACATAACTTTACTTTACTAAACCAAACCTTCATAACTTTACTTGCTTAAACCTAACCTACATAACGTAACTTGCATAAACCTAAGCTACGTAACTTTACTTTCCTAAACCTAACTGTGGAGGTGGGTGTAGTTGGGGTTCAGCTGCAGGAGAGAGAGGTGTCGAGATGGATCAGAAGACCAGCGCCAGGTGAGCTGATTTGCACAGCTGGTGCTTGTTAACTAATTGTACTCTACCTTTCAAATGCAGTAGCGTGCTGGGCCTCAAGTGGCTGCTGCACACCACGAAGACAGACAGGCTGGCTGTCAGGATTGTTTGGCAAGGGCTGAAACTATTTAAAATAAATTATTTGGTGAGACTGAGGGACTCCAGAGACTGAGCCGCATGCGCCAGAAGAAGCTGGGCAACAGCAGGTGCATGGTGGCTTTTTGTTTAATGTTTATATTGAAGTATTTGCATGCAGCAGAGAATAAAAGGAGGTCTCTGTAACTGATCTGTTGTGTTGGTGTTGTGTGCCGAGGGAACTCACGGTAGCAGCTAGACCTGCTACTCTAACCTACGTAACTGTACTTTCCTTAACCTAACCGGTGTAACTTAACTTTCCTAACATATCCTACATAACTTTACTTATCTAAACCTAACCTACGTAACTTAACTTGCATAAACCTAACTTACGTAACTGTACTTTCCTTAACCTATCCTACGTATCTTAACTTTTCTAAACCTAACCTATGTGACTTAAGTAGCCTAAACCCAACCTACATAACTTAACTTTCCTAACCTAACCTTTGTAACCTAACTTGCCTAAACTTAACCTATATAATTTTACTCACCTTAACCTAGCCTACCTAACTTTACTTTTCCAAACATAACCTACGTAACTTTACTTGCCTGACCCTAGCATACAAAACTTAACTTTCCTAAACCTAACCTACGTAACTTTATTTGCCTAAACCTAACCTACGTAACTTTACCTGCCTAAACTTAACCTACATAACTTTACTTTTCTAAACATAACCTACATAATGTTCTGTTGCTTTTTGTTTAAACCCTTATGCTAAGCTAAGCTAACTGGCTGCTAACTGGAGTCAGTCTTCTCATCCATCACTCAACTAGAAAGTGTTTCCCTAAAAAGCCTTACTATAAACTACTGCTTTGATTAAAATCTGCCATGTCCCAACCTTGTCTCTAAAAAACTGCATTTTATCTCATCATATTAATCATTTAGGTTTTGTTTCAAATAAACACAGAAAACAAAAATGGAAACAATTAGGATTTAGTTGCCTTTTAGCACTAAATAATCACACGAAATCTACAATGATCTCATGCATGTTTGGAAAGGTTTTGAAATACATTAAAACATTAATGAATGTATGCAAATTACACAGAAAAGCATAGATAGTCAGTTCTGATATACAGCTAGAATTTACTTGTACAATAAATTCATATGATGCTGTATACTGTATAGTCATATCATGCGGCCAGTATCCCTCCATTATATATCATCAGGACACTTACACTTATTCAAAGCATATTCAAGAAATTTAAGGACAGAAATATTTTAAATGAAAATGTGCAGCAACTTGTTTTCTTCCTCCTGAATCCTTCGTTAAAGGCCCCACTGGCTCCAGAGTGCCACCAGAGCAGCACCCAGAGCTGCAGCAAGAGGCAGCTGGATGGGGGCAGCTCCGTTACAGAGGTTGGCACTGCAGCAGGTCTTTGTGATCGTGTAGTTAACATTCAGGATGGTGCCATTACTGCTTTCACAGTCGGATTTTTCCGTGCAGCCTCGTTGATGGACATCCAAGAGGGGGCCACTAAACTCTGGAGAAAGCAAAGATGAGATACTTTGATGTGATTCTTTTTTAATGACTTACAGCTGATTACAACTACGATTTGCAGGGGGCCTTTTACGCTCATTTTTAGGCTCATACTTGTACTCTGGGTTTCAACTAAAGGTAAAGTAAAGTAAAGTTCCACTGATTGTCACACACCTGAGTCCAACCATGCATTCAAATTTATGAGAAATAATTCTTACATATTTGTTCTAGATTGATACATTTATACATTTAGAGTACAAAATCATCCAACAGAGTATTTAAAGCATGTTGGGAATTTAAAACTATCAACTGAAAACCAAAATTATTAACAAAATTATTTAAATTCTTTGAGGCTCAACGGCTCAATGAAAAGTGAAGGTAGCAGTAATAACACTTGTTAATTCATTTAATACCCCGGTCTCACTCCGAAGTAAATGAATCAACAAGTCGTCGAAATCCAGCGCTTGGGCAGTGACTCACGGTGTCAGACACTGATGAAAAAAGCCATCCTTTGACCTCAGCATGATACAGCGCTGGTCACTTTTATAGTTTAATGGTGCTTGGCGGCGTCAGGGGAAATGTGGCAGGACAAGAGTGAAAGTTAAGGCAGCAAAAGTCCAAGTAGGACGTATGAAAGGGGTGGTGGATGGTTCCAACAAACGCCAACTTTCACTGACTTTCACCCGAGACAGCAGTGTTTGTGTCCCTTAAGATTATAAAGCCAAACCCTGTTCTGTTTTTCCTAAACCTAACCACATGCGTTAGTTATTGGAGGAAAAAAAAAACGTCAATCGGTGTTGTTGCACTGGCGTAGTGCGTTTATTTTCAAAGAGACAGTATGTAAACGTTAAATTTCCTGTGAAAACGGAACAATGCATGTAACAGGCATCCCAGAACATCAACAACCAATGCACCCTTGTACCTTGTGCATCGGATCTGGACGTGGAAAATCATCAACAACGATATGTGACGAGGTTGGAGTGTGAGTGTGTTTCTAACAGAATCATGCAGGGCAATTCAAAGAATATGAAAAGAAATCAAACTTCAATGCATCTTTGTTCCCTGTTTCTACATAGTTGGTCATGTAGCAAGATGACGACTTTTATTGAGTTTCTGGGCATTTTTTTAATTGTGCAAATTGATTAATGAGTCATTCAGATGTTCATCTTACTGGCAACTGCAGAGAAGCATCTGTCCTGAGCTCCCGTGCAATTTACAGGAGCTGTGATGAGGCAGGAGTCGAGGATATTGACATCACAGGTGTAACAGGTGAGAGACTCAACTGTGGGAGAGCAGACGACAAGCAAACAGGAAGTCGTTAAGAAGAATGTTTTTTAAATCTTAGAGTATCAATCTTTTGTCATACACTGAAAGGAAAACAAAGCCACAAATACTTCATTCCACGCCTTAATCAAACAAGCACCTGCTGTAATCACAAAGTACACGTCAAGAGTTGGTTTCATAACCTCTCAAGGTGAACACTGGCTGGTCATGTGTTATCTTAAGTGGAATTAAATCCAGGATACATGTGTATGACATTGACACAAGTTCTGAGATATCTGAGGTTTCTGGCTCCACCCACATACATTAGAGGTAAAAGACATTTAACAGCTGCTTGTTTTTCCAAAAACACCTTAAAGATCTGTGAACTTTTTTTTTGTCAAATCCTGTAAAAATGAAAACAAAACTACAGTGTCAGTTTATGGCACAAATAAGATGGATATCTTTAAACCTGAGCAAATAAAACCCAAACTATTTGTTATTTTGCTAGAAGTAGCCATGTGATCATTTTATTTAATTTAATTTTTGTAATTTGGGTGAACTGACCCTTTAAATTCAAGACAGATGTGATTTTTGGTGAAGTATTTCATGCAGTTTGCTAAAAATCATACTTTCAGCACTTTATTTTGTTTCAGATTACAAACACCTCCGTCAGATTTTATAGGACACTCCTGCTCTGTCAACACATCTGTAAAAATCTGCTTCATTATTGCTGGATACCCTGTGTCTGCAAAGTGTATGGGCATGAATAAGGGTCAATAAGATTTTAAGTTTCTAAAATGTTGTTCAGAAATCCTTTATAGGCTGTAACTAAGCATAAGAAATTGTAGTTTGTGAATGTGTGGAAAGGATTTGCAGTTTTGAGCTTGTCTAAATACAGTTAAAGTTGTGTTTTTTTCACAGGTTCACAAAAGTCAATACGTAACAGGCTTTGAAATTATTTCTGAACAGGATTTCACATGTTCAAAATCCTCCTGATCCTTATTTGAGTCCATACACAAAATTAAAGGTTCTAATTTTGATCTCCAAAATACAGTAAAAACCTCCTACCTGTAACAAGCAGTGTCAACAGTGCTGCGCAGCTCCACAGAAATTTGGTCATCATGATGTTCTTTAATAAAAATACCACCAAAGAGTGTTGGTTGGTCTCTAACTTTTTAAGATCCCTCTGTTTCAGAAGGTACAGGGTTTAGTTCTGAGGAACAATGACTCACTGTCAGCATCTTTATACCTGAGGGGGTTATATCAGTAATACGTGCCAACAACAGTGGTGATAAGAACGTTTGTAACGGGGCGACACACCTCTGGAACAGGAATTGAAACTATTATGTACAGTACAGTCCTTCACAGCAGAATATTGGTCCCCAACCCTTATTGTTAACAATTTTTAAATTGGCCCTGTATTGAGTGACACTGCCGCAGCCAGCAGCGGTGAAACAGGCAGCATCTAACCACTCGGGACATGTTCGCACCATCAGTTTACGCCCACTAAAAGTGCTTGTTTTTGCCACTGACAGACTCAGACTGTTAAGTGTCCTGTTAAGAATCCCTACAGAGAAAGACCTTTTTGTTAAGGAGTACGTTTTTGTTTAACCAGAAACAACCCTGAAATCACCACTGCCAACCCACCAGATACCATTTAAATAAACATAGGGTTCCCAGAGATCTTTAAGTTTAAAAGGCATTGAATTTTTTAATTAGTATGTCTTTAATCAATCTTTCAGAAGTTTTAGAAATACTAAGAAATTGGAGGTAGGATTTTATAGATCTTATGTTAATTTTATGTCACAATGTTAACACCACAAGTACTTCAATCTGTACTCCTGAAAAGTGCTTGATCTTATGTTTTATTTTTGAATTGAATTTAATAGAGTCAGTAATGAAAGCCATGCACAGATGTGTGTCAGGTTACAACCCTCCCAAGTCAGCCAGCTGCCGGATGAGGTTGGCTGGGACATCCTCCAAGACAGTGGGAGGCGCGTCACACTGACACTGCATTGTAAGAGCTCAAACAATTGATAACATCCATTGTTTTTTAATAATTTTCCGAATGCCTCTTGCATTAACATCAACGACACTCATATTTTGCTTCTGTCCAGGATGCTCAGCGGAAAGGATCCACTGTCTGATAGCTAGGTGTGACTGTGCTCTGCCCAACACAGGGAAGTGCAAATTCAACACAACTGGCTACTATTTAACCAAGATTTATCAGCATGACTGAAACAGGTATAAGACAATATATATACAGCTCAGTATGGGGTGCCGTTTGTAAAGTGTCTCACGCTGAAAATAACATCAACATTTTGCCACATTTAGCTTCAAACAATGTTTAAAAAAGTNGATAAGTTGGTTTTAATTCGTTATTTGATTCTATAAACACAGTCTGACCATCTCGAGCTTTTATTTTGGTACTTCCGGTGACCGGCAGTGTGAATTTGCATATTAGCTAAATATTTAGTTTCACCCAGAACATTTAGATTTAACATTTAACATTTAGATTTATATTTAGCATTTAGATTTAATTTTTAGATTTAGATTTAGATTTAATATTTAGATTTAACATTTATATTTATATTTAGCATTTAGATTTAGATTTAGATTTACATTTAATATTTAGATTTAGATTTAGATTTAATATTTAGATTTAACATTTATATTTATATTTAATATTTAGATTTAGATTTAGATTTAGCATTTAGATTTAGATTTACATTTAATATTTAGATTTAACTATTTAATATATTTCTAAGTTAACAAATATTGCTGTAAATGTGGTAAAAGGTGACGCTAAAAAATTCACAGTACTTTTTTAAACATTGTTTGAAGCTAAATGTGGCAAAATGTTGATGTTATTTTCAGCGTGAGACACTTTACAAACGGCACCCCATACTGAGCTGTATATATATTGTCTTATACCTGTTTCAGTCATGCTGATAAATCTTGGTTAAATAGTAGCCAGTTGTGTTGAATTTGCACTTCCCTGTGTTGGGCAGAGCACAGTCACACCTAGCTATCAGACAGTGGATCCTCTCCGCTGAGCATCCTGGACAGAAGCAAAATATGAGTGTTGTTGGTTCTCCTATCCCAATCTGCATGATGTTAATGCAAGAGGCATTCGGAAAATTATTAAAAAACAATGGATGTTATCAATTGTTTGAGCTCTTACAATGCAGTGTCAGTGTGACGCGCCTCCCACTGTCTTGGAGGATGTCCCAGCCAACCTCATCCGGCAGCTGGCTGACTTGGGAGGGTTGTAACCTGATTTAGATTTAATATTTAGATTTAGCATTTAGATTTAACATTTAGATTTAGATTTAGATTTAGATTTAATATTTAGATTCAATATTTAACATTTAGGTGCCACATTTAATATTTAGATTTAACTATTTAATATATTTCTAAGTTAACAAATATTGCTGTAAATGTGGTAAAAGGTGACGTTAAAAAATTCACCACACTTTTTTAAACATTGTTTGAAGCTAAATGTGGCAAAATGTTGATGTTATTTTCAGCGTGAGCCACTTTACAAACGGCACCCCATAGCTCAGTGTACACGCTACTTTATGCAAAAAGTAAAAGGGAATCAACGCAGTGGAAACCCACACGAGAAACACAAAATGAACAGGAAAACTTGCCAACAAGTGTCACGTACTTTGCATTTCTGTTGTAACCTTGTCCCTGCCACAAGACAAAGAAATACATCATTTTTTATGCCACAATAAACATTTGGACAACACTGTCTCTAACACTAAGCAGTCTTATTGATGTTGTAAAATTGGTCTTAAATTTCATTTGGATTAGCATTAAAGAATTCTTCCAAAGTCTTAAATCAAACTTGCCTAAAGCTGTCGGAACCCTGAAACAGTCATTTTAATGTGCATAGAGCATTTTTCCACATCTAAATTGGTAAATTAATGGTTTATTTCAACCAAATCAGAGTTGGTGATTGCTAAAACAGTGAAAAGTTTTAATTAAATTCCAGAACAAAGACGACGCCTCAATCTTGTCCATTTCTGCACACACCTTATCCATTTCTGTCCACTTTGAACTCATTCTCACATCCCTCCACCCCAAAACCTCTTTTCTTTGTTTTTGTGTTTGCTTTTATCCCCCCCTTTTCTCTCTCTCTCTCTCTCTCTCTCTCTCTCTCTCTCTCTCTCTCTCTCTCCACAGAATACAGGAATCACCAGGGGGCTCTATCCATAGTACAGCAGGCAAAGAGATGATTCCCCCACTCTGTCTCAACTTCCCTGGTTCTGTTGCGCCCTCCTCCCTTCAACCAACCGCCGACCGCCACCAGATTCCACCCTCCACCTGTCTGCGACCCTAATTTCTCCCAAACGACCACTGACCAGGAAGAAAAAAAGCATGAGGAAGAAGAAAACCCAGCTCATTGACTGGCCCCTACCGAAAACGGATATCCATTGTGGGTAGACACAAGCAACTGCGATATATAGTCCAGACCGTATAACAATAAGCTGTTGGCTTAGTGTTTTTTTTTCTAACCAAAATGCACTGCGCTCTACGTCACCTCCTCTCTTTGGTTCGCTTCCTCTCTTTGGTTCACTTCCTCTCTTTGGTTCACTGGATAGTCCGTTTGCATTTCCCACTGTAAGTGAACCAAACCAGGGTTCACTTGCAGGTGAACGTAGACCCTCAGTTTTCAAGTGGACCAGGGTTCGCTCGTTTGGTCCACACCAGAGTTCTAATGAGCGTTTACACCACTCCAAATGAACAGAACCATCCGTGGAAGCGGACCAGGGTTCATTTAAAGTGGACCAAATAGCGCCAGTGTGACTTTGTCCTTAGTGACTAATAACTTTCTCTCTTTTTGATGACATGGGGCCTGTGTACTTTGTATGCAGACGCACTCACACGAGCATAACAGCAGTCCATGTTGCAAGACTTGTAGTGATGATCATTTCTTTGAATACTTCTTTCCTCGCTCCAGAAGAACGTGTGCTAAGGTAACAGCCGTGTTGAAATAGGTGACGTATATTGTGCAAGATATAGTTCACTGAGTGTCCTCACACAACACAAAAAAAAGACATGCAAGTTAAAAAAAAAAGGAGACCAACAGTTATGCAGTTTCTAATAAAGTCAACGATTGTTCATTTCAGATGCTGTCAAAAAAAATTTCTGGGGGGTGTGGGGATGATATCATCCAATTCACTGGAAACTATCACTATGAAATCAGCCACTATTCGTCAACCTCGACTTCACACAGCAAATAGTTGTGTGCTATGATATTAATGCTCTGAGTATTGCATAGAGCTCCTTTCAGCAAACTGGCACAGACACACAAATTGGAGAAGCATTATACCCAGTGATAGCATATATAAACACAACCATCCAAGGATGAAAAGATAAAATCCACACAAATGCAGATATGTATAGAAATATGCACAGGAGAGAGCACACATCCTGTTCTCTTTGAATATTCATTTGTCTTTCACATGCAAAGTAGTTGCACCGGGTCTGGAATGTCACTTTTGGCCCCCAAGGAATATACTCACTGAAGCGTCTCTGACAATTGCCAGACTAAATACTGGCACTAAACACCAGCCGCTGTTGTAGCAAGGAGGCTTGAGACACAGCTATAGCAAATCAGCTAGGGAATGGAAAAGGGTCGGATTGTAGTAGTTTATAGGGTTATTTTATGACATACATCTGAAACTATTTCAGCGGTTATTATTCTAACTATTTGTTGGGAATCATTGGAGTAGGAGAGTTATTAAACCAATACTGCGCACTGTGTGATGTCAGCAGGGTATAGGTATGAATGGGTGGATGCATGATGTTGAAATAAGAGCAGGTTGTGGAGGCAATGGATGTTTTTCAAGGATTTTTTTTATTTTCACATCACTGTGTTGTCCAATATGATACAAAGAAGATAAAAGGATAAATAAAAAATGATTAAAAAATACAAAGCAAAACAACAGCCTGGAAGATTTACGAGCTCAATGTTTCCCTGAAACATCCCATTGTTCAACTTCCATGATGTGGACACATTAGTTTGAGGTTTTAAACTTAAATGAATATATAGATAAACATTCTTATAAACTCATGAGGTCCAAAAGGTTTATTTTGGATAGTGTTTCTGATGTTGTAAAGAACCCGCTTGGTGTAATTGATCATAGTACAAATGGATTTCAGGAGCTGCTCAGCAGATTACAGAATGCTTCCCCACACAGAGGCCAGGACGGCTACACCAATGGCGGCAGTGAGGGTCATCTTGGTGGATGGGGCGCCGCTGGTCTGGACAGGGTTGCACTTGTCTGTTGAGCAACAGTCGATTTTTTGCTCGTAGGTGACACCCAACAGGGTGCCATTGGTGGTGGCATTGCAGCCAGAAGGCTCCCTGCACCCCTGGGTGTTGAAGCCCACACTGGATAGTGAAACGAAATCTGCAGAGAAAGGGTTGTGTTGGATTATTATGAGTCACAGAGGTATGTGTAACCAAATACAGTTGAGTGATTCTACTATATTACTGTAATACTTCTTACTCCACTGCATGGAAATATTTAACACTTTTTATTGACTCACATTTACCTAAGCTGCTAAAGTTACATGCAGGTGTGTTCTGTCATTATTTTGCAGATTTGGATTTTACGTTCAAAAAAATCATTAGTAACATTCTTTCCTTCACTACCTGACTTATTTTGTTCTCTCCTTCTTTACCTGGGCTGAAACCAAAACCCCCGAAACTGGAAATACAAACGTATGTGTCTGACAGTGAAACTTAAAATGAGTTCTTCACTGCTCGCAGCTACTTTTTGATAGTATTTGTGGAGTATTTAGAGCTTATATACATGACATGAAGAACTACATATACAAAAAATAATTTATGAATTACAACTCTGGATCAGTACAAAAAAAAACATGAATGTCTTGTCAGATAGGATGCTGGTTTGGCAGTTGGGAACACTGGGGTGTGATTGTTGATCTCTGTGAGTGTGTGACTGGGAGTGAAGGGAAAGGCCATCAGGAGGTGACTTACTTATTTTCCCAGTAAAGCAGACGCTGGTGTTGGTTGAGCAGGTTTCCTCAGAGGTGCTGAGGCAGAAACCCACCAGACCGTAGCTGCACTTGTTGCATGACAGAGTATCCACTGAAACACACAAATGAAAGCACAAAAAACACAAATGTTGAGTATGTATAACTTCGACAGTGGTCATGGACTATTTGTGTGGTTGAAGGGGACAGATCATCAGCTTAAAGCAGGTTGATTCTCACATACTAATACAAACTGAAACAGTCTTGAGCTGAAACAAATGATTAAACTTTTTTTTAGAGATTTATATTGTTGATATCGACGTGAAGATTTTGCAAATATTTGTAGATGTTTCTGAAACTTTGAAATTAAACATTTCTGGATTAAGTTATTACCCGTGGGGTAGCTTTCCACCTCAAACAAACGTCAAATTTATGGTCCACCACACCCTGCACTGTGGCACAAGCAAAAGTCGTAAAACCCCGCCCGAGATAAACAAACAGTCAAACTCTGACTGATGTATCAAGATGATATCAGCAATACTGATTTCATCTTAATTGTCAGGGAAATGCTGATACTCAGTGATGTGCATTCACTGTGTTCTTTAGATCATTTGGAGGGTTGAAAAAAAATTTAAATGTTAAAGTTAATCCAAATAACAAAACAAAACAAAAAAAACCCTTCTGTCTCACTTTCCTCTAGTGGGAGCCTAAAAGTTGCCATTTTACTTGCTCAGTTTTGAGATATCTGCCTCTAACATTGTTTGCCAACACCCCAATTCAATGGAGGTTAACATATTTTTTTAAAGAACTACTTTCTTCCAAAGAAATAGTCCTTATCCAAATTTTGAAGGCAAAATTTGTGAATTATCCCGAGAAATTGTTTCTAATTTTTCAATGTGACTTTTAAATTGTTTTCAAAAGCACAAACTAAATTTGATTTAAAATGTACACTTAAAATTCCATATCATATCTTATATATATATATATATATATATATATATATATATATATATATATGTATATATATATATATATACATATATAATTTGGGTGAACAGACCCCTTTAAATTTCAGGTTCTCCCAAGAGAAGCATTATCAGTTTGTTAAGTTTTATAAAATACATCAGGTGAAGTGGTTCAATGATACATTTTCTTTAAGGTTCATGAAACTGAGCCACTGTTTTCACCAAAGCAAATGACTGTACATGCATTGATTGTACAGTTTAAACAATTCTGATTTGTGCATAAAAAGCTGAATTCTTGTCCTCTGTGATCCTTGTCTTTTTTGTGAAATGATTGAATGAATAATAAGAAAATTAGTCAAAATTCCTTAAGTCTATTTTTTTTTAAAGAGTTGAAGAGAATGTTTTCCCGCCTTTTTAGTCTCTAGTGTCTAACTACATATTAACAAACACTGCCTGATTTGTTTTGTCCATTATTTGTCATATCTCACATTCCAATAATATATTTACGATAACTGATTGATAATTATTAAATCTTACCCAGCATGAAAGATGCAACAGCTGCAATGATTCCAATTAGGATCCTTCCCATCTTGATTTGTCGGTTTGGTTCTTGGCCTCTGCTCAAAGACAAAAAAAACCAACAATCCTTCCACCCAGGTGATCGGATGCTGTGTGTAGTAAAAACTGAGGAGCCTGTTTGGTGAGGCCACATTTATACAATGGGACAGGTGAAGGGAGGGGACAGGAGGGGGGTTTTCAGGTCTTTTGTCTTCATATTTAGCTGAAGAGTCACTGAGAGTGGAGGAATGTGAAGAATGATTGATGTACTGAGAAAAAAATCTAATTGAATACCACGAGCCATGCAAACTGCCTGAGCCTGCTACACAAGTGGAAGAATCAGTTAACTTCTTTGAATTATACAAAAAACATGAGTGGCCAGAATAAAATGTTGGCATTGTATGTTTCTCTAAACCAAGGAGGTGATACACTGATACATGTTTCATAGGTTAACATAAAGTGATGTAGTTCAGATTACATTCAGTGTGTGAGCTGAGCCATGGTGGATGGCGAAAGACTTGAACAAGCAGCAGCCCGTTTTTCAAGACCAGTAAAAGTGAGTATTTCCAGCCATGTTTGTGGCAGCAAAGCTGTGTATTTGTCAGCCAAAACATGTTTTTCTAACCCTAACCCAGTGGCTTCTGTGCCTAAAACTAACCACAGCATTATCATAACATCAAAAAGGAAATTTTAGATAGAACGAAATGCAAAAGCTCAACATATCCACTAACCCTTTGTAGAAACATACATGCCATCATTAAATCTGGCAACTGACTATTTACTTTACCTTTGTGATGGTCCGTCAAGCTGTCGGAGTCCACACTGTAATTAACTACACTATAATGGGTCTATAATGTGTTAAAGGATATATCCAGGATATCAAACTGACTCAGCAGCAACAACAGGTTAAAAAGACAAAGATAGCTAGAAGCTAAAGCCGAGCTATAGGCTACAGATCACAGTGTAAAAGTGAACCACCACATCACTGACGACTGAGACAAAGGACAATGAATATAAAGGGAAACTTTGCTAATATTCAACCAGCTGTGTGGCATCACAGTGTGTGCAGATGAACAGTGTTTGGCTTCCCTTGTGCTGTGAGCCGCCAGACCTCCACCAGCAGATGGATGGGGAGCTCCAAGGAAGGTCAGACACCATTCATCTGCACACACTGTGATGACACACAGCTGGTTGAATATCAGCAAAGTTTCCCTGCTTCCCTTCACTGTTTCCTGTACAGCAGGGACGGACTTTATTCATTGTTACAATCATTACAAAGCAAAAGTAGCATGTGTTTACATTCAGTAGGATATATCAGCCGTAGCTAGCTAGCTAACCATTCACTTTTCAGGGTCTAAACTTGGTTTGGAAACAAGGAAGTAATGTATATCTCCTTCCAACCTGTTCAGGTACACAACGTGCCCCAGGCACAATGTTTAGCTCAAAACCCATAAAACCAACCTGACAAAGAAGAGAATCTGAAACGATTGCATTAAACTCTATGGAGCACAGCTGTGTTGTTATTGGACTCCTGTTGGAGCTGGCCAACGCCACAGTATGATTGGCCTGTCTATGTTTTAGGGGTGGGACTTAGTGGAGGGTCAGTAAAGTTAGTTTTTCATCATTTCCCATTGAAGGTTCTGTATGTAACTTTCAGCCAATCATTGTTATTATTGACATCTTTTTTCTGATGTTGTTAAATGACCTACTGCCAGCATCCTGTCGCAGGAACTCCAGGGCATCGGCCAAAACAATGACAAACATGAGACTGACTGTGATTGACTGTCACCATGTTGACAGAAGGCTGGAGGGTACATTTCAGTCATATTTAGATTAATGCTACTATCTGCAATGTTCCCCACTTGGATCTATGATAGTAAGAAGCCTACGGTTTGCAAATACGTTACCAGCTGACCTTATGATCAACCAACAGCAGGTCAGTGTAGTCAGAGCTAGCTGGCTAGCATTAGCTCAGGTAATGGTTAGCTCGTTGGCTGCTCCTGCATCACTCTTGGCTATTGGAAATCGCTTTGAACCATTACATCATTTATTGTTTGTTATATCAACACCAGCTGTCATAATGCATGCGTTAGTATCTGATATTAGCAGGGAAATACTGGCAAGCAAACCGACTAACATCCACCCAGGGTGCGTTTGGAAAAACTCGCTCCGAGCACAAACTGGACTGTTCGAAAGTTGGGAGCACTGTTGTGTTATTCAGAACTCTTGGAGCAGCAGAGCATAATCTGGGCATTTTGGAAAGGCGGAGCAGCAAAGCACAGAGCAGACTGAATGTGTGATTAATTAATGTAGAAATATAATGATCTGCGAATGAACCTTTAATAGTCAGAAAATAGTAAAAAAAAAATGTGAAAATTTGTTTTATTTCATTTGAGTGACAGTGCAAGCCCAGGAATATGTAGTTTATTAGATATGACACAGTAAAGCATCAAATCTTTCCATCTAAGGAGCTGAATATTTGGTAATTTTAGCATGTATACAGAGAGACAGCATATTTTTTACATGTAACTGGGCGAATTGAGGGTTTATCAGCCAAACCAGAGTTGGTGATTATTGGAACAGTGGAAAGATGAATCAAAACCGTGTCTGTAAGTTTTATTTCATGTCTAATGGCTTTTAATGAAGTGTATTTTAAGATGATAAAATTACTGTTTCTGTAAATTGAGTGGTGGATATGGGGATAGCTACCTGTTTCTGGTTGAACATAAAAGATCTCACGCTTTAACACAAACCTCTGTATCTCTGCAGGTATCGTTTCCGCACATTGTCAGACACAAATAATAACAGTCTGAGCCTGTCACTGGCAAAGCAAGCACTTTAAGTGGACGTAAATTGACGGTGCAAACATGCCTTGAGTGGTTGCTACCTGTTATGCGGCTGCCAGCTGCAGTGGTCTCGCTCAATGCTGGACCAATTTCAAAAATGTTAGCTTCCATTGGTCACCCAGACACAAATAGATGGTAAAATAGTGTCCAGGTTGAAAAATACTTTACTTATCCTTTAGGCTGATACTGTGGCTACATATTTTTTTTCCCCCTCTGGTGCACAGGCATTTGAGTTGTTTTTAATGGGGGCAGGGACTCTGACCATTCATTACTCTTAGCAAACTATCTGTCCTTACCATTATGTGACCTTATTTTGGAAAAAGTACGTATAGTTGTCAGTGGTGAGAGACAAATACTTTTTTTCAACTTGTTTGAACTGTGTTTGTCAATTAGAAATACAATTTTGCAACTCAATAAAGTTACAGTTTGTAGTTACACTGTTGAAGTAAGATTGTTGATAAGTAATTAGAAAACCTACACAGGTCGCATAACTTTCTCTCTTGATGAAGCTACAGTGCCTGTGTGTTTTGTACATGGATATACTCGAGAATAAGCTCTAAACTTGGTCAGATTTGTAGGGATTATCACCTCTTTTTTCCCTCGTTTTGGAAGAACAAAGTGAAATGTGCCAAGGATGGCCAAGTTGGTGTTGGTGACATACAGTAGGCTATGTTGGGCGAGATGAGAGATGTAACTCCCCAAGCAGTTTCACACAAACTAAATAATACCATGACAAACCTATGACAGCCTGCTACTTTCTTGACTTGCAAAATTATCTTTTAAATTGACAAATATCAAACTCAAATAAAAAAATATTTGTCTCTTGCCATTGACAAAATACAGTCCCATGGGGGACACCAGAAAGGGGTGAACTCTCTATTGAACTGTTATAGCATTTCAATCAAGAGAGACATAAGAATGAAGTAAAGATAATATTTAATACGGAATATGGTCGTACAGATCAACAGATGATTTGCGCTGATTAAGATTTAAAAGAAACCTTTGGCGCTTGGACACCAGAGGATCGAGGGACATCTGAGTGGCAGCCAGATAAATCCCCCCGTGGAGCCCAGACACTGGTGGTGGAGGTGGTGGTGGCTGCTGGCTCTGAGACTGCTGACTGCTGAGGCGGATTTGTAATTTGTAATTTGTAAAGACTTGGTGGTGATGGGGAGGTGGAAGTGGAGCGCGCGCACGACTGCAGCAAGAAAGAACTACAGCAGAGAAAGACCCATGTCTAAAATGAGGAGCAGTTAGATGATAGGCTGATAGAGAAGGTGTGTCGCTGTGCTGTTGGTTGATTGTGAATCAGCTGATGACTTTCCTACCCAGACAGACACCTAGAGATAGTGAGTGAGCATATGTGCAAGGAGTGAATGGCAGGGTGAGAAAGACACTTACAGCCTGAGCATGAAGTGTATTCCCTTCCTGACTGAACTTTCGCTAAAGCTTCATTTTACATGTACAGTATATAACTATTCAATCTCTATTTCAACCATTGAGGGGGTTCTTCCTCCTGGTTGAGAATCATTGAAGTAGAATATTGCTAGACTCACTAAACTAATATTGTGTACTATATGATGTTAAAATAGGTGTTTCGTCACTTGTCCAGGTGTACGCTGCCTCTCGCCCAGAATCAGCAGGGCATAGGTAATGAATGGAGGGATGCATGATGCTGAAATAAGAGCAGGTTGTGGAGCCAACAAACGTGTTTTTTAAGGACTTTCTTTATTTTCACATCAGTGTGTTGTCTGCTATGTGCAAAGTAGTTAAAAGGATAGGTATAGATAAAAAAAAAAAGATTCAAAAATACAAAGCAAAACAACAGCCTGTAAGATTTACGAGCTCAATGTTTCCCTGAAACATCCCATTGTTCAACTTCCATGATGTGGACACATTAGTTTGAGGTTTTATATAACTTGTCATTATAAAACTGAACCCTGACATGACAAGACCTGAGTTATGAAAAGTATAAACATTCTTCAAGGTTCAAGGTTTATTTTGGATAGTGTTTCTGATGTTGTATAGTACAAATGGATTTCAGGAGCAGCTGGCTGCTCAGCAGATTACAGAATGCTTCCCCACACGGAGGCCAGGACGGCTACACCAATGGCGGCAGTGAGGGTCATCTTGGTGGATGGGGCGCCGCTGGTCTGGACGGGGTTGCACTTGTCTGTTGAGCAACATTCAAGTATCTTAATGTAGGTGACACCCAACAGGGTGCCGTTGGTGGTGGTGTTGCAGCCAGCAGGCTCATGGCATCCCTGGGTGTTGAAGCCCACATTGGAAAGTCCTTGGAAAGCTGCGGAGAAAGGATTGTATGGGATTCATGAGAGTTATTAAGATACATTTAACCAAATACAGTTTTGAAGCACTGGTTCTGAATTTGAGTGATTCTACTATATTACTGTAATACTTATTACTCCACTGCATGGAAATATTTAACACTTTTTATTGACTCACATTTATATCTTTATTTTGCAGATTTGGATTTTACATTTGACATAAAAAAAAATCATTAGTAACATTCTTTCCTTCACTTCCTGACTTCTTTTGTTCTCTCCTTCTTTACCTGGGCTGAAACCAAAACCCCCAAAACTGGAAATACAAAGTATGTGTCTGACAGTGAAACTTAAAATGAGTTCTTCACTGCTCGCAGCTACTTTTAAACTAGCATGCAGGACTTGTAAAGGAGTATTTAAGATTATATACAGGATGTTACACACTGTATATACAAAAAAAAAAAAAAAAGAAAGAAATTACTGCATCGAATCATTAAGTAAATAAAGCCTGAATATCTGGTCAGATGATATACAGGTTTGTCAGCTGGGAACACTGGGGTGTGTGCGTGCGTGTGTGAGTGTGTAACTGGGCGTTAAAGTATTTGGGAGTGATTTTAATTTAATCATGGCTGTGCCGTAATTCATTGTTTGAAGGGAAAGGGTGGGAGCGTTCAGGCCATCAGGAGGTGACTTACTTATTTTTCCAGTAGAGCAGAGGCTGGTGTTGGTCGAGCAGGTCTCCTCAGAGGTGCTGAGGCAGAAACCCAGCAGACCGTAGCTGCACATGTTGCAGGTCAGGGTCTCTGCAACACACCAATGAAAGCACACAAAAAAAGCTGAGTATATAGTGTGATGACAGTAGTCACTGAATAATTGTGTGGTGAAGGGAAAGGAAATTAGCTTAAAACAGCTATTACAAACATAAACTATATCTCGAGGTGAAATGAATGATTGAACAAAAACTTACTTTTTTGTGAGCCGGCCACGTCCTGCACTGTGACACAAGCAAAAGTCATCAACCCCATAAGTATATAATCAAACTGAAAATATGAAATATGAAAAAACAATCATACTGATTTCAACAATGCTGACTTGAATCTGATATTATCAAGGGATATATCAGGTGTAAAAGGATGGTAATCAATGCTGCACTTTTACTGTTAACGCAGTTCTTGTACACCGCGTTCCAAATTATTATGCAAATGATATTTTTCTCTGATTTTCCTAAATAGTCGATGCAAATGACAGTCAGCATAATTTTCAAGTCATCAGCTGTTAAAGTTTAATTCAAATGT
>NC_065527.1:24059633-24127911 GCF_006386435.1 Epinephelus moara
CTGAGATTGATTTCAGTGATCCAAAGAACCCTGAGACACAATACCATCCATGAGTTTAATTGAAAAACAAAAAATTTAATCTTTATGACACTTAAATACAATTTGCATAATAATTTGGAACGCGGTGTATATCATTTGGAGGGTTGAAAAAGAATCAAAGGGCTATGATTTTATGTAAAGAGGGCCAGTTCACCCTAATCACAAAAAGAAAATATATTGTCTAACTTTCCTATAGTGTTGCCAAAAGTTGTGGTTTCACTTGCTCAGTTTTAGATATCCACATCTAAGATTGTTTGCTGACACCCCGATTCAGTGGAGGTTTTTTGATGCAGAATAGCGACCGCTCCACCTGGCTCAGTCTCCGCAAGGTGCTGGGAACATCAATATGTCCACATAGGTAGGAAACGATTTCTGCACACTTACATTTATGCAGTGTTTCGCTTTATTGTTGAGCTTTCGGTCAACATTAGACCTTCATCAGAGCATACATGAGGTTATGACATGTGGCGCCTTTAAAAAGTCTTTCTCAGAGAGCCCAAAACTTCCTTTAGTGACACGTTGGAGAATCATCAGAACCAACATGTGAAGTAGTTTAAGGACGCATTTGTTAAACAACATGAATTTGAGCCACCTTTTCATCAAAGCAAATCACTGTACACACATTGGTTTGTGCAATGCGGGCAGCTGTGGCTCAGGAGGTAGAGCAGGTTTTCAACTAATTGGAAGATTGGCAGTTCCATCCCCGAGTATCCTTGGGCAAGATACTGAATCCCAAATTGCTCCAAGTTAATGGCTGTGCCATCCGTGTGTGACAGTGTGTGAATGTTTAACTGAGTAGCAGTTGGCACCTTGTATGGTAGCCTCAGGCACCAGTGTATGTGAGCGGGTGAACACATCAGGTACAGTAAAAGTGCTTTGAGTAGTCAGAAGACTAGGAAGGCGCTATACAAGTTGCCAGATGAAATTATTCTGATTTGTACAGACTTTGCAACCATAATACAGTTATAAACAGTCGGAAAAATACTCAATATTCTTGAAGTTCAAAAAGACTATAACAAAAGAGAATATTAGCGTCTAGTCTCTCTACTCTATATCAGCATGTTTTGTCCATTATTTGTCTTATTTTACTTTCCATTTTCATTAAATTTGTGATAACTGACTGATAATTATTAAACTTACCCAGCATGAACAATGCAACAGCTGCAATGACTCCAAATAGGATCCTTCCCATCTTTATTTGTTGGTTTGGTTCTTGGTTATTGCTCGGAGACAAATGAAAATAGTCCTAGACACACTGATAATCCTGTTTGATGAGGCCATATTTATACAGTGAGGCAGATGATGGGAGGAGGCACGAAGGGTTCTTTCAGTTATTCACCTTAACCCGAAGAGTCATTGAGCGTGGAGGAATGTGACGAACAATAGATGTAATGAGGAAATCTAAACCGCTTGAGCCTGCGACACAAGCAGAAGAATCAGTCATCGATAATTACTTTTAATTCACAACAGCAGCCCAGTCACCTGAACAAAATGTCGGCATTATACAGACTGTACTTTATGTATCGCAGCCTTCGATACTGTGGATCACCGCATCCTGTTAGATAGGCTCAGTAACTGTGTTGGCATTTCAGGCAGTGCCCTTGACTGGTTTGCCTCCTACCTCTCTGGTAGAAGTTTCTCTGTAGCATCTGGTCCTTTTATGTCGGAGTCCGTCCCCCTTTCTTGTGGGGTGCCCCAGGGCTCAGTGTTGGGTCCAATTTTGTTTGCTTTGTATATGCTACCTCTTGGAAACATTATCAACAGGTTTGAGGGTGTATCTTATCATATGTACGCAGATGATATTCAGCTGTATTTTTCCTTTAATCCTGACAGGACTGACAGTCTGGATGTACTGCATGACTGTTTGTCTGCAATTAATGACTGGATGGTCAACAATTTCCTCCAGCTTAACGCTGCTAAGACGGAGGTCCTTATTGTCGCTCCTGACTGTACTGCTTCTAGGGTGGCAAGCTGTATTGGGTCCCTGAATTCAAATATCCGCTCTAACCTGAGAAATCTCTGAGTTATTTTTGACCAGGCCATGCACTTTGATAAACAAATTCACATGTTGACCAGTACATGCTTTTTCCACCTTAAAAACATTGCAAAACTGAGATCTGTTGTATCACATACTGAACTAGAAATGATCATTCACGCCTTTGTGTCATCACGTCTGGATTACTGCAACTCTCTTTTCATGTGTCTCAGTAAAACTCATGTAGATCGCCTCCAACTGGTGCAGAATGCCGCTGCCAGGCTGTTAACCAAATCACCCAAAAACTGCCACATTACTCCTGTCCTGGCCTCCCTACACTGGCTTCCTGTCAGCTTTAGGATCCAGTTCAAAATCCTTGTTTTAACATTCAAAGCCCTTCATGATCAGGCACCTGAGTATCTGTCTGACCTGCTGCATGTATATGTTCCAAGTAGGACACTTAGGTCTGCCGATCACGGCCTGTTGGCAGTTCCTCGCACTAGGCTTAGAACTAGAGGTGACCGGGCCTTTGAGTCCATTGCACCCAGACTGTGGAACGCCCTCCCACAGATCTTGAGAGCCGCAGCATCGGTTGATATCTTTAAGAAGCATCTTAAAACCTATCTGTATAGGCAGGCATTCTTTAACTTGTCTTAAGTGATTTAGTTTTGCAACAACTGTTTCATTTTTGTGTCTCTGTATGTGACCTGTATGTTTGTATGTATGTATTCTTGTTTGTATTTTAATCCTGTGAAGCACTTTGTGAGTCCTCTCTGTGAAAAGTGCTATACAAATAAATTTTACTTACTTACTTACTTATTATATCAACATGTCTTAAGTGACAAAGTTCAGATTATATGTATGTAAGCAGAGTTTCTCATCATGAAGAAGGAATGGTGGATGATGAGAGACCTATAGGCGAAACGGCTGCCAAGTAGCAGACAACTGTTTGAGACCAACAGGTACTTCTTAATGGCACATTTCTAGACATGTTTGTAGCAAACAAACTGGGTATTTTAAGCTGAAACATCATGTTTCCTGATACTAGCCAAGTAGGTTTTGTGCCTTAACCTATTGTTGTAGTACTTCAGATCGGTCTTGGTCTCAAGAACACTTTTTGAAGGTCTTAGCCTTGTCTCATACTCAACTGTGTTTTTACTAAGTCTTGTCTCGGACTTGGACAAAGAGGACTTGGGATTTTATTTCAAGACCAGTCAAGAACACTCAGTGTTTGTATTTGATTGCTCATACAAAACAAAAATAAATTCCCATACATAAGTTGACCTCTACAATACCTTTCAAGACATTTCTCATGGTACACTTACACACACAAACAGTATGGCAAGAGGTGAGTCTTTCAGCTAAACATGAGGAGTGCCCATGGCTTTCATGTTCCACACTGTATTGTAAGTGTGTCAGCAGTGTATGACTCACTTGATCTGGGCTTGATCTCAACAACAGACCTTTAAAGCCTTGGTCTTGTCTCTGTTTTCATACGCTCAGGTCTTGGTTAGTACTTGATCTTGATTTAGGTGGTACTGACTATAACACTGCCTAAACCTAACAACATGTTAAGCACAATGTTGTAGAAGGGAAAATTAAAACATTAAGAAGCATAAAGTCTCAACATATCCACTACAAAGCTATCACGTGATGCAGACAAGCATTAAATCTTCCCACTCCAGAAGCTGGAACCAGAGAATATTTGGCGTTTTAGATTAGACTAGAGTTACTGCCTAGTGTTTGTATGCATCTGCAAACCAACCAATCAAGGTGTTCTTGAGATTTTGCGTTCACAAGAATAGAGCAGATGGATGGGCACCCCTAAAACAATGCCTGTGGCCATGGCTGTCGACAGAGAAGAGGCCTTAAAATGACTGAAATGATTAGTTTCTGATGATTGGCTAATAAATCAGTCCACCATTTGTTTAGTTTATTTGCACATACATGAGTGTAAAGTGTGTTAAATGTGTGTTTCAGCTCTAAAGCAGTCTCCAGATCTCAAAGGCCAGACTATGCTTGACTCAGAGAAGGTTTCATTTAAGAGGCCCTTTAAATAACATCACACTTGACTTATTAACTGATGATGTATGGCTTTAAGGCTCTTTTGTTTGCCAGTAGGTTTGCTCAGGGTTAAACTGCAGATTTCCCCATACACTGAAAATGTCCTATTGTGTGCCAAAACCTGAAATCAGGACAGATGAGTCCTTTCACAGTCTCCACTGACGAGGTACCAAAACCTGAAGAACCAGTTGGTCCTGCAGAACAGCGACGAGACCAGAGACATTTAGAAGGAAGAAACAAAATCACAACAGTGACGCACACAGACAGACACAGTTATTTTTCCCAGTTTGGACATTTATTGCATTCTTGGGATTGTCTACATAACCAATTTTGCAAAACCATTCAGACATGTTTCTTTTTTGGAGAATAATGCCAAAAGTGTCGATTTCAGGAACTCAACTTTAATGATTTGTGTACATTGGCCTTGACATATTTCAAAGTGCTGCAATCTCATTACATTTCTATTCCTGCAAACACGATTGATTTTATCACGTTCTTCCCATATATACATTCAAAACTAGCAAGATAAGCTTTTACCCCACAGTTTAACGAATAATGTGCAGTGTAGATCTGACACAAATATCAAAAAATAAAACAGATTAAACACAGAACTGATGGAGCTATTTGTGTCAAAATAGAAGAACCAGCTAAACAAAAAGAAATATTTTCACAGACACTACCAGACATAAGCCAAAAGATATTTTACATAATGTTAGCTACATAATAATAAAGCAAACAAATGGCAATAAAAGAAATGAATACAAACGGAAATGTTCTTAGGTGCTTTGAAATCACAATATTTGTAATAAAACGACTCTAAAATGACGATAAAGTTCAACATTTTGTGAATTTAGATTGCTCCTCTTCCTGTCAAGAGTTAGAAGAGATGGACAATACCACTTTCACATGTGTAAGGTAAACATGGAGCTGCAGCTAGCCGCCTGTTAGCTTAGCATACAGACTGAAAACTGGGAAATAGCTAGCCTGTCTCTGTCAAATTGTTAAAAAAAAATCTTACTACCACTTTCAAAGCTCAATATTTAAGTTATGTGCATGTGTAAAAAATGCAACTTGTTAACTAGAAAGCTTTAAAGTTGCTAGTAGGTAAATTCTTTTTCCATCAGACTGCATCAGGCTCTCTGCTTCCCCCTGTTTTCAGTCTTTATGCTAAGCTAAGTTAACTGGCTGCTGGTTATAGCTTCATATTTATTTGGAAAGAAACGAGAGTGGCATCAATCTTCTAATCTAACTCTCAGGGAAAAAAAGGTGAATAAATTTTGCCAAGTTGTTGGACTGTTCCTTTAAGCTACTGTATAATTGCACCAAAAATAATCTCTCATTGGTTTGTGGACACCTGTTTTCTGGCCATCGCCATCTTGGTTTTTTTGGAGCCAGAAGCGACCATATCTACATGCGGATTAGTGAAAATTTGCGATATAGACCCAAAACCATATTTTGTACCGGCCTGTAAACATGTTTATTTCTGCTGTCAAGTTGACATTTTAGCATAGGTGTGTATGAGGACTGTCTCACTTCTGGAGCAAGCCTCCGCAGTTTTGGCCCCTATGTGATGGCCTCATTGTCTAGCCCTTGAACGGCACCAATTGACCTACAAAAAAAATTACTTACACAACACGTGATTCATTTATCAAAACTTTACAGTACTCATTGTAAGCAGGTGGTGGACTCCTTGAATCACCTTTGATGTCTTGTGTTACTCTAAATTGTTGGTAAACTAACATTTAGATACTTCTTAAAGTGAAATGAGGACTGGGACAGCTTACTGATTAAAAAGGAGGGGGGGGGGGGGGGGGGGGGTTTAATTTAAACTTGCATTAGCATTTGTGTGACAGTACACTTCAAGAGCAAAGAACACGTGTGGAGAAAAAAATCATGTCTGAGGAGATCATTTAATCCTTGTAATGCTGGTGTGTGTTCAATATGTAGTGTGTGTTTTATGTGTGTGTGAGTGTGGACGCGCACGTTTTGTAATCTGTCATCCACTGTTTTCAATCAAACCAGGATGTTGGCCATAAACAGAGCAGCGACGGTGGCGAAGGCCAGGATCAGCCCGGAGGCCCCGGGCAGACCGGGCGCAGCGTTGCACAGGTCAGTGTTGCAGCATGTCTTGGTCATGGAGTAGACGGTGGTGTTAGAGCTGCTGCTGGGGAAGTTCACGTCTTCGGTCATGTTGCACTTGGACACTTCTAGACAGCCCTTCATCTTGATATCAATGACTTTGGCTGTGGAGTGATGGCAAACACACACAATTACTGTTAGTGTCTATTGTTCACTGTGTTTCACTGAAACGGTTGCATGGTGAGAGGTATGTTCTGCATGCTGCTGCTGGGTGAAGACCTTGTTACTCCAGTTTTGGGGATTCCCAGGTTTCAATTGCAATTAAAAGGCTATGAACGGGGCGTTGGTGGCTTGGTGGTGGGGCGGGCGCCCCATGTGCGGGGCTGTTGCCGCAGCAGCCCGGGTTCGACTCCGGCCTGTGACCCTTTGCTGCATGTCTCTCCCTCTCTCTCTCCCCCTTTCACACTTCACTATCCTATCAATTAAAGGCAAAAAATGCCCATAAAAATATCTTAAAAAACAAAACAAAACAAAACAAAACAAAAAAGGCTATGAACAGGTTTCCTTTCTGTCACCAAGTCCTAGGTTTGTTCTGAAGACATATATCTTTATAAATGGACTACATATATATAGTTACAATTCTAAAAAAGCCTAGGTAATTTCCTTAAACACTGCACGTTAGTGTAACAGGAGTAAAATGTGCATGTGGTGGGGTTTATTTTCAGCTGTACGTTTGGTGCTCTACTGAGCAGGATTACCTTAAAATAAACTACAGTGTTTGTGTACATGTGGGCTCATTGATGTGTGTCTAACAGTTTTTTTTTGACAAAGTGTCAGACTGATTTAATGGCTACAAGTTGAAAGAGTGATTTGCTAAGCCTGCATATACTTGAGTTTATCTGTTGTGAGTGAAGACAGGCATCAGTGATCATAATCACTATTTCAAAAACACTTCTTGGGCTCTAGTTTCCCGGCGCAGCGCAGGTGGCGCAGGGTGGCGAACCCCGTGCAGAGCTAGTTTCGAGCAGCGCAACCCGAGGTGCGCTGAGATGGGTGTGGCGGCGCAGCAGGGGGAGGTGTCGACAGATCCAGCTTGGCGCAGTGACAGTTTCGTGCCAAAAGGCTTCGCTGAAGGTGCGCTAAAAGCTCGCCATCTGAAACCAGGTCTACTTTCAGCGCAGGGGGAGCGCAGCCGGTGTAAGCCGAAGTTTGGCTGACCGGCGGACAGTGCGCACACGTCACCAAAACCTTACAGGCAGGTTTCCAGAATATCAGACACACTAACAATGCAATACATAGCCACAAAACCACTATTCAATGCAACTATCTTCAATCAGCACATAAATGTATCTCTATATCGACTGTCCCGTCACATCTGATGTCAGATCAAAGGGACTGGCACCTTTTGGCACGCGTAATGGAAACTGAACCTGATTTGATTAACACAGCCTGCAAACTAATGAGTTCACATCCCTCTCAGCCAACCACAAACAGCCACAGCATTAGATAGGGAGTATATATTCAGCATCTGTCATCTTAGAAAAGTCAAAAGAAAAGAAACAGAGTGAGACTGCGAGAGAGAAAGAGAGAGAGCACGCGCACAAGAGAAACGCAACATTGATTTACAATTGTGGTGACCTCCTCCCAGGCTACCTTTGCATCATCAGCTCGTGGAGGTCTGCTCTCAGTTCCGTATATTCGGACACTGCGAGCTTGGACCTCCCGGACCAAAACATCAATTTCCTCCTGGGAGGAGTTTGGCTGTCTGACGCTGCTGCTCTCTTCTGCCATGGCGAATTGAGTAAACTCTCATTACACCTTTGCGCGGCGCATTTAAGGGCGAGGAGAGGGGTTCATTTGATTGGTGTGATGTGTGTAAAACCCACTCCACGCCTTCTCTCCTTCCTCTTTCCGACTTGCGCCGGTAGGAGGGACGGAGGTGGGATAGAGGAGTAGCTGCGCCAGGGCGCACAGTGTGCCAAACTTACAAAATCCGCCTGGCCACACCCAGTTGGCGAAGCACAGGTGCGCTGCGCCTCCGCTGCGCCCGGTCTGTGAAACTAGAGCCCTATGTCTACAGCTGCAACTGAGGATTATTTTAAACTAAACAAAAATATAAACACTTCCATTTTCCATGAGTTTAAATTTTCTTTTCACATTTTGGTCACAATTTTTTTTAAAATAAATGTTAGCAAACCCTTTGCCAAGATAATGCATCCCCCTGACAGGTTTGGCAAATCAAGATGCATGATTACTACACAGGTGCGTACTGGAATAGTCACAATGAAAGGCCACTTTAAAGTGTGCAGTTTTATCTTGGAAAAAAAACATTTATTGGGATTTTGTGTGACTATCGCTGCAGATATGCATTCTTTGGTCACATAGGATTCGTCTGTTGAGAGAGCTCCTCTCCAAAGTGCCAGATGCCTTCAAAGGTGAGCAGTTTCCCTCTGCTGTCAGATCAAGACTTTCATAAGGACGATGAACGTGCAGATGAACTTCCCTGAGATGGTTTCTGACAGTTTGCCTGTGCAAACCAATTATTGCATCATGCAAGTGACGACACTGGATGTGGAGGACCTGAGCTGATGTGGCTACATGTGGTCTGCGGTTGTGAGGCTGGTTGGATGTACTGCCAAATTCACAGACATGACATTGGGGATGACTTTTGGTTGTGAAAGTTAACTGGCAACAGCTCTGGTGGACATTCCTGCAGTCAGCATGCCAATGGGACGCTCCCTCAAAATGTGTGACATCTGTGGCATCATGTTGTGTGATCACGTTGCACATATTATAGTGGCATTTTATTGTGACCATCTCAAGGCCCACCTGTGTAGCAATCACAGTAGTAAACTCGATACGCCATACCTGTCAGGTGTTTGAGACAGTGTGAGCACATGATTCCAACATTTTCTGTTCATATAAAAACAATGTATTTTGAGTGAATATATGATGAACCCATTATTTTTAGTCTTCTATTTACTGCTATTTGCACGCTCTAAATTAATAATTATTAACACCTGATGTGAATGTGGTATAACTGACTCAGGTTGATTGGCAACTTCCTGGTTGTTTTAAATTCTCTAACTAATTACTTGAGCTGCTACAAACATTTTTCTCTTGTACTTCCTGATTGGGAACCATTGGCATAAATGACAAAACTTTTCTGTTGATTGACGATTTGAATAATCACGTAATCATCCTTGCACAATAAAAATCATCTCAATCTTTTGATGAAAACACTTTCACAAGTGCCAAGTTATTCTCCTCTGAAGGTATTGTGAGAATGCAACTGACAGGGTTTCATGTGCGTGTTGATGACAACCTTCCTTTTAGGAGAACGTCATCTAGTGAGATTTTTAACTTCTGAGCTCCTTACCTGCTTTCCCGACACCACTGAAGCAGTGTTCTCCGCTTTGACATGTGGTTTGAGTGGTTATGCAAAGGTTCCAGAGGCCAATGGGGCATTTGTAGCACTCCAGAGCTTGAGCTGGTAGGAGAGAGTTGGAGGGGAGGGGAGGAGGGAGATGGAGGAAAGAGGAAGGAGAACAGTAGAATTAGCATAAATAGGCTTGAACCAAGCTATAATTAGAAGGTTAAAACCCAGGCTGATAAATAAGTCTGAACACCAATAAACATCTTGTGATGTCTGTCTAAACCGAAGGCCTTCGCTGAGACTGTTTCATTGTTTACCATCTACTTAGATGACGCAGTGTGGCATTTACAACAAAAGATTTGCTATAGGATAATGAGACAACGCCAGTGATCATGGACAAGACAAATGGGCGACCTTTGACCTGTAACCTACCAGCTCTTGATAGCATCCTTTAAAGGTCCTGTATGTAACTTAGAGAAATTTCCTTTTTCCTCCATTAGGTGAACTGCAGTCAATATGCTGTTGTTTGCACTCCGGTGCTCATACTTTCTTTAACATCTAACAAACCTTTATAAACATGACACCCATTTCTACCCATTTTTGTGTTGATCCACTAATTGATTAAATTAACTAGTTATTCCGAGTCTCAACCTTGTGGGGAAATGACTTCAAATTTTCTTCATGATGCTTTTCTTTATCCAAATTAAGGGTCTAACGCAGTGATACTCAATTTATGGTGGTCCACTGTGCATTTTCTAATTCACAATGAAAATAAATCAATTAACAATGGGATTTTTCTGCACTATCGATGTAAAAAAGATGCTTGAGTGCATTAAAAAAACATCAAAATAGAGGTTGTTTTTGAAAAAGTGCCACAGACAAATCCTCCAGAAACCTGACAGAGGTCTGGGCTAAGCGCCAAATGTCCTCACATCCGGGAAAGTGACCTCTGGGCTCCTATTATTTTGCAAATGTGACCCTCGGGTGAAGCAAATTGAGTGTCCCTGATCTAAGGTTTGAGGTTCTTGCATGCAGAAAAAACAGTGAAACCCTCAGACAAATAATTTTGAGCATTATGAATAAAACTTTTTACCAGTTTCATGAACAGCTGTGAATTCGTTTCCAGACACAGAAAAATGACTGCAGACTACAGATAATTGTACCCTGTGCAGAAACCTATAAATTCAAACCATTAGTTTGCATAGTGGAAACTCTGAAGTTGGTTTAAAGTCGAGGTTTGTTGACAAAGGCCTGCCTCACAGATAACAGGCCCAAAACGGTGGTCATCAACTCAGGATGTTCGTCAGCTAAGGATTTTCCAATCAAGCTCACAGAGAGTGAGCTGACATGAACAAGGCGGGGGTTTTCACAAATTCAGAGCAGCATGCGGTGAAGAATGTGGCGCATCAGGAAATACAAGGTGAACAAGAAATAACATTCAATACATAAAATAAGGAATATGGACAGCAACAATAAATACACAACCACAACTTAAAAAATGGGAACTCCTATTGAATATACACTTAAAGATCAGTATGTTTATAGCTCTGGAGAAGCATTGCTGATTCTGAAAAACTGGCTTATCTCTTCAAATGCTGACCAGATAACTCTTAAATACCTGCTGTGTCCATATTTCCATACTAATTGTGTAGAGTACAGTCTTGTGATTTTGCAGTTATTACAAGATATCAATCTGCACCAACAAGAAGTGATACAAGTATAACATAATAAATGTGGACTAATGAATTGTTTGTATCATCTGTATCATCGTATGTGATTGTGGTTTAAGATCCGGGTGTGTGTTTATATAAACAAACAGTGATATGATGTAAATGCAGACATGCATATGGGTGTCAGTCAAACTGCAATGTTGGAATGACTTCAAGCTTCAAGCTGTGCCAAAGATGAAGTAAAATGTTTTTCGTTCTCAACACTGTCCACGCCTTGTTTTATGTGTTTGGATCAAAAGCACTTTCACAAAGACAAAACAAAATAAAAACAGGGGGAGAATCAAAATCTAATCACGCCATTTTAAATTATTAGACTTGAATTGGGGCGGCTCTGTAGGGTTTTACCAGGACTGCAAGGTCTAACAGGGATGTCAAAATGTAAAATCAAGTGTCTTCAGGGACTTTTTTTTTTTTAAATCTGTCCACCACAAGTAGTGACAGCTATGTATTTATGCAGACTTAAAGTTTCCGCAGTATAAAAGATTGTAAAATTGCAAATATAGTGAATTTATATGAACAAAATGTAAATAAAACCAACCCAGTGGAAGTTGTGACTTGAGAGGGTTACAGGAGATAAAATGGCTGACACTGTACTTAAACAACATTATAATCACATAGTCAACTCTGACGTTTATGAAGTCATACTGGGTATGTTTACATGTACACTAGTGTTCCACAATTCTTCCAAATATGACAATATTCTGAATTTAGTAAAGGTCATTTAAACAGCTTAGATATTCCAAATTTGGCCTTCTTCAAAATGAAACATCTTATGTGGGATATGCTGGTAATATTCAGGATTTAGGAGCAGTATTTGGACATGAAGACAATGCATTCAGAAAATGTGTCTCAACTGTGGTTTTTGCTGCAGTTTGCTGTTTGTTGTTATACACAAACCAACTCTCCAACAGTTTGCAAGGCTGTGGGGTAGAGATGCATGCCCAAAAGAAAAGCCCACATTTCTGGTCAGAAGGAGAAACAGACCATCTTTAAACATAATGAGAGACTTCGATATCAACAAGTCTTTAGTGATGTGTAAATATCTTGACGTGGACCATTTCGAAAAGGTTGTTGAAGGAATTTGTGAACTATTTTTTTCATTAGCTATGTAAACAACTGAAAAGGATTATTGCCCTTTTTTATGCATGTAAACAGTGACTGAGGCTGCAAACATCAACTTCAAGTCACGTGAGGTGGAAAAAGAGCATGTGATAAACTCTCTCAGTAACACAACAGGAGCACCTGATACACACCCATGAACTTTATTGTCACTGCCAGTAACAAAGCTACTTGCCAGCAAGCCTTGTATTATTATGAACTGGACTGAACATTGCTCTGGACATGCCCCAAAAAAAATAAAAGCTAAGCTCAACGGTAGAACTCTGCTGTCACAGCTGCCAGTTTTCTTAAGGACAGATTTTACAGACGCTCCTGCTGCTTAAGGTCATTTAGAAAAGAAAGGTCAAATGATAACTGGGAGTGGTGATACCATCTGCACACAGATGGAAAAACAGACTTTGTTATTTTAATTTTTTTAATATTTAAAACAACCAACTCAGTGCTGTCTATTGTCACAGTGAGACACCAAACCTTGAAGATGAGTGGCTATTGTGAAGCTGAAACTGTGTGACTCAGCACTGGGAGGGAAGATACTCAACATTTAGAGTGAATTCTGGTAAAACTACAGCTAGAAACCAGTTGCTCAAGTTCCATCGTCAGCGCCCCATTACGTCAGTCATTATGGAAAGTACATACTGAAGTCATGTCTGCAAAGATCCCTTTGCTTCTATTTTGTTTTATTAAGATTTACAGTGTGTAGTTGATTTAAAGCTGTAATAATAAGCTTGTAAAGCCCCTTTGATTTTTGTTTTATTTGACTGTATTGTGTATGAATGTGTCTTTAACATGAGTGGTTTCCTTTATGTACAGTCAATACTTTGTGATGATTATAAAAGGGAATGCAGACACTAAAATAAAAGTGATATAAGATGCTCCTGATGCATCGTACAACTTGGTTTTATGATTTTGAACCAGTGCCTCCTGAAGCAAAACAGGTTGCATGGTGTAGGAAATAACAAGTTAAATTCTGCTAGACACATTTATTTAACTCATCTCTAATGCTTTTATTGTGAAATTCTGTATCGTTTTACCTCTTTAGGCGTCTGAAAATGACTACAATTAAGTCGTCTGAGCAGGGAAAACCACTCCCATCTTTGGCATGCGTACTGGTGATGGTGAACAATAGCAGACATAAGTGGAGCAGATATTGAATTGGTTTATTTAACATATTGGCCATTGGTTTAACCTATTCAGGAGTGATAAAGCTTTAAATCCAAATATTTCACGATTACAGAAAAAGAAAGGGAGCTTCGTAACAGCAGCCACTGGAGCCACAAGTCGCAGTTATAATAGAAAGTAGTGTAACAGTACGAACTGAAGAGTCAATATCAGAAATAAAAAATCTGTAATAAAATGTCGCGCATGTGTGTGACAGCGGCCGCTCCTTGTTGTGGCCGTTTGATAGGCAAACCAAAAGTTGGGGCTAATTTTATAATCTGTGGCCAGGAGGCGTTTAGGTGGGAGGAAATTCTTCGTCGATAGGCACAGAAGTAAGAGGCCTCTGTTTGCTGATTGGCTGTGGGTATACATTGACTCACAATGTTTGTTAATAACAACTTCCTGGTACAAACCCCCCACATCACGTACATAAAATGAGACAGCCCTGAGTGAACGCTGCCTCAATTAGTTAGTTTTAGCCACCTAAAAAAGTTTAAGATGTTAAAATGTTACAGTTACGGCTGAAAGTGACAACAGATATAAACAAGTTTGACCATTTAGCATATTTTCACAATTAAAAACAACTGGCACTGTGGTCGCCCCCCCCCCCCCCCCCCCTCATGGCCCAATTGTTGAAAAATGCTTGCCAAAGTGCCCTCTTGGGAGCCAAAATGCGCGCTAAAGTGCCCTTTTTTTCTTTTCACCCCTGCCCTTCAAAAAGCCACTGTCAGCCACTATCTTTTCTTAAACCCTAACCAAGTAGTTTTGTTGCCTAAACCTAACCACCAGCCCTTCTTAGTCACGAGCTGACTCATGTGACTTATCGCCCTTCTGCGTCAAGATCAGACCCCCAGGAATGCAGCTCAGCCTTTCACCAATTTTTACCAATTGTGGTATTATAGCAAAAAAATCCCCAGTGGTCCTAAAAGCACTTTCCTCATAGGCCACCATTATATAAGATGAGACTCTCTCTATTACAAATGTTTGATCCATGGAGGTTTTATATTCGTAAAACCTTCCTCAAGCCAAGAAAAGTGTTTTAAAATCACCTGATGTCATCACAGGTGAGCAACTCCATTGGATGAATAGGCGCCATCCTGGGATCCGGTATCGAGGTATTATTATAAATCCATGGTCAAGATACAACACAGGAAGCTGCTACCGGCATCAGTATTCTAACACCAGGGATTTCAGACCAAGTGTCAAAATATGACAAGTAGGTATGAGATCAGGTTTGTCGGGAATAAAGGACAGATTGCTCATTGTAAGATGATGCAAGAAGAGACGCAGCTCATATCAGCAAACATGTAGTCTCCCTTTAAAGTGTCACACTACACTTACAAAAACTAACATGATGTATTAGTGGGATGTTTGCTGAGCTGACTCATGACCATTCCCAGTTTTTTCCAGCTGAGTAGCTCCCACTACATCATACTCTGTTACAGTCTGACACTTTGTCAATAAGAACACATTAGTAAATGGAGGAGTAATGGCAGAAAATCACTTAACGTCAACCACAACAAGGAGGATTTGTCTTGGATAATGTCTTAAGCAAATAAATGATGTCAGAGATGTTTTCATGTGTCAAAATAAAAACCTGTGGGAGGGCCTGAATTCAATGAATCTGATGAGATAATCCCAATTCTTCACTTCAGAGATAAAAAACACAGCCACGCCTTTGTACAGGAACAGCCCCACACCCTGCCACGCTGGTTTCGGTTACACCCAGTAGAGCTGACATATAAAAAACTTTTGACAATCCTTGTGCCTTCTCTTTTGTTGCTCCTGCTAATATATAACATCATATGTACAATTAAAATATATTCTGGAGTGAAATAAAAACATATTTCTTCATTTAGGTGAGACAAAATGTCCAACACCTTCAGAAATATGTAAAAAAAAAAAAACTGCTTTCACTTGCTTTTACAACCTCACTTGACAGCGATATATTATAATGTCAGCACGATTCTTAAGGTAAATCACTGAAAATTAAAGTGTAAGGTGATCTTGGCGCTGCCACACCTTGTGACACCTCAGCGCTCTGCAATGCTGACTGATGTGTTGTCATCTGAAATCCAGTCTGACTTGATCCTCCGACCTACTGAGTAATCTCATCTACACACACACACACACAATTACACAAACAAGAGAGGTGAAGTCACATGGCTGCGGGAAAGCTTTTCGTTTGTTCACTGCAGCAGAAGCATCTCAACATAAAATCAGCTGCAGCTCCACCTCACTTAATTGCAACAGAGCACTCCATGGATAAAAAGATAAAGTAAAGTATGTCCCCATAAAAAAACAAGTGCAGTCAATCACCTCTGACAACACTGGCAGAGGAGACTGCCAGGTGAGACACAGTGCTGCATATTTGCAGGATTAATTAATGATGACGCAGATGGCTTCTTGTTCTTCCTGCTAGGGTTCAAGAACATTGTGCCATGAAAGTGAAAAAACACAAAATGTTTCTCTCATCACTGGAAAGTCATGTGGTGCACATTTACGTCATCTCCCCACACCTTCATCAACGTCCTCGTTACAGGTGAACGAGAAAACACACCTGAGCACAGAGCATCCACGACTTTTCAATCAGGACGACTCGCCACAAGTCCTAAGTGCTGAAAAATGTCTTAAACCAGCTGTCAAAGAAACTGTCCGGGGTGGGAGAAGTAGATTGTTTACTTAAGAAAAAGTAGCAAAACAACATTGTAGAAATACTCCTGCATTCAACATTTTACTCAAGTAAAATGTACCAACATGGGGTACTAATTCTAAGTCAGTGTAGTGTATTACTTAAGGTCAGCATGTGCCCAGTTTGAGAAGCTAAAAAGCTAAAAAAAAACAACCCTTAAGCCAGACAGCCCATTAGATGGCGAAGCTGTTAACGGCTTAAGTTCCCCATTTATGGTCTTGTAAAAGTCACCAGACTCCATTGACAAAAACAGTAATTTTGGCTCACTGAAAATGGAAGTTGCTGGTCTACTACTGCCTCGCTCACTTTGTTTGTGTTATAGTGTGACTGAGGTGAGTCTGAACGTACCCTTTTCATTGCTAAAGTCACACAATAACACAAACTAACTGTTCAAGGCAGCCATAGACCAGCAGCTCCTGTGTTTAGCAATGTAAAATCTCTGGTTTTGAATAGAGCCATATAAGGGCCTCATTTCCCCGTCTGCTGTCTGACAGCAAGGTAAAGCAGGAAAAAATATTCTCAGTGTAGCGTACCTTTAAATTGTTATTGATTTTCTTTTAGGTGGGACTTTTAAAAGGTGGATGAAATATGTTTTGTTGCTGACCCCATCATATCAGTACATTGCTTAACGTCCTTAGAATCCAGCTTGGGGCGTGACAAGTGACATCTACTGTGAATAATATACCGTTTATGGACAAGTACCTCATATAACCCCACTTCAAAAGATCCAGACTATCCCTGTGAGTAATGTACAGTTATCTCAGAATTGTACAACAGTACTTGAATAAGATTATCTGTCCTACAAAGACAGAACAGAGACTGATTTTGAAGTTTACAGGCTGATTATACAACTTCAAAAGACGCACAATACCTGATGAAGTACTTCACTCTACCTCTGGAAAGTCTTCAAGAATTGCGAGGGGACTATGTATCAGATTGTATTCTCAAACTAATTTGTTCATTTTGATAATAAAGTTCTGAGACATTAAACAAAGCAGTTTTGCTACATGCCTAAAAAAGACTCTTTTTTTTTTACCAGATATGTTATACTGTGTTTATTCTGTAGGGCTGTTAGTTGCATCTAAACTTATTCAGAAGGATTTAAAGCCAGAATTTGAAAACAAAAACCTGAATCAGATCAATTTCAATTGATGACAGTAGTTTTCTGCCTAAAACTGAGCAGAACCTCTGTTTTGCTATCCAGTCTGATAATAAGGAAACAGTTTGAACTCTAGGGTGTGGCACATTACGGATCATCCTCACTGTGCAGTGTCAGACATATGCTGCCCTCTACTGCTCTGTCACTAAAACTACAGAACCCGGAGCAACAACAGCATGTGGAGAAACTCAATACACAGAGACCAGAGATAAATATCAAAGAAACTAACAGCGGCTGTGTTTAAAATCCTCTTGAATCTAATTTAAATAACAAACACGTTTACAGTGGAGTAACAGCTCTGATGTGGTTGATAATGGGGATGGGTGAATGGAGCCTTATGAAGCTTTGAGGCTTTGAAAGCAGCAAACAAACAGCGGTGACATCTGGTTGTTTGCAAAAGTATAGCAGCCCCTTAAAATGGGCCACAGCACCCAGGTTATTTTAGTTACCTAAAACCAAACTAAACATTACAACTAGGTGTGACAAAATATTTTAGTTCACTGAGATAAAAATAAAATAAAATAAAAATATGGTCAAATTTGCAAACACAACAGGCATGAACACTGAAACTAATAAAAACTTAACTAAAAACAAACATTTTTAAGCAATAGAAACTAAACTGAAATGAGCAAACTCACCCTGGAAACTTAACTGAATTGATAACAAAAATTAAGTGTGAATAATGTCAAAACTAATGAAAAATATAAAACTATTAATACCCTGCAAAGCACTACAACACCACTGTTTTTAACAGGTTTAGTTTTATATGTGTGCAATAAAAGTCCAACAAGTCTGCGTGATATCATTAAATCTGTAGTTAAAAATGGTTGCATTAAATATATTTTGCAATATGTTACAGTAAAATAATACAATATCTCAAAAGAGTATAAGACTAGATATAAAACATTTTGCTGACTCAAAACCCCAATGGGTGTTATTGGTGTAGTTTAGGGTCAGTGTCACTGTGGGCTCATGTGTTTTAACTTCATCGTATGAATCTTAATGTGAAGTGATTTGAGAATTATATTAATTTAATCAGCTTATTAATTACATTACCTCACTTGGTATCAAGTCAAAATGATCTGTGAAGTGTACATTGTCATATTTCTCAGTTTTTATTAACATAAACTGCAAAACTTTAAAGACTATCAAACTGAATGAAGCACCAGTGAGGTTTGAAACTTCAGACGTCATCAGTCACATGGTGTTGCTCATTTGATACAAGCTCAGACACAATATATGCCAACAGTGTGCTTCACAGAGCTGCAGTGTCTCCATTGTAATCAGTGCTCTGGGAGGAGTCACTACCCAATAGTTCCACCTGAGGGCATCCTTGTTTGCAAAAGATCTTAAAATAGTTTGTTTCTAGTTTAAACAAGTTTTGTGTGTGTGTGTGTGTGTGTGTGTGTGTGTGTGTGTGTGTGTGTGTGTGTTTGTTTTTTGTGTATCATTCATCAGACATCAACCTTATCATGTGTGACCAACAGGAGCAGCTGAGCAGTGACTCAGTCCAGCCTCCCACCAGCTGAAACCTCATTAGTTACGTCCCATTTACCGATTTCTATTACTCTGACTGTCTGAGCTCACTGTGAGGGAGAACTGGAGAGAAAAACAGTGAATACCAACAAGCCAGAAATTAAACTCACAATGTGAGTCATGTGCTACAACACCAAACCCACTGTGCATGGAAAGTTAAAATGAGACAGCATGTCGCTAGATGAATATGCAAGCAAGTTTATGAAAAGTAATGTATGTGTAAAGTAAATATGCAAAGAAGGTCTTCAAAGCGTCTGCTGGGATCATTAACATTCTCAAACGAACACACTGCAGGTCTGGTTTGGTGTGTAAACATGATTGTAAGTGATGACGCCGACATACTTGACAGATGGGATTATCCAGACGGATGGGAGGAGTAGTGGGATGAAATGCTTGTGGCAGGAGGATTTTTTTTAATCATGTTTACAGATTATTAAAAGATAAATCTTAAAATATGTGTTCAAGAAAGCAAAACTAATTTGCATTTGTCTGAAAGGCCAAAAGTTGAATTCATTTCCAAACAGAAGAGGGACTGGACTTTATGAATCTACTGACATCTGGACCAAAGTTGCCAAACATTTTTGTCTATTTTTCTGGTAGCTGGTGCTTGGGGAAACCTTTCAGTAGCCTGTAACATGTTTACCTCAAAAATCAACCATGCCATGTGAAATCATCTACTTTTCACCCACTCACACATACTCATCTCTCCTGGTCACATTTACAGGGTGATGTAAAACCACAGCATGTGATTAAATGCACTTGTGAATCACTTCTCTGTTACAAACAAGTGCTCAGGTAAAGAATTCATAGGCTGAAGGTCAAAACTATCACCTGAAAGTATAAAAAAAACAGCCAGCATGGGAATATAATTCCTGCTGGGAAGGGTGTGGTTTGAAATAGGAGACTGAAACAACAGAGCTTGGGGGATCCAGAGGAAAAAAATGGACTACAATAGCCTCATAACACAATAGTAGAAGAACAAATGGGCCTTATGGTTCGCCCTGTCTACAGACCCTCTATAGAAGTGGAATTTGAGACTTGGGCAAAGCCTCAACTGTTACACAGTGAGGAATTTCTCATGCAACGGCTGGCAGGTTGGGACCTGATTCAGTCTTTTAATAAGTCCTAGGGAGAGAAAAAAAGAACATCGTCGTACCACAAACAGGCTGCCTCACCCCAACCTGTAATAACAGCATTAGAGTAAAGCCTGGGATGTGCATGGAGGGAAAACACAGCAAAACTCTGGCTACTTTGTTTCATCTGTGGGAACTCATTCTACGAAGTAGTCCTTTAAAAAGGGGATAACATTTGATTTTAGGACTGCAACTAAGCCAACACTGGCCTCAATAAACTACTTCATCTATAAAATGTCAGAAACTACTGAAAGATGGCCATTATAAACTCCCGAAGACCAAGGCTCTCATTTTATCCAACCAAATGTCCAAATATTCACTTCACTGTCAGATATGCTGAAGAAATCCCACATTCGATAAAGCCGAAAACAGAGCATGGGAGGCATTTTTGCCTTAAAAATTACTGAAATAATTACTCAATGATCAAAAGAGTTAATTTTCTCAGTCGACTACTGACTGATCATTACAAGACTGATCGATTCAATTGTTTAACTGTTAGCTAACTGTGTTAAATGTTTATCCATTGCTTTATAAAATAGTTAGCTAAACTCAGGTTAGACAAACAGTTGAAATATTTCTAGATAAAAGTAATGGACAAACAATTGAAACTATGTATCTTTATTTTTTTTATCTACTTTCAGCTAACTATTTAAACTGTTTACCCATTACGTTTAGCTAACTATTTAAATTGTTTACCTGTTACTTTTAGCTAACTATTTAAACTGTTTACCCGTTACGTTTAGCTAACTATACGTTTAGCTAACTATTGAAATTGTTTACCCATTATCAGCTATTCAAATTGTTTACCGGTTACTTTAGGCTAACTATTTAAATTGTTTATCTGTTACTTTTAGCTAACTATTTGAACTGTTTACCTGTTACTTTAGGCTAACTATTTAAACTGTTTACCCGTTACTTTCAGCTAACTATTGAAATTCTTTATCCATTACTTTTAGCTAACTATTGAAATTGTTTACTTGTTACTTTCAGCTAACTATTGAAATTGTTTACTTGTTACTTTTAGCTAACTATTGAAATTATTTATCTGTTAGTTCAGGCTAACTATTGAAATTGTTTACCCGTTACTTTTATCTAATTATTTAAAATGTTAACTGTTACTTTTAGCTAACTATTGAAATTATTTATCTGTTATTTTAGGCTAACTATTGAAATTGTTTAACCGTTACTTTTAGCTAACTATTGAAATTGTTTACTGTTACTTTTAGCAAACTATTCCTAATCCAAATTAGACTGATAGCTCTTTCAGATGACATAAGAGAAACAAAAGGGTTTGGATGGGCTTTAACAACTGAACCGGTGATGCTATAGCTTTACTGTTCATTATCTCACCTAAAGCAATCAAATGAGTTATCAGATCAACTGAAACACACACTACAAAACCAGGGACAGATAATATATCATAATGGCAGTAACACAAAAGGTGCCCACATCTTGTTTTGGGCCCCCTGCCCCTAAATGATGTGAACACAGCACTGGTATACAGAGTGAACACACCCAGTCAGACAACAGCCCCAAGGTCTGCAGCATTCAACACTGAGCACTTACACGTTAAAAAAAACAAACAAACAACACACACACTTGTGACGCACACTTTTCAAATTCCCGTAACAGAAAGCCAATTATATTTTTTTTAGTATTATTGAGATAAACGGATCTGATCCATGTTGCCAGGAAAAAAAACGTCAAGATAATTTTCTGGTCAATTATTAAAAACTAGATCATGGAAAACATGAGAGATACACGTAGAATCAAAATCTAGACATTTTAATGAGCTTAGCACCTACAACGTAATTTCTGACCGCAGTGATACTGCAGACAGTGCTGTGATGTCCTCAGGGGAACAACAGCCACACCAAACTTCATGTAAAAAAAAAGTAGGTTTTGTCTGGGTAAATAATTAAACGCTCCTTCTAAAATATGAAGCTATTCGGTTTTAATGGTTTTAAGGTTTTGTTTTTTTTTTTACATGTGCCATGCTTTAAACTGCGTTTTTAAAAGATTTTAAAAAAGTCATAACATTAATATTAAGGATATTTTACTTACCGACTGCAAAGCAGAATCCAACAGCAAAAAGCTGGAGAATAATTCTGTTCATCTTGGAAAAATAGGAGAGCAATAAAGTTACACACTGGATTTTCAGGAGAGGCTGTCTGCCTGTGGAGACTCAGACCGTTATAACGTTGGATCAAACGCCAAAGTTTTTTTCCGCCGTTTATAAGCCTCCACCTCCCATCCAAACGTCACTGTCAACCAATCAGAGCAGGTCTTCTGGGACATCCAACCAGGTTTTTTCTTTCAAGGCTCTCCCATCTGTGTGAATCGTAGGTGAGGGGGATATACTCCAGAGGGAAGTTAAAGTGTGGGAAAGCTGGGAAATGGTGATTTTAAATAACCCCCATGTGTCTCTGCAATATTCATATATGGATTTATGGTGTTTTATGACAAATAAAAGTAAAGACCACTAAACTTTATTTGCAAAGCACTTTTCAAAACACTGTTCCAAAGTGCTTTACAGAACAAGACAAAACAGTATACGCCCTCAAAAAAAACAGCAATAACATATAAAAAGAAACTGTGACCAATGACAATGACCACATAAAACAAAAATTATAACAAAATTGATAAAAGAGGAACAGAAACTTGAGAAACAACATATTTACTGTAACAGTGAGAAGTGATGCTGAGTTTGCTGACCTCATTATGATCTTTTACCACTTTAATCAGAGGTGGAAAGCCACTAAGTACCTGCATTCAAGTTGTGTACTTTATATTTCTACTTATTACAAAAGCAAATATTGTTCCTTTTACTCCACTGTATGCATTTTAAAGCTAGATTAGATTAAAATTTAACTTGCAACACATATGATAAGCTTATTAGATACAATCAGTTGTTGCCTATCAAACCAGCCTGACTGACTTGTGACCCTTGTAAAAAAAAAAAAAAAAAAAGGCAGCAGTTGGGGCTGATAACACTTCTGTACTTTTACTTAAGTGGTGGTTTGAATGCAGGACTTTCACAGGCATGTTCACTTGAACAAAAGGCATCTCTTCCACCTCTGATTTTAAAGGGGCAACTACTACGATAACTGACTAACTTAAGATCGTTATTGTTTGTCTTCCTGGTGGAGTTAAACCTACTGCACCTCTTGTTCAAAGTGACTCAGTTAACAGAACAAACACAGTCGGCTATCCTGGTTCAAAATTCCCTGCCCTAAGTCAACAGGTTAAACATTAAAAAAAATGTAAAAGTGTGTATGTGTGCATGCAGTTTTAAAGGCACTGATTTATTAAAAAGTCAAGTTTGCTCTGACACAGTGGACTGCCTCGCCCTTTTGCTCTTCTCTTTACCCTACATTATTGGTCAAGAGTCCATTTCTTCCAGAGCTGCTGGGCAAACGTCAACTGGTGTCTGTTCAGCACAAGCAGCAACCTCTGGTGCTGAAAAATGAAGCCAACGCCAAAGTGCCAAAAGCTGCAGTTCCTCTGATGGCCACTTGAGGCTGGTTCCAGAAGTGAGTCAATCCCCATAAACCCCCAGAGTTAAGATGCCCAACTTTACAGCAGAAATAAACATGTTTACAGCCTGGTACAAAAAAAGGTTTTATTTCAACATTCACGATAGCTGGGTGAATTTTTATATAAGTCATGCATATTTAAGGATGGGGTCGCTTGGCTGACTCAAATCCACCCCTCACTCCTCCATGGCTCCACCCTCTCGTCCAAATATGGTCACTTCTGGCTCTCATAAAACAACATACACAACTCAAGGTTTCAAAACAGCGGTCTACAAACCAATGGGTGGCGTTATGGTACATCCAGTATTTCATCCAGTCTCTGGATCAGTAGTGTGTTTCTAGCTTAACTGTCTACTTAAGACACAGTAAGGCAAACGCAAGCTATCGCGTTGGTACCCAGCAGCAAGAGGGACACCCATAAGGTCATATCATACAGTACTGTCTGCCTCTATCTAGTCAGGATTGTTTCATTTGACTCTAAGTTTAATTTAGTTTAGCAGAAAGAAAAGAAAATTTAAAGAAAATAGCAACACCTTGACGTCTTGGTGGACCTCTCCTTTGTATTTCCTGTTAATGTGCACTGTGAATGTCGGCTAAAGCACCATTGCCATCTCACTAATGTTATAAAATAAACACTACAGAACAAATCGAAACTGCTACGAGGTTACCCATAAATTACACACTGCCGGCTCTTATGCACACTCCTGATATTCAGAGTAGTATTTTACTCTACCTGACAAACAAGTATGTGTGAGTACTGGAAGTAATAATAAGAAATAACTCTTGATTTTTTTGCTGGCTTGGTTTCGCTGACTCTCAGATTTAATTAAAATCAGCTGCAGGTTTTCCTTGAGGCGGTAAACACAGTGGATGATGGGTTCCCTGCAACTGAAGCCACAGTATATTAACATAATAACACAGAGTATAATGCAGTCAGTATTATCTGTGTAAAGCTAATAATGAATGTGGAGAAGAGATTCGTAGTTGCAGAGAAAATGTGTGCCTGTGCAACTGCAGTTAGTGTGGGCGAGTTCTGCACTACTACGGTTACTATTACTGTCTGTAATTGTGTCTATTTGTCTTAATTATTTTCTCGTAAAACCACGTGTCCTAGTTTGCTTTAAAAGGAGAAGTAAGGCAAAAGGAATCTCAAAGGTAACATAAAGACAAGATTGTCTCAAGTGTGGTTCGGCCCAAAGTAGTAAACAGAGTTTAACATGAATTTAGCATGAAGAAATGATAGACTGTCACTAGTCCAGACACTGTATGTTTTGTGGATGACAATGTGTTTAAATGGCTCGACGTGTAAGGTCAGTATCACTCTTTGTTGACGGAAGTCCAAGTTAAAACAGACTCTCTTGTGTTTCCATCAAGACCAAACTCAGGAAGGGAGGTTTCTGCAGGTCCTTCCTCCCATTCTGAGCTTGACAAATCAGACGTGGTGAAGAAATGGCCTCACTTCATTTCAAGCAGATGACTTTGGATGAGCTGATTTATTCACACAAGCAAGTCCAGTCTCACCCAGAGTTTGTCCCCAAGCATTTTTCTGTGTCTCTTTGTGTCTCAAGAGTGTTTGCAAACATCCTTAGAGAGAGACGACAAAAGCATTTAGTGAATGACTGACGAGTGGAGTCCTGGGGTGAAGCAATTACTAACATTTTCACAGTTTGTTTGCCGACATCAGTCACAAAAAGACAGACGTTTTTTCGGGGGTGGACATGTTTGTAGTTTAATGATTATCCCTGCATGTGACTTTAAAAAGGGGCATGATTTGGTTTCTAGCTGGAGGGGGGGAACAGTTATGAAATGAGATCTTCAGAGTCATGGTTTTGAAATACTTTGCTGAGAGGGAGGCTGTTTGGGCCCGGTGAAATGCCTCTATTGTTTTGCCCACAGATCCTCAAGAGTTTCTCAACTCATGTCACTTGGAAAGAGGGCGTGTGGGAAAAGCCAGCCAAACTAATCCTGATTCCATCAGTCACTGCAATGACAGCTAAAGTTAATTTGAAAACCCAAGCTGTGGGGAAGAAGACGAGGAGGAACACAAGTAGAGAAGTTTAAATGTTAACATGGTGACTGTGAAAAGTGGAAGTCTTTATGTATTGTTGTACAAACTGATGCACAGATAATGACCTGTAAATGTCAGAGTGGAGGCAGATCTATGCAAAGTGTTTTAAATTAAAGAAGTATGTCTCTGCTGGAAAGATGATCAATTGATAAAACTGGTTTGTCTCTGCAGTAGAGAGACACAAATATTTTGAAATTGATGCTACATGACCAGAAAATTTTGAGGAAAAAAGCTGCATATGCTTTTGCTCAAAAGGTAGAAAACCTACAACTACCAGAATGCACTGCACTGCAACAGACCAATAAATGTTACCACTGGTGGATGACGTAATGCAAGTTGCCCATCTGAAAACAATACGGCGGTCGGCTGGTAATAAACAATATTGCATTACAGTTAAACAGCTAAGCTATGATTCTGAAATCATTTTAAGTGAGAAATAGGCAACGCAGTAACAAAAACTATTTGAGTTTGGTCTGTGATTGAGAGAGAAAGAGAGAGGGAGCGGGGTGGCTCTTTTTCTCGATCTGCTTCTATACTCTTTAGCTCTATGCTCCACCTTTGCATTTTTGCACACGGAGCCAAACAACGGCAGCATCCTGGTGCTTCCATATGTGATTTTAGACAGCATACCGGCATCGTGGAATCAAAAGAGGCACGGCAGGCATGACGCGTAACACCACAGCCTCACCCTGTAGTGTGATTTGACGTGTGCGTCGGCAGTGCTTTATTAACAATAACAACAGCATAACATTGCAATAATAATCATTTACAGTTCCTGTTATACGTCGGCCGATCTGGTTTTCTGCTCAGAAGGTAAGGAGCTCCTGGACCTCATTGTTTTCTCAATTTGTGGATGTTTTCGGCTGCTTGTTGTTCTCTTTCAGTTAGCTGCTAACAGCTACTTTTTAAATCTCCTGTGGTAGGTTGCACGCATGACACATTTTCAAAAAGTCGCACCAGTGCAGCCCATGATCCCATCCTGTTGGCTGTCCTGTTTATACAGCTATCATTGTGGCGCTGTTACTACCTCTGTTCTTAGCTCAGAGGAGAGACAAATCTGTACCCCCATTCTATATTCATACCACTTATACAGAATGGCGAGGTGGCATAACAATGCGATATTCCCACCTTGTACAGGCGGTGTAAAGTGGGCTTTTTCATGTCCTTGGTTAAGGTGGATATAGAAAGTGCGGAAGTACAATTTGTAGTTCGAGCAGCAGCCCTTGAGCCAGCAAAAACCAGCCAGGTGATGCGAAATCTGGGTGCTGGCAAGATGGAGGGAAGTTTACCACAGTTCATTTACACATACTACCCATATTCATATGACTCAATGCTGGTTTAAAATCTGCAAAGTATCCCTGTAAGAGATGAGTCAGTCCAGCCACAGGAGACCAATGACTCCTCTGAAGCTTCAGAAGCTGAGATTGGATAAACTATGCATACAGCTACAGTTGGACTGGTGCTTTATGGAAAGAGGCAAAGATAATATCCTGGTGGCTCTAGTCATTAATTTAGCAGGTATTTGGTCATAAACTAAAGTACTGGACAATTTGAAAATGTTCAGAGGATCACCAAACTCTAGAATTCATCCTCTGGGGATCATGAATGTCCAAACTGAATTCCACTGCAATCCATCCACCAGTTGATGGGATATTTCTATGAAAACCATATGCCAACGTCATGGTAGCACTAGAGGAAAAGTCAGGGATCACCAAAGCTAGAGAAATTCGTCCTCTGGAGATCATGAATGTCTTCATCGAATTTCACAGCAAACCTTTCAATAGTTGTTGAGATATTCCAGTGTAGACCAAAGTTGTGGAACAGCCAACAAACAGACTGACATTCCCATTTCTGGAGCCACGCTGCTTGAATGGCTAAAATGTCCCATGACATCTGGCCTTGAGTTGACAGAATGCACGTGGGAAACTCCACCAGCATGAAGCATGGTGTTGGCAGCATCGTGCTGTGGGGATGATTCTCTGAAACAGGAGTTGGAAAGCTTGTGAGGATAAAATAAATGCAGAGAAAAACAAGGAAGTTCTGGAGAAAAACATGTTGCAGTCTGCAAGAAACGTGCCACATGGGAAAAGTTATATTTTCCAGCAAGACAATAAGCTCAAGCATGAAGCCAGTGTTATACAGGAACAGCCTTAAAAACAACAATGTGCATGTCCTGGAGTGAAAACGACCCAATGGAGACGTTGTAGCTGTACGCTCATGATCCCAATGCAAATCAACATAGCTGGAGCAGTTTTGCAAACACGAATGGAGAATACATATCAACACATTACGAGGCTGTAATTGCTAACCAAAGGTGTGTATACGAAATACTAGAGGTGGGACCAGGTTATTGTTTTGCAAGTCCGAAACTTTGAGTTTGAATTCCCAAACAAGCTGTAATGCGCTCTTCACCAAAACAATGCCATCTTAACAACAGAGTCATAACTATGGATGTGTAAAGAGAACTGGATGTGGCGTTGGAGGTGGGGCTCCATTCATTCCTATGAAAGTTGCTCAAAAACGTTCAACCTCCTGCTTATAAGATTACCCAGATCTTTTGCATCATTGTGCCCATGGAGCAGGTGCACGAGAGACTTTTGTGAGCCGAGCAGAATTTCCACCAGCCAAACGGCTAACTCCTGGTTTAGCTAACTTAAATGGGGATAAAATTATTTAATATTACATCTAGACTTTCATCTAATACAATGTATGTCTGAGGGAAAAGGTCTTTTGGTGCACAATGGCTTCCTTCCTGGGGGCCTGGTAATAACACTAGCTACGCATTAGCTCACTATGTTAAATTTAGCCTCAACTTACCGTTTTTGTGCATCTCCAAATATCGAACGAAGTTGGAAATTTTTGAGTCTTTGTAATTTCTGATGCGCGCATCTTGCATACTGCAATTCCTTTTTTCGTTTACCACCGTATAGTTTTTGTAAGCTAACAAAACTATCTGGTATCATTTTTTTCCAGCTGGCTCTCAGTGATGTAACGTTAGTTCTTCATGGTTCTCTCCAGCGACTTGACTAGATGCTAAGGTGTATCTGGGGAATTAGTGGCCTGTCTACACATTTACAAATACTTTTGGAAACTGATATTGTCCCCTACATCTCAAAAATGCCTCCAAACACTTACTTGTCGGTGTAAGTCGTCTTCCGCAGTCTCCCCTCATCACAAAGGTAGTAAAGTGTACAGGCTAACACTATCTTTTTCAAAACACCTACTGGAGATCTCAGCACTGGTGATTCCCAGACAATTTAAGGATGAAGGAGCTTACTGAAACATAAAAATGATGCTATGGACATGCTAACATTTTCCTTCATTCCTCAATGACAACAATCTCAATCTGGACTCACTCGAACTGGGCCCGTCCCTAACATCATTCCTGATGGACCTTAAACCACAGACGCTGAGGTGGAGCGAAAACATTGGGTGCAGCAGACACCTCCATTTGTACGTGAAGTGGTGCAGCAATAGTTTAAGTGTAAAGTAGTCACTAGACCAAGCAGTGCGAACAAAACGTTAGCAACTGGGTAGTCTATCATTGTTTTTGGTGAATACTTATCAAACAAAGCAACAATTGGTATGCATGAATTGAGGAAATTACATAATTACTTCCCAAATGCTCCGTTTTCACGTCCACACAGACACATGGTAACCTGCACTTTAGAGGGTGTTTTTAAAAATCTCTGTTTTAGTGACCTAAAACTCTGTTTGGGTGTGGACAAGAGACCAAAACGTTATGGAAAACATCCGTTTACAAAAATATCTGTATATGTAGGGAGTGCCTAAGTGTCAAATTGGTAGGAAAGAATAGTATTATTGTTAGTTCAGGAAATGAATGGGAATTAATTTATTTGTGGCACTCGTTTAAAATAGCATACTTTTTTGGGTGTTAAGGTCCAAGTTGAGTTGCAAATCTTTTATTTGATTTGTCAAGTTGAGTCATAAGTCATCAAATTTGAGGCTTGAGTCTGAATCCAGTCCAAATCACGTGACTGGAACTCACATCTCTGCTATATACTGACTAAGAGGGGGTGAATACCTGCACAAACATGCATTTGATACGTCATTAATTTAGATCACTTTGTGTTTAAAATGTCTTCTCTGTTGATCAGGGTAAAAAAAAAAGCCACATTAAATCGATTTTGCTTCAGTGTTGTGAGACAACCGAACATGAGACCTTCCAGGACAGGGATAATAGTTGCCGCTGCAGGAGGCAAAGTAACCCAACAGGCTGCAATCCATCAGCCACAACTTGTCTTGTCAAGTTGGAGCGTTAATGAATCTCCACCAGAGTTTGCAACACTCTTGCCAACCTCAGCTCAGACTGAAGCATCACATGTGGACAGCAAAGCCACTAAAAACGCATATTTTCTACCAACAATACGTGTTTTTCTGGAGCATGTTTTTACGTGTGGTCTCAGTCTCTGTTGCTGGCATATTTCCTTTAGAGTATCTGTTGCAGAGAGGCATCCCAAAAGAAAAAAATCTGAGAGGAAAATGGAGAAATATGGCTTCTGGGTGTGGCAAAGCAGAGGCTGAACATTTCACATGACTGCAGTCTGAGTAGCTGAACTCACAAGATCATAACTTTGCCAACAGGGCTGGTTTCTTGCCACATGTGGGGTTTTGTTTCCAGCCCAGACACCTTTTATTATTCAGCAGACTATTAGAAAAAATGTGCTCTGCTCTCGTACAAAGTGTGGAGACTCTCAACAACTACAAAAATGGGGGATTCCTCTTCGCAGTTAAAAGAAGCTGCCGAAAGAAAAGGAGGAGACGAAGGGCAGGTCCCGGGCTGTGGTTTGAGGTTATCCTGAGTCATGAAGGAACCTCGTCCTCCTCTCCCTCTGGAAAAACTGACAAGGCTCAGCCACATGAAAACTGCTCAGTCCTGCCAGTCATTTTTGCCAAAGACAGCTGCCGTGCAGAGGGGAAAAACACTTTTTATGAGTCATATGTAAACAGCCATGTGTTTCTATGGTTTAAACTGGATACAGGAGCAGCATATTTTCAAATTATAGATGTTTTTGCTGATTTGTAATTTCTATTCTGTCTGTTGTTATGCATCACAAAGCTAAAAGACAGCCAAAACTTAATTAGAAAGATTTACAAAAGCCTGACTGAGATCTTATGATCTTATCATTGCAGCTAGATGGCGTTTATTTGTTTCTGTGTGTGTTTTCTAACCAAAGCTGTTACTCAGTCATGTGAAATGACACTGCAGCAACCACGCCCAGACTCCAGCAACCACCATTCCTTCTGTCACCACAGGAAATCTCCCTACAAGCTCCAAAACAAACAGAAACACTGAGAATGCAGGTACAGTTGTGTGTCTCATAGTCCTCCCATGTTACAATATACTATATTTAGGATTTAAATCCAGCTGCTTCAGGCAGGGCCACAGAAATGTCTTAAGGTGGAAAAATAAAGCTTTTTAAAATTCTTGGCTCTCTACTGACACTATGTGGCAGGAGGGCAAACTGCAGTCACACAGAAACCAAAGGACAAAAGAGTATGAAAAGAAAATAGAAGTTTATTGAGAATTCTGAATCCTGCTCACCCTTCCACAGTAGCAGAAAGACAACAACAACACAGACGAACATTAGTTAAAATCTGGACACATAAATACCGCTTCTCTCGTATCATGATATCCAAAAACAATCTATTCCAGTCACACAAACGTAAAGAGGGGAGAGAGCGAGGGGAGGGCAGCTGAGTGTCAGCCCCGCCGCTTCAGAAACAAACAAAAAAAATAAGCGGCTGGTGGTCAGTCTGTCTCTAAACCTGAACATAAATAATGAGACTGTGCTGTGAAGAGACACCAGTGGGATCAGTGCAGTGGTGGAGTGAGCTGAAGGATTCAGATTGTCTAAATTCCTCTTTCTCCGGGTCTCCTCCTCGATCTTTACAGGGGTAGTTTGACATTTTGGGGAATTATTCAATTTGTAGCAGCGAGTTTGATGAGAAGATTGACACCACTCTCATATCTGTACATTAAATATAAAGGTACGACCAGCAGGCTGTTAGCTTAGCATAAAAGCTGGAAACGGAAAAACAGCGAGTCTGGCTCTGTCCAAAGGTAATAAAATTCACCTACCAACACCTCTAAAGCTCAGAAATGAATATGAACTTTGTTTTTATTTTGCATTTCCATCACGGGTCAAACTATCTCTTAGCAGGGACCAGTTAGCCTTAAGGGCTTTCTAACTCAAACCATTATCTTTTTTGTAAACCTAACCAAGAAACGGCTTTCTGGCAAAAAGCCCTGAAGGCAAACTTCCAGTTCCACTAACAGTAAGTCACTACCAGTTTCCAAGCAACTGCTAACCGGCACATAACCCAGACTAGAAAAGGTCAACAGAGTGCTGCAGGGATGACTTCCTTTTCTTTGAAGGACAACCCTGAAGTTATCATCACTCTGGTTCCTTGACAAAAAGCCTATGGGATTTTTCAAGAACACAGAAAATGATTTACAAGTTTTGTTCAGCAAAATAAATGAACACCACTTTTATGACTTTTGGAGCCTAAATGCAGTTGCCAAAAGTAAAAAGCTATGACTTAAACATCAAAATTCACCAGTAGGGTGTTTACTGACCTATATTATGTCGTAGAATTAAACGTGAAAGTCTCTTGAGCTTGTGTTAACCACAGACCTTATTTAAAGCATCTAACCAAAAACCCATAGACTTAATGACGAGGGAACTGGAAGTACAAAAATGCTACTTAACTGACACGTTTTAGGATTCTTGCACCCTTTAATTGACCTTTTTACACTTTGTTTGTTGTAAAGATTGAAGAAACAAGATATCGTGTGTTAATTAAGGAGCTTAAGCTTCTAACAGCTATAAAGCTCATTAATTAAAACAATACTCTGTGTTTAATTGCCTCCAAATGGAGGTCAACTCGCCCTTTCTGGCAGAAATCTCTTAATTTTAACCCGAACCATGATCTTTTTCCTTAACCTAAACCTAACCCCAATGGCGCACTTCTCCCAACAGCTCATTAAAATTTGATTTTCCTCCTTGGTCAATGCTAAATGAAAATTAGGCCACTAGTTTATCCTACTGAAAAATGAAAAAATGAAGAATTTTGATACCCTTGAACAGAGCTAGGCTGTGGATGTATTATTAGATCTGGATACTGGACCCCAAGATTGTGTCTATTTAGTCTGATGAGAGTTGCTAACCAAGCCATACACCAAAAATGTGTCTAGCTTCGACGGTATGCGTTAGTGTTTCTGCAACTCGCCCCGCCCCAAGTTCCTGCTCGTCTCACAGACTTAACATTCTGCTGACGTCCCAGGTTTAAATCATTTTTCTTTACTCGAAGAAGTTTAACAAATAAAATACCATCTTGGATCAAAAATTCACGATAGACAGTCATAACTGACCTTGTTGGCAGTTTGAGGTGTCCTGTCAACAGATTTACAAAATGTTCTCTTTTACAATGATGGTCTCTGGTCAAAACTGGAAGCAAGGCTGAGCCGCGTTCTTGGGAGCCCTACCTTGCCAGGCTAACTGTTTTCCCATTTTCGATCTTTATGCTAAGTGAAGCTAACTGTCTGCTAACAGTAGCTTCACGTTACCACAGAGAGGTGCCAGTTTTCCCATCCTCTCTTTGCAAGAAAGCAAATACGCGAATTTCCCAAAATTTCGAACTAATTTTTTTTGACGGAAGATGAAGCTACGAGGGAAGGGGGTTGACAATACAAATGCAGCTAAGCCTGCTGCTGCAGGAGGGGACACATCTCAGAAAAGTAGCACAGGTTATATTTTCACTTCGGTACCAATACAGACAGTTGTTTGACACACGCACAGACAGCTGGAGAAACGACACAGGCTGATTACAATTGTCTGAACGATTCATAAATTCATGTTAGTTTAATCTATTTCTACGTTACCTCCTCTAACAGTGGAAAGGAAACAAAAAAGAAACTAATGTTGCTTGTGCCTTGAAAAAAAATAAAAACAACCTGGGTGTGTTCTCTGAATCTTAAGGCAAATTTAACAGAAAGCTTTGTGCAATAACACCACAAACGTCAGACAAACTGGTAACCAAATTCTTACAAATCAGTGATACAAAAAAAAACAAATAAAACACCCACCATCCAAACTGTCTCTGCGAGTGCCAGCCTGAGTGTACATGCACTGGGGGGGCTAATAGAGAGAGGAGGCTTCCAATGATGGAGGGTTTACCACCACCCTTTACCAAACTGTGCCAAATACAGAACAGACGCAGAGCCAGAGATGAAAGCCGACTCTGCTTTTGCACTTTCTTCAGCTTTCTGCCTACCAGCCCTGAACATAAAAACCTTTTCTACGGGGAAAGGTTCCCTGTAACTGATTACATAATGTTCTCATCAGCATGCTCGTGAACAGCAGCAGCAGCAGCATGAGGCCCCTGTATTGTTCAGCTTCCTCTTACCTCACCCTCCTGTTTTTGGCACTGATGAGTTTGGTAAGGTACGTGCATGGAATCCCAACTGTGTGGATGCATCTATGTATTTCTGTATGTATGAGTGCGTGTGTGTGTGTGTGTGTTTGTGATTAAGATCATAGCTGTGCGTTTTTTTATGTCTCGCTCACACTCAAAAATCTTTACACTTTTTCATTTACCCTAATCTAAACCAAAATAATACAGTCTTCAGGGTGGGGAGGGGGCACCTGAAAAGCTTTGTAAAATGCAGGTGACTCCTCCCCTTCTGATGATAACTCTTTCCTGTCTTCTCTACGAATCTTGCTCTTCCACCTGCTTTGTCCAGGACGCTCTAGCGGATGGCCTTGACAGGGCTCTTGAAGCTGGAGGCGGCTTGCAGCTGCAGCTGGTAGGCCATGGGGTGGATCTTGAACCCGTACAGCCTGGAGAGAGTACGTAACAAACGTGTGTGAGCATTTCTTCTGGCCACTTTTCAGGTTGATTACAAAAAATGACTAAAAAGGACACGAGTCACTCAGAAGCTACAAATATTAACTTCAAATAAAATAAGCGAGATGCAACATAAACAAGCAAACTGAACTTAATGAGACTGAGTACACTGTGAACAGTGATGTGTTTGCTTTCAGGGAGAGAGCAGGGATGTACTCCTAACATCTTAAGCTCTTGCTGTTTTCCATCACCCCACCCTGTCTGTCCCTCATGTGATGTGCCTGTACAGACATCACAACACAGTGTAATAGGACTCAGGAAAAGGATGTGAGGAATAAAATCACCTAAAGTGATCAGAAATCTAATGACATTTTTAGTTTTATTATCAGCCTGAGACCAAGACTGGGGTTTAACTAAAGAAAAGCATGTGATCACTGCCACATTAAATGTTAGATGTTCATATACGACACATGCTCAAGTTAATTTGTGGCACCATGTACAGTGAGTTCTCTAAAGCTGAAACAATTAGTCCAGTAAAGCCATAATCTAATATCAACTGTGGAGTGTACTGGTATGTGTACTCATCCTGAAATGGTTGGTACAGGACATTCCATATGCCTTGTGACCCAACCATCAAACTGTGCTACTTATGTGTACGTCTCACACTTATGAGATATAAATAATGGAGTGCAGTTTTGGAAGTGCACTAGCCGCTGTCTATCAGCTGCAGCATGCTACTCTGCTTAGCCTAGCTGGCTGAGTTAGTCAAGCTCAGTTTGTACGAAGCACTTCAAACATTTCATTTACAACATCATCATCTGAATGTGTAGATTAACAGAACGAGACAAAAACACACTACAAGTCGAGTCCCTCTCCCCACAGCGTTCAGGCAGCCTCCCACTGCAGATTCTGACTGTGCCAAAGTAATAACGAATGTGTTTATCACTACGTACATGCGACCAAACTTGCATAATACCAGGGGTGTAAATCACAAGTTTCATCACGATACAGAACTATACAGAATCACCAAGTCTTGCACGATATGATTTCGATTTGATAAAATTTAGGGGCCTGCCACCGATGTAAGATGATACCAGTAAATATCCTTCATGTCTTTTTCCTGACTGCTTCCCATTGTCTGCGTGGCAGTAGGCTGCTAGCAATGTTTGAATGTTTAGTAAGGAGGAGCACTTGGACAGAAATGGTGACACAGACGTACCATGGGAAATTCAGAATAGAGGCAATCTTTAAGATGATGATACGCATCAATGTTTTCAATATGGGTCGATAATATTTGATTGTTGACTACTGAATCGATATTGTTACATTCCTACATAATACTGTAACTTATATTGTGGATAATACCAAATTAAAACATATGATTTAAGTGCTTGAGCCATGTGCCATCACGTGTGCATTCTAGTCAGTCCATTCTGCCCGCCCTGTTAATGAGCGCTGGCGGCAATTCTTCTGATGGAGAGTTATATTACTGATATTTGTGCTTTTTATTTTTAGTATCTGAGCCACTGTTGAATGTTTAAATTTAAAATTAAAAAGGGTATTTTCTGTAGTTTTTGTTTTCCCTGCTGTATCAAAAACGTACCAAACTGTGCATTTTGTGTACCGTTACACCCCTTAAAGTGATAGTTCAGGTTTTTGGACATGAAGTTGTGTGAAACGCTGACCATCTGTAGCTCTGATGTGACGGTGTCACTACTCTCAACGAGCCTCCTGCTCTGAGAAATCGCCCGTAGCTTACCGGAGAAAAAGTAGTTCTGAAGATGTACGGGGGACACGTAACCAAAAGGTTTTAAGCTACAAAAAAGTATGCATGTGTTTTGTTAGACTATTTCAATAATTTTAAAACATCCCCGCATTACGTCAGACCTTGCTATCAATTGGGACTATTTTCTGGCCAGTATCACTCCGCCGTGCAGGCCCGCAAGACAGCACGGCAACAGAAATCAATAAGACAGTTCATCACCACGCCGTGCAGGTGCGCAGGATAGCAACGGCTAACGAAAACTTCATCGGCTGTTTCCAACAGAGAACCAGTAGGCTATTATTAGTGAGGAAAAAGATGTACTAGCCCTATATATACCTACTACTACAGCGCAAACACCGGCTCAGGCTCACGACACACTCTCGTCAGCTGCTGTAGGTAAACAGAGGAATACCAAAATGGTGCGAACTTGTGATTTCCCCAGCTGTGGAATAAAAACATCGCCGGCTCCCAATTCCATCGGTTTCCTGTTACAGACGTAACCCGTAGGCAACTTTGGCTTGTGTCAATTGGGATGAGCGTTTCACACAACTTCATGTCCAAAAACCTGAACTATCACTTTAAATTAATAAACTTTTTTTTTTTCAAGCAAAAAAAGATAAACATTGTCTCGGGCCAGCTTGGAGTGTTGGTCTGACAAAACAAGCATTTCAGTACAACCGCTGTTGGCATTTTTGATGGGCATTTTTCCTGATGACCTGTAGACAAAACAAATATAACTTGCAACCATAAAACGCAAAACAGAAAGTGCCGATTGTGACTCAACTACAATATTACAATTAAAAGAAATGCACCAGACAGTTTGATGATCTGGCCTCGTTTCATATTAGCGTAACTATCGCTCATTAGAATACATTCATCAGCCTATAGTGTACGGCTGCATTTTACTGACTGAAGTCATCAAGGTGATTATTATGTTCAACTTTAAAATAACTTATTTTTGAGCATGAGCAATATTATAAATGAGAGATTTTCCTGTTGTCGTATAGTATTACACCAATCACAGCATTATAGATGCTGTGATTGGTGGACTCTTCACTAATGATGTGCACTTCAAGTGCGTTTCTAATGGTGTGAACAGCAAGACAGTGTCCTCTAAAGCACACACTGACTGGTCAGAGTGCAGATAAATTACTGCTGCAGTGCATCACATTTCTACAGGAACACACCTTCAAGTTTGATCCGTCGTACTCACCTTGGGACAAACTGGTTGGCGGGCCTCTTGGGCCTGTACTCAGGGTGAACCATGAAGAGCATGTGAGGAAAGCCAGTGCCAAAATAGGCTCCATCTGTGTGGTGGTGCCTGGAGGACTTGGGTGTGTAGACGTCCATACATTTAGGACAGTAAAGCTTCACCATGGCCTCTCCTGGGATGTCTGACAGGCCTATGGATAAAGAGGATGAGGAAGGACAGTAGAGGAAGAAAGTGGTTTAGATATCAGATATAGGCAAATCTTATCACAGCACGGGGATGCTACTCATAGAGTACAAAAATATCCATGCTGCTTGTTAGTGTTTTCACTCTGCATTAGTGTTGTCATGGTACCAAAATTGGAACCCACGGTATGATACCAGTGAAAATATCACAGTTCTGAGTAGTATCACGATACCACAGCAAAAATGAGGCAGATGTGCCTTTTGTCATTTATAAAAAGATAAATCACTTTTCTATAATACATCACTGATATTTCAGTGGAATAAATTACTTATTGACTTATTCATACTTCAAAAACAGCATCAATAAGTGATTAACATAGGGGGGATTGAAATAAAATAAATAAATAAAATAAAAATCAACCAGCCACCCTCCTCCCCTGACAAGTTAAGAACAGTCCCTAAAGTGCGGTGAGGTTTGTGGGCCGTTACCTGCCACAAAGAGAGAAATGTGAACGGCTTGTTTCTCCTCTGACACGTCACATACCTGTGTGCCGCCATGGCTCGGTTGTTCAGGTATTTCTGGGCAGTCATGACACCAACGAAGAGGAAATTATTGGACCGGGAGCTGGGCTTCTCGGTTGCCGGTAAGCCGTTATCTTGCGCCACGGAGCCCTATGGCTCTGCCGTATTCCTGTCTGTGACCCCCGTTCAACTCACAACCGGCAGGATTAGCCTTTCGTTTCTGCTGCTAGTTGAAATCTGTACTTGCACAGCGTGCTCCTGAATGATTTCTTTTGCTCGCACAAAACTATTTTTAGTTGCAAATGCAGTAAAATGCTCGCATCATAGAGCTCTGTGGAAAACAAATCACTGTAGCATATATAAACAAAACGAGCCTACAAGTAAAAAAAAAATAAATAAATAACTTTCACTGCTTAAAGATACTCAGTAGCTCAGCTAATACCTGAAATGTCACTGGAAAACAAACCACTGCAGCAGCATATTGAGTGCCAGGTGGCCAGTGCGCGCCGTTATTGGACCGCGCACGCCGTTATTGGACCGCGCACGGACACTCACCCTCTTGTGATTGGACTTTGAACTTATCCCACAGTAGTGGTACCGTGAGGTACCGTATTATTATGGTACTCCAACATTATGTTATCATATGTACCGTGGTGTTTAAGTACCACAGTCTACCGTTGGTACCAGTATACCCTGCAACACTACTCTGCATCAATTTTATCATCATGTCAATGTAAATTTAGATTTGAAAAACAAATTGTATGATTTGAATTGCACTGCGAGATTTGTCACGGACAGAAGGGGTTGGTGGTTCTAAAAATCTACAGAAAGAAAACTGACTGTGCCTTTACCAAAACATTCACAAAAACAACACATCACTCACAATGACGTCTCTGTGAGACAGCAGTCTCTCAAAAATTAACAGTTGCAGGTATTTTTACATATGCAAAGCTGGGGACAGACCGTAGCTACATTCCTAAATAACACTCTTTGATCCTCCGGAGCAACAAACTTGATGCAAAATCAAAGTTTGTGTATATTTCCAATGGTGAACAAACAGAAACCTATGGTTACAAGTGTTAATTACCGTCATGCAAGCCACAACATTTTCATACTTGCCGGCCACATTGTGCTGCTTTACCCTGTCTTGTGGGAAGTCGTTTGAATACGAATCTTTTTACTCACCGATAGGAAGCATGGGCTGATTCTCACAATAGACCCGAGGGCAATAGCCGAAATCTCCCTGTTGATACTTCTCCAACTGCAAAATATAAAACAGGATATTATTATAGTCTACTAAAAATACTGATAGGTGGCAGGCAATCCTTAAAATTTACACCTGAAAAAATGTGCCAGGAAAAAAGTTTAACATTTGTGAGATTACAGTAAAGATAATAAAAAAGTAAATACAATATTATACATATATATATATCCTCCAACTACAGAATGGAGGGCTTCACAGGTCTACCGGGACCCTTGGACCCAAGACCTTAATCAGGATGGTACAGGTTTGGATCCACATTATATTATGGTCAATCATGTCTGCGTTGAGTCCCATTCTATTACTGCAGGTCCCAGGTCTGTTTATCATCTTGTATAATACCCATGTGGATCCAGGAAGAAATGCATAAACCCTGTGTGTGTTACTAGCGCTGTGATTAGGCTGACTTAGGATCAGATTAGAAGAGCAAAAGCAAGGTGAAAAAAAAGAAAAGAAAGTTGAGCAACAGCGCCACCAAGTTGGAGATGGATCAGAAGACAGATGAATAGTGAGCTCAACAATATTCACAACTTGGATGAATTTCATTAAAAACTCTTAATTCTTTTGATTGGTGGACCCTTATGGACTAAACAGACAACCACAACAACAAAATAACTGATAATAGAATACAATTAAAAATAAAAATAGAACATTTAAACATTATATATAGTAAAATGGGTAAGGACAGTTTGTTGTATCTGACATGAAAAATGTTTTTAGCAGTAGAATGGCATTTTTAATGGCAATTTGAATTACCGGGTTTATTGAGTCTATAAAAAAGACCTCCTCTTAGACATGCACCCGATTGGGTCTATAATATCTTAGGCATTCACCTGCATGAATATATCGACAGATGCCAGTTCCTGGACGATGGAAACGATGAATCAATCAAAAATAGTTTTATGTCCTTTCGATCAATTAATATTAATTGCTGCTCTACATTGTGTATTTACTTCTCAATTGCATTTGCCTATTCTGTGATGAGTCAAGACAAAAAATTTTAGCGTTACTCTGTGGCTAAATTCACACTACAAGCCTTTGTGCTTTGATTTATTGTTCAGATGCCACTTTTTTAGTCTGGCTGTTCACATTCTTTTTTATGTGTGGCTAATATCTGATTCCATAAGAGCTGATCACAACTACGAACTGACCTGCATGCACAAAAGAACAAAATCAGAGACATGACACGCTGTCGTCTAAGTAAACATGAGGGCCACTCATGTTTACTTTACTTACTTACACAGTCAGTGTTTGCAGGTTTATGTATAAGTTGATTTGCAGCGAATTTGTGAGCAGATGATGAGGAGAAAGACAGTTGAGCTTTGATTATGGCTTTTTGTGATGCAATGGCTGCTACTTCTGTACAGAGGTGTGTGTGGTTGTGGAGTCAGAGCCAGGAATGGTGGGATCGACGCATGGATGGGAAGTCACATGAAAAAAATCAGACCTGTTTCTGAGTTAGGACCACATGGCCCGAACCAGAATTAAAAAGATCTGAGTTTAAGAATGTAAAAACAAATATTGTCAGGAATGTAATTAAAGCATGACACAGCTTGATCACATACAATCAGGTGATAAATTAACTTTATATAACGCAAAAAAACATCTACCAGCCACCTTCATATTTTTCCAGCATTTGTCTGGTGCTAATTTCCCACCCTCTGTGATTCATCCTTCTATTGTTTTGATGGTGCCATCAGAAGGTGGAATCTGACACTGAGCTATAAATCCAAACCTATGTTGTAAGTATCTATGACAGAACTGCTGTTGCCCCTTGCATCGAGCGTAAACCCAGCTTTAGAAACTGTGACTGACAGCGATTTGCTTTAGTATACAACCTCTGTAATCATGCCTGACCAATGTTTATCCATTTTCCTATTCACCCCACAAAAATCAAGCATCATCACCCCCTTTTAGCAGCAGCAGTGTTTTAAGCTGACAGATTTCATCTCACACGGTGTAAGTAATTTTCCATCCCGTCGAGAAGAAAGTAATGGAAAAACAGCTTCCCTAATGTAGACAGGGGGTAGTGGAGTTTGCTGATGCAGCTGACGCCTACCATCTGTGCGATGCCTCGATTAGTGAGGATGTAGCGTGCGTGGATGAGGCCGTACAGCATCTCGGCTGCCTGCTCGATCAGGTCGCTCTGGTTGGGATTGTCCTCCAGCTCCTCATCTGAAGAAAGAAGGGAGCAGAGAACACTGTTGGTGTCCACATTTCTTTTTGATGATTCACAGAGATGCAAAACTGTGCTGAGAAACATTTTCAAAAGGGACAGGGAATACCAAAAATACAACAGAGAGAGAGTGCTCCTCTTAGATTAGAAAAAAAAAAAAAAAGAATAGGGACACAACAGCTTTCAAAACATTTTCTAATCTTGGAAAGGGCATAAAGACAACAGCAATTCTGAGGGAGCCTAAGGAGAAGTTAAAATAACTCACATGGTTTCACAGATTCTGTGAAAATGTACAATGTGACAAGTATAAAACGGCCTGCACTGCTGGGTGTTAATGTGTAATTATCTGACAAGGAGAGAGGAAGCCTGAACAGCAGCTGAGCAGGAAAAATAATCTCAAAACAAAATAATGCCAAGATCAAATGTTCATTTTTATTTAATAAATGACATGTAACAGTGCTCAGCATGACAGATTAAAAGAGCAGTGTACATTACAGTCAAGATATATGATGATAGCCTTCTAAATGAAACACCTGACACTCCTTTACTCTTTCACCTCTTGATCTGTTACACATGTTCACTGGTAAATGAAGATGAACATTTGGTGTCAGCATTTAGATTTTAAAACTGTTTAAGGATTCTCCTGCTCTCCTGATGGTTCTCTCTCCCATCTAGACAATTATTGACTGTTCCCACTGTGCTTAACTAGATTAAAGAATGTGGAGGTATGAATATTTATACAGACCTGGTTCAAGGTCCAGGATCATGTCTAGGGCCTGGCGGTAGTGGGGAACCTGCTCATTGAGCCCCGTCAAGTTGAACTTGTCCTGGATGTAGTCTTCATCCACCTTTAGTTGAAAAAATCAGATCAGAAAACTGATTATTAGGAAACAAGTTAGCATGGCATATAACTGACAGGATAGGTTCAGGTTTTAGGCGTTTTAGTCGCTATAATCATTCGAGTTCCCTTTCAAATGTGAGAACACCTGGGCAGAGGAGTATTGTTTTAAGCTAAACTTGAAAAATTGTGAGCCTATTTAATAAGGAAAAGAGGTTTGTAAGAGTCAATACAGAGCAGGTGAATTTGAGGATGTGGCTGACTGCTTCTTCACTTGGCTCACACAAAATTTAAATGTACATGGTTTGTATTAACTTTGACGGAAGTGACGTTTCAAAACCTGAGTAATCTTGTTTTTTTTTGTTACCTTGCAGTCACTTAACGCCATTTTCCCCAGCTTATAGCCTGACAACATTTCCTGACACCAAGTAAGTTTGTTTTATCATTCAAATTCTTCTGGTAACAAGTTAAATGAAGGGATCTTGGAGTGAAATGCCTGAAGATATTAATACAGCACATAATGCACATTATACAGTAGTAGCTCAGGGCTAGATCTGGCTGTGTCATCAAAACACAGTACAATAAGCTTTACTCAGCCCACACAGTTATCGTTTCAATTAACGAGTCCAGCGTTTGTTTTAAACTTAGTTCTGATTTGTTACTACATGGATGGCAACAATGTGCATATACACAGACATATCAGATAGAGAACAAGGCAACACACCTCACAGAAAAACTCATTCCCCCTCAGTCCACAGAACCAGGAGATCCATGACACTTCCTCTGAACTGCTCATCTCTGAAGACCTGTAAAACAGAGGTTAAAATACTCAGCTGTGATCCAGATATTGGTCAAATATCATTGAACTCACACTAATTGTAATATAATAACTATAATAGTAACAACTTCCAGTGTCAAATAAATATCTTTAACTGGTCAGATTCTTCCCCAGTATGTCCACAATGCTAAATTTGGTCCAAAAACAGTGATGTGAGAATGTAATACTCTGTCATGACAAGAATAACTTGGCTGGATGAAGCAATAGCTGCTGCCCAAATCTGATGAAGGCTAAGCTAACAAGCTAACTTAGCCGGCGTTATCTTGTTAATACTGTTAAATTTTCAAAGTAGTCGTTGTAGTACAACTTTTTATCTTGAATCTGTCAAAAACTTATGTAATTCGTGATAAGCCTAACCTTGAATGTCTGGTGTTCTCATAAGACACATAAGCGGTTAATGTAGCCGACGTTAGCTCGCTAAGCTAAACGCCGCTAGCTGCTGGGACCCAAACTGAAATTCAATATGGCGCATCGTTAGAAAACAGGCCTTGGGACAAAGATGAGCTCTTTTTTGAGCTCCCTCCGCCTCTGCGTTTAAACGTCTCGATACAGTTATGTGAGCGAGTGGGTCCACTTACCCGGCTTTCAACTTTTAGACTTCTTAAAAAATCCGACAGCTCAAAAATGTAGCAAGCTCACCGGTGTAAATAAGATGGACACCACCTCCCAGTTCACCCTTACGTTCTTCCTCTTCCTCCCGAGACTCGGAGTCGGCGGACAGCGCCGATGGCGCACTACTGTCGCCCACTGGTGACACTGAGTATTACACATTCTTCAAAAGCGCACTTTTATTGGTTTGTCTTGCAAAAAGGAAGAACCTGTATTTCCATCCGTTATCTCTTTTTTTTTTAACAAACTTCATCAAGTTTGGAGTTATTTTTCCAAATTAAAAAGAGCCTAAATAACCCTTTGTACTATTTGTACTTACTGTTACATAAGCCCCCTCTCCTCTCTCTTTGTTTTATTCTCTTGTCTGTGTGAATGATGTACTTCAGTTTTGTTTTTGTGTGTTTGTGTAATCTGTTTCCAGGTTACAGGGTGTGCAGGAGGCTGTGTGGCTCAGGCTTGAGCTGCTTGCATCCATTTTTCATATATGTTCACATTCTATGAATCATCTTGTCATATGGATTGTCTATATTGTATATATTCCTGACAGCATCAGGAATACATTCTCTGCTTGGCAGCCCACTCTAAAATCTGATATACTGTGCCTCCAACATAAACAGACTGAAATGAATGCACTATGAAAGATGACTAAATGTTGACTGTGAAACAAAATCTCATAGAAACTGAAATGAACTCATGGGCTTCCTACTAAAGAGCTAGAAAGCACATTTACTAGTTCACAAATGTATAGTATTGCGGTCAGTAATTTAGCTCAAAGGTCCAGTGTGCAGGATTTAGGGGCATCTATTGGTAGAAATGTTTTATTAGAATCATAACTTTGTTTTCATTAGTTTCTAATCACGTGAAAATAAGGATTGCTGTGCATTCATTACCTTAGAATGAACTGTTTATATCTACACACGGAGCAGTTCATCTTCCACAGAGTGTGCCATGTTGTTCCACAGTCTATGGACAAACCAAACACTGGCTCTAGGTAGTGCCATTAATGTTTTTGCGACGCTTAGCACACCAGAAAAGTTTCGGTTCTGCAATCATGCACGCTGGACATTTAAAGCAAATTGAAAATATAAAACAAAAAAAGCTGAAAAAATAACAGCAGTGTCATCCAGGTCGCATTTTGATGAAATTAAGCATTGATTTGATTTCTTTATACCATTTTAACACAGGCCAGTGGCATAGAGACATTGCAAGACTGCTATATCACTAAGTATACAAATAAGAGTCCTTTCATTTTCATTAACACTGGTTTAAGTAATAACATTAATTCTGACTGCATTCCTATGATGTTGGCTCACTGGTATGTCGACACACCTTCAGCACATAGAGTAACACCATCATAATTATTAGTTACACCTATGATTTTCCTGCTGTGACATGCAGCAACAAAAGTATTGAAGCTTGCTCAAGTATTTTTGTCACAATGTTCCAAGAAGAATGAGACGTGCGCTGACATTTTCCATTAAATCAAAAGTAGTTTATTTAACTTTGCCTTCTCTGTATAACTTTATTATAATAAGACACTTCTCTGCTTGTACATTGCTCCCTTGAACTAAAAATGGCAACATTTTGTTTGTGGGAATGTAAGTTGGGGTAGACAAAACTTAGATACATACCAATATACATACATGTGTGTATATTACGGTTCCATTAATAAAACCATAAATGCTAAAAAACAGTTTGAACCACTCCAGGTACCTTGGTAATGCTGGAAACATAGTACAATCTTTGAGTATTTCTTTTTTTTTTTTTGTCTGGAATACACTACTTTTGTTTTCTTTTAACATGGGTACATAAAATAATTCGCACATTAACATTAAGAGTTAAGGAGGGATGAAGGACTCTTTGAGCCAGTGTTAAGTGTACAGCTATCAATGTATAAACCAGTAACAGGCAAGGCAAGCTGCACCCATGGGCGTGTGTTCATGCTTAGAAGTGAGAAAAATAAAATATGTCCAACTTCGCTTGCCTGCTGAAGAATGTATGATTAAATTACACACGCACGCACACACAAAATAAAGGGTGATTTCTCCATTGCATGTTCTTTGAACATATACACACAGCTGGATGTATATATGCGGATGTATTTAAGAAAACAGTAGAATTGTCTTAATATCGGTTAAATCAAGTGTGGGCAAACAAGGCAGAAAGTGCTTGCCATTCATGTTACCCCCTCTGGTCCCCCACCCCTTCCCCGAGTTATTACACAAACACCAATAAATGCACACATGCCACACACACACAAGCACGCACACATGTACACGAGTCATCAAATGCCCTACTCACAACATCCCAGAGACGATCTTCAAACTGTTGTCAGTAAACAAACAAACCCCAACTTACAGCAGTGACAGAATTGATGCATGAATCGATTTTTAGTTCATCTTGGATGTCGTCTCCGTGTGCCATTAAATGTCTTTTTATGTATGATACAAACTACAAGTGTAATCCTACATCAATCCAATATTTCCTCAATGCTCCGGGTCGGCACTATTTGCTGCGAGTGAAATCTTGGAAACCTTGAAAGGAGGTGACTCGCGTTGACACCTTGTCAGCATTGTCCTGAACTTAATTAGTTTGGGCTTCTGGTCGCCACCGTGTACTGAAACAGCCATCCCGAAGAACACGCGCTTTGAAAAATACTTCCTCAGACAAGGAGCTCTTGGTAGTAGTCCTTTCTTGGTGTGAGGAGTCTCCACAAGAGCACAGAGAGAAAGGGGGGTGTAATAGTACAATACTCTAGCTCTGTACTCTGGGCCCAGACAGAGTACCTGTCCTGTTGCATCACATGTAACTTGCCCAAAAACAAACACAAAGAAAAAATAAAACAGCAACCATGGGTTTTTCTTATACGACAAGGAGTGCTTAACATATTCAATTACCTACTGAAGCATAAACAATTTTTATGAAAGTTTTTTCTTTAGTCTATCATGACCTACATTTTTATTTAACACATTTCCCCCCCTGAGAAGATCGATCATCTTCAGAGAGATAAATATTTCCATAAAAATGCAAGTCGCTGAGGAAATAATGGTTGTTAAAATAAAGCCATCAAGCTATCAATACAGTCTTCATAGGGTAAACAAAACTCACAAATGAGAGAGAGAGTAAAACTTTGGGAAAATTTATGCAGAGCTTTTTGCAGGTAAGGAGAAGGATGCTACGACGAGGCTGAAAAAGCCTTTATTTCCCAAAAAACCAAAAGCTAATGAAATGTCAGAGCAGGTCAACAACTTAGGGAGAGGGGGAGAAAATAAAAATCACACCATCTATCTGAACAAGCAGCAGAGACATTGATATCAAGACAAATCAATGTGATCAATGCAAAGTGTAGATGAGCACTGAGCAGTAGTAGTTGAATGGATCTTATCACAGTAATCAGAGATGTAGTTTGCAGGAGACCAAAAAGTCAGCAAAAGGAGGAGCTGGGGAATTTAGTAAAAGGTATTTTTAATGACCTGCTTTTTAGAAGAAAAAACACACACCCCTAACATTTCCCAGAGGCTCAAACTCAAAAAAAAAAAAAAAAAAAAAAGACAGAGAAAACATCTTATGGTACATTGTTCTCGTTAAAAGATGAAGCTGCACTCTTTCCCTTTGTGAGGGAAGTAATGCAGAACTGCACTACTGAATACCACCCAAGGCCAAAGTGTGGTAGAAATATACACAGGTACATAAATATAAAAGTTAGCCCAATCCAAACATTTTTGCCAATTTTAATCCCACTTTTTTTTTTTTTCCATTTTCCAACCCACATGACCGCATGTGTTCCGTGTTGTTTGTAGAGATGTCATATTTGTGCTTGTATATGCGAGTGTGTGTGGAGCTCTGTGTGAATGTCTTCTGTCAAAACGACGTGCACCTCCCATTTGCAGAACCACATGCTTTTCAAATCCAACTGGGGTGAGAATCTTGGGGGGGAGGTAAAGGGGGAGCACAACTGAACGGAGAGCAAGACGGAACAAACGGAGAAATTTACAATAACGGACGGTAGATAGTAGATTGATGCAAAGGGTGAGAGGTGACCGGGATGGAGGTTGGGTGGGGGCACTAGAGTGAAGGTGAATACCATCTCCATTTACTGTACAATGTGCTAATATGTTTAGGGATGCCAACAGATAAGCCATGAAGTAATTATCAAAAAGGTATTAAGATGTAGGAGGATGGTTTTAATGAGGGTGGGGTTCATCTGAAATGTTCTGAATTCTTTCATCACTTCCTATTTTTCGGGGAGGGCCAGTTGCCACGCTTCTCCCCGCGGTTGCCACCTCCATTACCAGGGCCGCCAGAGCCACCACCAGGAGGGCCTCGTGGGCCTCTTCCTCCCCCTCCGCCTCCACCTCCTCCAGGGTTGACCCTCCGGTTCTGTCGCTCCATGCCAGGACGCTGGCTTGAGAAGCTTCTTTTATTCGCCGAGGGCTCTTTTCCTGTCATGTCGCGGTCAACGACACCTCCACCTCCGCCGCCCCCTCCACCCCTTCCCAGGTGGTGGGGATGATGAGAAGAGTAGGACTTCCCTCCTCCTCCTCCCTCCCTGTCTCTGAACTCTGTGAAGTCGCTGCTCTCAGAGGCAGTCTCCCACTCCTCGTTGGCCTGGTCCGAGTTCTGGTTGGTGAAGTCGGGGGACTTTGCTCCATGGCTGTGGTGGTGCTGGGGGTGGGTCTGCCCAGCGTTGCCCTGGTTGTAGTGGTGATGGTGGTGACTATTTGCATTGCTTAGATGCCCGCCACCACTGTTATTGTTGGTTGTTAGTGTGGGGTTGTGGTTAGCATTTTGGGCGTTGGCCGTCACAGGAGCAGAGATGGGGGCTCCGTTACTGTCCTGAACTGAATTCAGGGAAGGAGAGGAGGGCCTTCCTCCCCCGATGACCCCCACTCCTCCATTGATGCGTGCGGCATTCTCTCGCTCCTTCAGTCTCCGGAAGCGGGGGGGCTTGTCCTGCTGGTGCTGGGACCGCCCGTGACGGCGACGTCTAGGTGGTCGCTCAAACCCGCTGGGAGGGAACCCACGGTTAGTGGGAAGAGGGAGTGCGTTTGGCCCTCCAGAGTTTGGCGTAGGGTTTGTTGACGCTTGCTGGGTTACAACGCCTCCATTTTCAGTGGAACTTAAAGTGGCAGGAGTTGCAGCGGGCAAAGACGGCTGAGGGGGATTGGACCCCTGACTTTGAGTTTGACTTGCATCAGCTATCTTGTCTTTCTTCTCTCCTCCATTCCCCCCCCTGCCCAAGTCTTTGGGCCCAGAGGTTTGAGGCGGGCCTTGCTGCTTTCGGGCTGAGCCTGCTGACTTGGAGGACCCACCATGAGACGCTGAGCTGGGTCCAACTCTGTGTCCCCCTGGTGGTCCTCCAACATTGCCACCACTTCTGTAGATGTTTCCACCTCCACTACCTCCACCTCTTCCCCTCCTAGAGGGCACACCCCTGGGGGTGAAGACCCGGGCCTGGGAACCTCTGGGTGGTGCAGATGGCATGTTGCTGCTGCCAGTGGTGGTGGCATTATCAGGGCCATTCTTAGTATTGGGTTTCTGGTGGTCTTCCTTGTCTGAATGACCAAGGTCACTTGCACCACTCTCACTGCCAGTCTCTGAACCTCTCTCCCTCCTTCTCTTGGGGATTTCCTCATACTCTGAACCCTCACTGCGGGTTTCACTTCGGTTCCTGGCCCTGGCTGGGTTATGCTGGGACCGATCCTGACCGTGCCTGCCACCGCCCCCTTCGCCCTTGGAATCATGGTGGTGGCCAGTGCCAACAGATGAGCGGTAATCTCTGCCGCTCCTTCCACCCATTCTTCCCCGACTGGCACCAGCGGGCCCAGCAGCAGCTGTGTAGGTGCCCCGGTAACCCCGGCCACGCCCGTAGAACTCCCCCCCACGTCCACGACTGGCTCTGTTGCCTTTGGCGGGGACTCCATGGTGGTGGGAGGTGCTGCCTCCTCTCTCAAAGGAGCGGTCCCTGTCCCTCCTGGAGGAGGACCCTGAAAATCCCAAATTGGTGTCCACATCTTTGGGCCCTCTACCAGACCCGCCCCCACCTCCACCAGAGGACCGTTCTTTTCCTCCATTCCTGGGTTTGGCTGTCTGGGCTGACTCATCTTTAGATGGAGCTGATGTGTTCTGGGAGGTGGAGGAGGCTTCCTGTTTCATGGAGGCTGGCTGGCCACTATCTTTCTCCTTATCTTTCCCAAAGCTTGGTTTTTCTCCTCCTTCAGCCTCCCCTCCATCCCTCTTCATCTCCTTTGGTACTGGCTTCTTAATGGGGCCAGCCCTCTTGTTGGCATTGCTGCCTCCGGTCTGGTTGGAGGGTTTGTGGTCTGATGGAGTATTGGAGGAATCCTCCCCTCCACGGGGGTTGTTCCCACCTCCTGCATTGTTGGCCCTCCTACCATGAGAGGACCCCCCACCTGTATTGCTGCTGCCAGGACGGGGGCCCCACTGGGTCTCTGTCTTGTGCTCCCGCCCCCCTCTTTGGTTTGATTTAGGATGGGGGTGCTGCTGTTGCTGTGTATGACTGCCATGTTGAGAGGGAGGTGGGCTCGAGGTCAATGAGGAATGAGGAGCATATGCCGGGCCTGTTTTCTCCTGTTTCACATGACTGCTACTGCCAGCACTACCACTGTTGCCTCTTTCACCATGACTGTGCCCGACGCCAGCCTCACCCTCTCTCTGTGATGGGTGATGATGCAGGGCAACTTTGATATTCCCATCTTCCCTGGCAGAGGAGGAGGAGGAGGAAGAGCAGGAGGATGACAGGGAAGGTTGGTGAATTGGGGGAGAAGAGTCTGTCTTCTTACCAGCGGCCTCAACAACCCTGTCTCGGGTGCTCTCTGGCTTATGGGGGTGGAGAGGGAAGTGAGGCTGCTGAGGGTGGTGGCTGTGATGGTGGTGGAGATGAGAGTTGCTCTCAACAGGGGGGTGATCAGCACGACCGTTGCGATCATAGTGAGGGTGTGGAGCTCCCCATATCTGTCCCTGCTGAGACCCTCGTGGAGGCCCATCATCCTGGTGGGTGTAGCTATGCGGCTGATTTCCTCTCTCCGCCCTCTGCTGCTGCTGCTGCTGGTGGGGATGCATCCTCCCACCCTGGTCAGGGAAGTTGCTGTAGTTGCTCCGGCCACTCATGTAGTGATGAGGGTGGTGGCCACCACCCTGGGTCCCAACCTGAGTGCCAACTGGAGGTGGAGTCTGGTTGGATGTCCCAGAGGTGGAGCTGGGCTGCTGAATGGGTCCCAATCCACCCTCTCGCATGCGGTGTGGAGGGGTGTCGCTCCTAAAACAAAGGAGAAAGAATAAAAAACACTAAATTAATCAATTAAATTAAAGGAACAGTTCAAAATAACTTTTTTTTCCACTGACACCTTGAGTATTATGAGAACAGTATGAGGAGCTTGGACACAGTATCAGAAACACCTGTACAATCTAAAGCAATTAAGCAGCCCTGAAAAAAAATACCACCTGTAGACAACTTCTAACATTGTTCTCAGTACATATAATAGTTGTTGTAGCAAACAACCTAGGGCGGAAATACTAAGACAAGAGAAAGTAAAACTCAAATTATACAGTAGAATTTTAAGAGTTAAAAATCCAAAAAATGTTTTTTATTCACCTGAATATGTTAAACTTGAAGGAAACCCATTATGTAAAAGTAATCCCCGTGAGCAAAAACCATAGGCTTCAGATCGTTCTGAACACTGTTTTCAATGTTTTTCTTCTTTTTTCGAGACAAACTGACATTAGCTTGTGACAGATTTCTTCATATGGTTATCTGCTCCAGGCATGTTGCTGCAACTGTTTACATTACGTAGCCTACCCCGCTACAAGTAGCTACATGTTCACGTCAGCAATGTTGTCCATTTCTCACAGATTTTGGATCATATTTCTAGAACAGAGTTGGGTTTAAAAGCATTTATTATTGATTTTTTTTATGGTATCAAGTGCCGCTGTACTCAGAGTCATTTCCCAGCTGCATTGACAGTGAAGATACACTGACACGTGGAAGACCCAGACACGCTGACCATTCAGAGCACCCTGGGCATTTTCAGGAGAGGGGGTTACGAGACAGGCAGTAAAACTGTGCATTTCAGACAGGGTGAATACAAGTGTTCCAATACCGACTGCATGAGGAAAATAAAATGTTGTTTGACCATTAAAGCATGTAAACATGTTCTAGTAGAAACCCAAAATACAAGTATGAACCTGAAAATAAGTGTAACAGGTCCCCTTTACATCCCCAAAACTGACGAGTGTATCCGTACCTGGGCCCTTTGGCCACATCATCATCCTCCAATGCTTGCTTCTGCCTGAGAGGGGAAGTTAGCCCACGGCCCTCCCCTCCACCAGGGAATACCTCCTGCCCCCAGGCCAGCTTAGGATCCATAGGGGGGGTCCCACGGTGAGGATGCCCCGGATGCTGTTGCTGCCTGTCAAAGGGATCTGAACCAGATCCCCCCGAATCAGACCGCTCACGCCCAATGAGCCCTGCAATAGTAAAGAATTCTTCTTTAAGAAAATATCTTAACAGATACTTTCACAAAACAAGGCGTATGGTTTACTCAGGTCACATCCACTCACCTGAGGGGTGCATGCCCGCTGAATAGTAGTCCATAGGTGGAGGGCGGCCCTGCATCATACGGGGGTCCATGTAGGGCATCATCATCCAGCGAGGGTCAAAATTCATTGGCAGGGGTGGGGGTCGGACCATATTGCTGGGTTGATACATGGGTCCACCCTGCTTGGGTCCAGGCCCCGGCTGGGGTGTTGAACCCGGTGAAGGACCCTGCGGAGCCTGGGGCTGAGGGGACAGCTGGCTTTGAGATGCCTGGCTGTGCTGCTGCTGTTGTTGCTGCTGCCACTGCTGCTGCTGCTTCAGGAGCTGCTCCTAAAGAGAAATAAATGTGAAATGGGAACTACAGCAACCAGGTGTTTAAGAACAGAAATATTCAACATATCTATGAAGGCATGCCAGTTTTGGAAGCAAAATAGCAGCTCCCAAATTTTTTGTCTCAGAATAAAATACGCAAGCCACACTCATCTAGAAATGCTACAACCATTCAAGCAATATCTGTATTTAAGACAACAGACAAGTATAAAACCTAACCTGCTGCTGCCTCTGGAACCGAGGTGGAAGAGACTTCTGATACTTGGAGTAACCCTGGCCAGGGGGACCACCAGTTTGACGACCTGCTCCCCCTCCGATACTCTCAATCTTCACTGGGTCGACTCCTCTTTCACCTCCACTTCCTGCACGAATGTGCTGACTGGCCATGGTCTCTTCCTTATTTTCTCCTGGTAAAGGTACGTCGAGCGTGGGCTGCGGTGGCTGCGGTGGCTGTGACACAGCTGGCTGGGAACACTGTTGGGCTTCTGAACCAAGAGAGAAGGTTGTAGGGTTGAATCAGCGGATATAATCAAAAGGTGGAGGCTTTATCTGAACTGCCATATTAAACACATCAGACCACATTAGTGATACAAATTATTCAGACCAGTCACCACTGATTTCGTCTACCTGAGAAACTCACCTGCACTGGAGTCATAGCTGCTGTTGCTGCTGGCTCGCTGTCGGTCACCGACTCCAGGACTGGACCCCGGCTGCACAACCAGCGCTGGAGGTTCTTCAGGGTCCACACAGGGGGATGGGGGCTGGCTGATGTTGGGCGAGGAGGCAGAGGCTGAAATAGATGGACTAGGACTGCCTGCTGTGGCAGCTGTAGAGTTTCCATCAAGGCTGGGGCTTATACTACTGCTACCACCACCTCCCATGTTGCTGCCCTGCTGCTGTTGCTGCTTCTCATCCAGCCTCTTCAGCTTCTCTGCACAGGCTGCACGTCTCTCCTCCTCCATCCTACGTTCCTCCTCCTCACGACGGCGACGTGCTCGCTCCACAGCGGCAGAGATCTCAGTGGAGGACTGCTTCCTGCGCTGACGCCAAGTCTCGTCCTCATCATTGTCCTGGGGTCCGGGAACCAGCAGGCCTGGCTGTGCAGGAGGAGAAGGGCCTCCTGCTGCTGGCTGAAGCTGGGCGGGGACAGGTTTCCCCGGGCCTTGAGAGGCACCTTGGTTGTGGGGCCGGTCCTTAACAGTTGGAAAATGTAGAAAGCTCTATTATGAAGTTTTCAACTCTCTAGATGAAAAAAACTGCAATCTTGTTGAGAAAATGATCTACAAATGATTATAATCAACCGAAACAAACTCAAGAGGGAAAACGCAAACTCAAAACTGAAGATGACTTATTTATAAAACCTGGGGCGGTGGATGAGATAATGATAGAAATGACTTGTCTATGAGGACCTATCCGGATGGCTACCTGTCGGTAAAAGGAGTAAGGCCCTTGTCCAAGGAGCGGCCCAGGTGGGGGGGAGGGCTGCTCCCGGGGACCACCCAATCCAGGCCTGCGCCCCTGTATACAGGTAGACTCAGTTAGCCATGCTCCACAACAATTATCTACTCTGACAAAAACACACACACACTAACACACCACTGCCCACAAATAATTCTTTGCTGAACAGAATGCCCAAATTGTCCTGTGTTATAAATTTGAACTTTAAATCTTTTCTACGCTTGAGTACAGCCTGTCTTGGAGACAACTTGATGCTACTGGTCAGCATGGTACCTGGTAGTTGGATGGTGCTCCCTGGCTCCCCCAGCCACTGCCTCCCTCCTCGGCCCATCCTGGCTTGCTGGAGGGGGGTTGGGGGCCATTGTCAGCATTAGAGGGAGGAGTGCGGCGTGTGTCTCCACCGCTGTCCGAGGCTCGAGAGCGAGGGGTTGCAGCAGGGGCATCCTGGGACCTCTGCTGCTCACTGAGGAAAACACACAAGTGTGAGCCAAAAAAAACCCCTGTTGTCATAATTTGAAGTGATCACATGCTGAATGAATTTTGTTGCATACCGCAAGTCATTCTTGCTCTCAGTTCTCTCCTCTTCCCCCTCTTCATCTCCTTCATCATCACTGAACTTCAACTTGGCGGAGTAATCAATCTCCTCATGAGCACCTGTTAAAAAACAAAACAAAAATAAGGACAGGAAAACATCAGAATCACATTTGTATCAAACATCCACTCAGTGCATTTGCACATTACTCATTATCCTCCACTTTGATAAACCTGATCCTCCACCACTACCACCACCCCCACCCTCTGACTCCTCGTCTGAGCAGATTGTAATGACTGGAACACCTCTGCTTGGATCAGCAGGAAATATGATATGTAGTAACATCTGCAACATCAGAAAGCATCAATCTGACTGGCTACCACTATGTCATTACCTCCTTAATCATTTAGCAGCACAAGCACTAAATCAACATGAAATATGTTGACTTACACTTTAATGTCTGTATTAAAATGGGGCCGGACACTCCCATGTACCACAACAAAAATGAAAGCCTCTACAGTGCTAGTTCACTATATCCTGGTAAGACCATCCTGATGACGTGCGCTCAATATTCTGTTTCGCTCTCTCTATCACTCTGGCTCCACTGCATCACTCTGGCTCCACTGCCACCCCAAACACTTTCAGTGGGCAGGAGTACTCACCTTTTAATTTCTGGAATGTGTATGGGGCAGCAGCGGGGCCAGACTGATACACAGAACGAAACAAAGTGTTGAGCTCACGTTGTCAGGATGGTCTTACCAGGCTAAGTTCACTACAGCAGGACTGAACTGACTAAAATGTTTCACTCTAAGTACAAATTCAATTTTAATTCAATCTAAATGTCTCACATTTAAAAACACAACTAGTCTTCAACAAAGATTGAAATACAATATGACGAATTCCTTCTTTATTAAATCTGTTGTGTGCATTAAATGTAATTTAAAATTCCCTTTGTGTAAGAAAAGACAATAAAAGTGTTTAGCGTTTGCTCATTTATTTCTATACTTTTCTTCATTCTACATGACTCTAGACATGTTTACCGGTGCTTACAGATATTTGTCATTTTTCCTTCTTCGTTTTTCTGAAATGTGAACCACTCATGATCCAGAAAGGAACTCTTGTTTTGTCATACATTTGAAAATCAAAACCAATTAGAACAGGTTTTCCGCAGCCAAAACATTACATGTTAATGTATATCTGTGAAAGAGCGTAATTTTTTTTTTTTTTTGGTTTGGTTTACCTGCCCAACCCTCGTCTCCATCGTGGTCCAGCTCGTCCAGCTCCTTCAGGTCATCCTGTTTCAGGATAGAGGGTCGCTTCACCATATCTCCACCTGTGTCACGTGGGCCGCCCTGAGGCCTGCTGTCAGGACCAGCCTGCCCACGAGAGAACCTGACAGAGAGGAGGAGATTCTTTTAAAGTGATGTATCAAAAATACAAAACTGGGATTTAATCCGAAATAGAGGACCAGGTAAATAAAATGCCACAAAGTTGCTCAATAGTAGCTTTACAACTGATTTTGGCAAACAAAATACCTTGGAGCAGGCCCTTCCCCAGGTGCTGGGTACCTGTAGGGCCCCTGAGGGCCATAGGGGGCCGGGAAGGGCAGGTAGGGAGAATACATCTATGAAGGAAAAAAAGACAGCCTTTAGTGAGGTCCTGAGCAGAGAATCAAGTCACCTTCCTCTGAGTGTGTTGCAATTCTAGTTTCTCTGTGGATTGTTGTGGTAGACTGTCCGCACGTGCTTATCAGTGTATGCGAGTTCCTGTACGTGAGTCCCACTGGTTAGCTCATCGCTACCACTCTGCACTGTGCTCATACAGTAGTTACTGCTGATAACAGGAGAGTGTTGTTGCAGGAGCGTAGCACCCACCCTTTGGTTCCCCCCCAGGTAACAATTTTAGCTCTGTAAGCACTGTTGCTGTTGATAGCGCTGTTTATTCAGTTAGCACTGTTAGCTGTAGGTGCTGGCTCAGCAACCTCCATGTTGAGAACTGTCAGGATACTCAGACCTCAGACCCTGAATCATAAATATGCGCTGAATGTCCCATACAGTTCCTTCAATGTATACAGGAAGCAAATTTCAAATAAATGTGATGGAAAAAGTGCAGCACAACTCAATTCTGCACTCCATCTGCAGAAAAATGTTACATCATTTAAATGGGCCCTGCAAATGTGTTGCAGAGCAGTTGGAAAAAGAAAACAAGAGGATAACTTACGAAGGGAGGCATGATCCCTCGGTATTGTGGGAACCCAGGCCCCACAGGGGGCTGGGGCAAGGGCAAGGCGGGGCTGCCTGCGGGAGGGTTCCTAGGTGGCCCGTGGGACTGAGAGTTCGGAGGGGGGACCCCAGCTGCCCCATCCATCACCAGAGCCCCACAAGTGCCACCCTCCGCTGCCCCCTCCCCAGACAGGGTGGGCGCCAGGGCTCGGCCCCCACCGTCCCGCCAACTTGTAACGTCTGAGGACAGAACACAGGAGAGGACAGAGTGGTCAGTATGGTTTATGGGCTTTAATGGAATAAGGTCAGAGGTGCAGAGCCATTACTGTTGAAATATGACACATCATTTAAACTAAGACCCATGACTGAAATACTTAATATGAATAGATATGAGTTTTGTTATGTAATTTTATATTAATTAATGAGGAACTATTTTGTTTTGCCTCATTCACTAGATACATTTGGTGTTTGCAAGCCCATAGCAACAGAAACTGAAGCATAAAGATAAACTCTTGTAATGCATTTATAACAATTATAAAAGACAAAGGAAGAATTAATAGGGGGAAAAAAAGTTCATTGACTTTTTGCTCAGCTGCCCTGTTATCAACTGAACCACTCCACACCATAAACAATCCTGTGAGAGAAGTTTTCCCATCACCACTGACTTCATGAAATGACTGGTTGATCAATTACTGGAGACTTAGTGGGCATCACTCACTCTGGGGGCGGAGGCTTGGTCCGGGCCCATACCACTGATCTGCAGTGCCCTGTTCTCTGCCAGCTTTGTCCTGGTCGCCAGCCGCCTGCAGGGTGGGAAATTCCTCGCGAGAGAATGGCGACGGTAGGTTTGATGCCTTTCCACCTGCAGAAAGGGGAGACAAGGTGTCAACGTGCATGCATAATGGAAAGCTTATTCCCGCCTTATTCCAGCGTATTTCTTCTGAGGCGGATAAAAAAAGCAAGACTCACCATCCCCTTGTGTTCCATGTGTAACACTGGCCTGTGCCCAGGACCTTGCCCCTACGGCCTGGGTTGAAGTTGGGGCCAGAGCCTAAGGGGGAACACACACAAACACAGAAAAACACCATATGATACATGTCAACTATGGCCGCCATAAATATCCATGCACAGTATCAACTAAGACTATGACTTTGCATTCATGTTACTGGGATGGTCTGCACCTCTGAAGCTGGCGGGGTTCTCGGGCGGGTCTGTGCAGGTGTCGGTGTAGCCACAGGCTGCTGCGATTCCGGCTGCGCTGCTGACGATGCATCGGTACTGAGAGAAAGAAAAAAGTCACAAACTATAGATATAGATATATTACGGAGATATTACAGAAGTCAGCTCCAGCAAAAGAAAAACTTCAAGGTGATTTTTTCCCCTGCCAATTGTAGTAACTACAGTGGGGTTACTTACCTCTTTGGGTCCGCTTGTTCCTGTTTGCTTGCCCATCCTGTGCCGTCTTTGGGAACGAGCGAGACGTTGGGATCGTTGCCTTTGTTCTCTGCCTTCAGACTGGGCAGGTTGGCAGGGGGTGGCATACGCCGTGCGGAGGCAACTTTACCAAGAGACTGCAGGCCATGGCGGGGGGGAACTGATATGGGGAAGAGAAAGAAGGTCATTAGCACAGATGGACCACTGAAACCAGACACCAATTAAATCTATTGGCTGTAAGGAGCAGCCTGATGACAGGGTGGCGTTTGCTAGATACACAATTAGGATGCTGAACAACCAACAAGGCTAGAGGCTTGGTAGTCTCAGTCTAGTGATTCTGATGAATATGGATTACAAAAAAGCTCCTAGATGTTATTTAAAACCTCCAGCAAACCCACTTAAATTAGAGTTTACGGAGAAGTTTTAGGATATTGATGCTCACAGAAGCATGGAAAAGCCTTTAGATTCTGGAAAGTGAAGCTGTGCTGAATATCAATCCCTCATTTGTTTCCTTCAGGCTCTGAGAAACCACAGCAGTGCATGGCTTCACTATGTAGGAGGGGGAAGTCTGTAGTTTAGAAACGGGGACAGCTGCTTAGATCTAGTGGGGAGCTTCTGAATAAAACATCGACTGGGGACTCGGCACAGAAGTCAACCAGCGTCCACAAGTAAGCCTCTGTCTCAGGTCAGGCTCAGTGGCTCCCAGGCTCAGCTGACACGTCAAGGCTGGGGAGCCAGTCACCCCCCGGGCCGTGCATAATTTCTTTTAGTATGATTTAAGATTGGAAACATTCTAATAGAGAATGATTCTTTTTTTCTCTCACAGGTGTAAAAGCCTATAAATAACAGGGCTGTAAGAAAACATCGACACATTTAAGCACTGCAATATTTTACTTTGTGATATTGCATCAAAAATATTATCAATTTTTGTTAGCAATATGTTATTTTCTTAATATGCTTACCGAAATAATCCTGAAAGCACTTTTAGTTTTTACTGACATAGGCAAATGTTCATTCTTTTGCTCATACTGCACAAAAAGTAGGGCTATGAGGTTGAACATTACAGGGACTGCGATGAATAGAAATACAGATCCAAGTCCGCACTGATATGATTTTCAAGACCTGCTCCCACCCCAGCACTGCAATGTGCAATATCGCACCGATGACCAATTAGTACCACAACCCCACACGACCCTTCGACACAGGATCCACGGCCCAACCCAAAACAGCAAATCCTATGATAACCAAGCACTGTACAAATAATTTGGATTCGGGCCATTTGATACACATGAAACTAAAATAATATATTCAAAATAAAGGTAATTTAGGAGAGACAATTTTATTTGCTTTTTCTCATTATACTGAGTGGCACATCTCCACAGTTAACATGCCTGTTAGTAATGCACCTGATTGAAGCAGCTCTAATATTCTTCCAGCTGGCACAGAAGACAGAGCCGACATAAACTCAGTAGTCAGACAACTAAAACGCTAAAACATTAAATTATCATAATTTTCATCTTATCTTAATATAATTGTTATCCAATACCTGCGAGCTGACCCGCTTGTTGTTTTATCCAGACTCGAACCTAGTATTGGGCTAGGTAATATAGAGAAAATCAACTATCACAATATTTTTGACTAAATATTTCAATATCACTGCCTGCTGCCCCCGCGACCCGGCCTCGGCTAAGCGGATGAAAATGGATGGATTTCAAAATCAATTTGGAAGGGTTGACTGATGGTGATTTCACAAAACATTTGCGCAGTGAGATTTTTGCTATGTGGCTATAATAACTAAGGAAGTAAAGGCAAATAATAGAACAACTGGAACAGTCTTGTGAGTTAAGAAAATTACACCACTTTACTGTAATGCAGCCTTTAAAACCAGGAAAAGACAACACTTACAATATTAGGATTCAATTTCTGAGATTATATCTAGTCTCATATCACAATATTGATACTGCCTAGCCCTGACGGCAACATAAAATTAGGACAAAATACAGACAGATCCCACTGTTCTGTTTGGATGAAAAAAAAAGCAAACTTTTTTATGCATATGGTTGTGTGTTCTTTACACTATGACAGTTTTCCTAAAATTAAATTAAAAAATATAGCAACATGTCACCCTGTCTTCAAAATATATTGCAATTTATCGAATCATAATCCCTGTATTGTGTACAGTGTTGCCAGATTCTTGCCGTTACACAGCCCCAATAAATGAGGATAGTAAATATCCTTGATCCCTGAGTAATATGAACAGCATCAGCAAAACCGTTTGACAGGCAGTTTAGAGATGCAGAACATCATCCACTTCCTGTACTGAGAATCAGCACCAGAGCTATTAGGGAGACAGCAGACTAATGCATCAAAGTTGCGGTACATGGTGTCAGGAGAAAACAGAGCACAGCCAGGTACTTTTAATCACACAGCCAACGGGTAAATCCAACTGTGTGTAGCAGATCTACAAAACAAGTTGTACACCCTTAGTGACCAAACAAAAGTGGCTGAATGTAAACAGAGCCTGACAGACAAGCGATACTGAAAACTAATACCGTGGGCAGAAAGACGGAAAGGCAAATTTCCAGTACAGTGGATGTACGTTGTAACAATGAATGCTTGGACGTGACAGAACTGAGATACTCACCAACAGGCTTTTGTGTTTCAAGGCTCTTTCCTTTGTATGTATCAAACAGGTTGAGAGACGCATACTTGGTTTTGCCTTCCTTCCCCTTTGCAGTTTGCCCAGAGCGCTCTGACATTGCGCTGTCCGCTCATTGAGTATGGTGAGCCCTGAGACTGTGGGGGGAGAGAGAGAAGGAGGCAAAGACAGAGATATTTGACACCAGGTATACACAGAAAGTGAGAGTAAAAGTGCCGACTGTTCGAGCATGCATTCAAAACACCTAGCAGAACAGAAACTTTCTCACACATCAAAGTATCCTCCTGAACATATGTGCTGTGACCCTGCAGCTTCAAATAAGGGATCCGACAGCCGGATGTGTGTGGTATAATAAAGCAGCCATAAAGTAACTTATAGTAGAACAGTGTAGAAAATATGTTACAGCAGCTACAATCCTGTGTGCCAGCTAGCAAGACTAAATGCCGATCCACACAACATTTTTAGTCCTCTGTCTCACAGAAGAAATATTCCTTCATTTTAACAAATATCAGTCCACAAACCACAGATATGTGGCAATACATAACACCCTGTTTTTCACACTGATGTTTTTTCTCTTATGCACCCAGTAAGTCATGAGGGCACTCAATAAAACCAAACAAATTTCCTGTTGGCACTGTGCACTTTCATTATGTACATAGTTAAACTCATTACAGAAAGCTACAAAAATATATTAATGCCAGCATAATTAAAACATTTACCCCCAATAAACATTCTTTAAAAGCTTATTTTGGGACATTTTATAGTTGAACTGTGGCATTCAGTGTTTGCCAGTTTAGTGAAGATATTTTGGCCATCCGAGGCAACGACTCAAAGGATGTTAGAAGTGCAACAACTTAACAGTATAGAGATTCTACATCAAAACAACAAAGTAATGTGGCTGAAGGCAATAATCATACAAGACAATATTAAAATAGAACATATCTCACATTTCTGACCAACCGAAACTCAACCGAGGGGTTATATTCATCAAATCATACATCTAAAAATATTTGGTGCAACTTTCAATGTCTCTGGCTCATTAGGTTATTGGCCAATCCTCAAAAAATCTCAGCAATCTAACATTGCATAATGAATATCACGTGTTGCAGGTATTACACATTGAGCAATTTAACAATATCTAATTAAATATTAAATTAAATACACTTTATTGTGGGCAGATGACTCCACACCTCATCACAGGAAACACTGTTCAAAAGAAGGGGATAAAGCTGAACCATGGTCTCTATAGCAACACATTATAAATGATATTCTTCTTAGCCTTGCCTTGAGACAGGTTTGGCTCCATGGCAACTGCCAGGCCTTTAGCTTGAATTCACTTTACTGTATATCAATAAAACACACAGCGCTGACATCTGTCCAATTCAGAGTGATTTGGCTGTATCCAGCAGGTTAAATAGCTGCCCCCACTCCGACCAACTCCCATTAGGAACAATTACAGAGAACAGCCAATTCTCCTCAGATTACTATGCTACAAACAACATTAGTCATTTCATTCACTCACTCACTCTGAAGGAAGTGGTGAAATGATGCGGGCCAATTCACATGATCCATGACTAGAGGAGCAATTTTAGAGCTGAACAAAGACTTCAAGCAACAGCTCTGTTATACTCTTCTGTATAATACTGACCAGTAGATATATCAAGAACTGAAAGACAGAAGAATGAGTGGCATCTCAACTTATGACAGCTCCATCACTCTTCACTATACCAGAATAACAAGTCCACCTGAAAAGATGACAACAAGGCTCACACCAGCAATATGGTGAGCAACAGTGGTGTGGCGATGATTCAGACAGGGATGAATATGAAACCACAATCAAAACAATACTAAAATACTCGGATGTTAAGTCAACTGCCTACTACTGCGCACTAGTAATCCAGACAAAACGCACGATGTCTACACAACACACACATCAGTGAAGAAAATAAATACACCACACCAACAGGATGACGAGCAGCAGCAGCACTGCACCGTGCCTCACTGTAGCCAGATGAGATTTAGAAAATTAGGTCGTGGGATGGCTGGTCAACTACATGTTGTATGGGGATTAACGTTAACGGGGGCCAGCAGCTACACTGCCAAGCCATAACTGCAGTAACGTATGCCACAAAGGGGCCTTGTAAAGCTAAAGCTAACGGTAATCGTGACAATATTTGGGCAAAATCAGCTGGTAGCTACGACAGTGGCAATTGCAATCAACATCAAATATATAAACCACAAACTGCCGAAGCTACAGACGCATAAAGATATGTTTCATTGCAGCGCTAACTAATGTTAGCCAGCTAACACAGGGCCTCAGTGTTCGCGTTGGGAGGGGGACTGCGTTGATGTTTCATAATGCTTTCCCAACACCTTGCGGTAACATTAGCTCCATGCTCCTCGGATCTGTAATGTGCTACATTTTCAACCACACACCGACATCACGACTGTGCGTTTCCATCAACGTTGTCGCTCGTCTGTCGTTCGTGTGAGGCACAGGACAACGCAGAAAAAAAGATTTTATTGGGAGAACAAAACAAAATGGCGGTGGGAACAGGCCCGGTGCATATTAACGTTAATATAACCCGTTGTGTTGCATACTTCTACCGAAGCCAACCTGCCTTCATATAGTTAATATGTAAAGACACTGTCAAAGTGGGCAGAGTAGGGTTAACTGTTCCGAAAAATACCCACTGAAATAATTAACTAATGTCAGCATACCGTAAACTGACAGTGTGTTAGCTAAAGCTACAGGCGAACAGCCTGTGCTAACGTTCATCCGCTAACATTAGCTGCGCACAGTGGATCGTTAGCAAACAAACATTATCACATATTTCAACAACACGCTGACTTAATAGCCAGTATTACCAGTGAATAAATATAATCATAGTTATTCCAAAAGCTATTACACTCACCCCTTTGATATGACAAACGCTATCTAACCGCTTAGCCAAGCTAGGCTAACAAGCAATACAACCTCCTAACATTAGCCAGAAAAAATAAGACTGCCCCTTCACAAACATCCTCTAGGGTAAGCTATGTCCGTGTCCAAGAATAATGGTGATAATTTTTGCTCAATATAATTTAACGAATCGGTGTTTGCATAAAACATGCAAAATATTCCGGCCACTGACCTGGTCTTGTCCCGACTTGTCTCGAGGTTGTATCGCAGAATGAGGTTAGCTATGCTATCGCGTAGCTTTCTAGCAAGTGACCCAGCTAGCTAAGCAGCGTTATCCTCCTGCATAGTCAAACACATACGGTCTTTGCAATAGATCGCACCAACTAACTACGAGCAGTACTGTATAGATAAAGAAGGTGTTCGGCTTACTTGCACTCCTTTTCTTTTTTTATTCCAAAAAATAAATGAAAAGGGGAAAATAAAATTGTAATACTGGACTCGATCCGTCACCTAAAGAGCCGTCAACGGCTACTGAGTAATTTCGTGAGATGGAAGCCGTTTGGGACCCCTAACGTTACAGTAGGAAAAATGCGACTTTTATTTAAGAAAAAACACACACACACAAACACAATAAAATAAAAGTTAATATTTTAATTCTCATGGCCTTATGGATTGAGGGTGAATTTTAATAGGTATACACTGTTCCCACAGAAGAATACAATTTATCCACTATAATATGAACTGTAATAATTAGGGATTAGTATCATGAGTATTAAGATGAAAGATGCTTTGCAATATTTCTGTTTTGGGCAAGCAAAGAAAAGCTTACTCAAAGGCTGCAGAGAAATGTATCCATAACAGAGAGAGCATGGTTGTCCACAACAAAGAGGGTATCTCAGGTCACACATATGGCACAATTTCTGTTTTTTGCATTTCTTTGGTCCCCATGCTGTCTTATGACCATTAACTAATATCAAAATAACTGTTTCTTTATGCACATTAATGTTTTTTCCCTTTATTTTGTAACTACTTCCAAAATAACTCAATCAAAACTTTGGGTAAATGTCTGCGCCTCAAATTACACAATATTTTATCATCAAATCAAATCAAACTTTATTTGTATAGCACTTTTCATACATTAAAAATGCAGCACAAAGTGCTTCACAGTGCTTATATTTTATCCTTTAATATAACTTGTACTACTTTATATCCTTATGTGTAGTTTCTATTTGTGTTTCTACTTGTGTGATTGTATTATTATTATCATTTTTATGCAAACTTAAATAGCATTGGAGGAAGCCTTGAGCTGTGAACCTTGAAATTAAAAGAAAATGCCAGCTCTTCTTAACAAGAAAATCTTGAGCACACATTCACAAATATATATCATGTAACAGTTTTGGACTCGAGTCAAACTTGAGTCACAAATTTGATCACTTCAGACTCGACAAAATCCAACTCAACTCTTCTAGGTCTTTAACGCCAGTGACTCATGACTTCACTTGGACTTGAGCCTTTTGACTTGAAAATACTTGATGCCTTTCCCCCAAGCCCAAAGATTAATTAATAAGTATGTTATTTAAAAAATGTGCCACGAATAAATTAATTTCCCTTCATTTTCTGAATCTATGTGCACGTTAATCCTTTTTGTTCATTTAGACATAAAACATACAAAAATGCAACTTTACTTTATAGGAAGTGCAATGTTAGCAATACTTTTTTGAGCCTCCCATTGCCCCATAGTCAATATTATAAAGTGAGTTTAAAAAGTCTTTTATTTTCTTCCTGAGAAAGTCCTGGGAGTCAGTATCAGCGTCTGGTGAGAAATGTAAATTCATGCAATTTTTGCTGCATCAGTTGCTGCTTAGGAAGAAAATTCTAAGATTTCTTTGCGTAATCATAAATGACACTGCAAATCAGCTCAGCTGTGCCCACAATTGTTAGAAACCATTTATTTATTTTACAGATAGTACAGATCAGATAATGTCCTGCATAAAAACAATCTAACCCTGTGTACAATGCTGATAATACAGGGCATAAATGGACACTTGATTTGGAAATAAAATAACCAAATTTGAGTTGAGGGAACTTCAGACTGATTACAAAATATCAGAATACATGCTGTTCAAGTGCATAAAATGATACTTTGGCTACATCATGTTCTCACCTCTTCAGTCTTACATTCATTAAACACACGCACACAATTCATTTCTATTTCAACTATTGTTTTTTCTAAACCACTCAAACCCCAATATATCAAAGCCATCCACATCATTTCACACAACTTATGGCTTTATAAAGGCAGCAGAACCCATTTCAATCAGCCTATATTCATGGCACACTCATATTTCAATAAAGGCAATAATTATAATTACAACCGTGAACCCATATGAGAATTGAAAGTAGGCTGCTTCACTATTAAATTACATTATCTGAGCAAATAGGAATCATTTCACCCCAGCGTCAAACATACAGTGGCTCTGACAGTGAGGTGAATTTGTGATCAATGCAGAGGTGCTTAAAATCTACACTGCATTAACATCATATTCAAACTGCTGAAAGTCATTAGTCATCTCAGAAGACTGTGATGTGATATTTTTAGTATGGTATCATTATTTGCTGTTGCTGTTTGCTGCTGGACAGTAACTTCAGTATTGACCTTATTTTCCCAAATTTTTGTGTCTAAGTGACTAATGGAGACAGCAATTTTTTTAAAAATTGTTAAGATTAAGATTGTTAATTTAAGTGTCTGACAACATTATGATCCTTTTTGTTTAGCCAGGAGCAGCCCCAAAATCTCTATCACCAAACCCACCAGACTCCATTTAAATAAACAGTAATTTTATCACCTTTAAACGCACTTAATTTAAAGTTGACAGAAATAAAATATAACTTAGAAAAGCTTTCTTGCTTCAGCCCTAGATTCAACCTCTTAAATGTGCAAACATGCTGGCTCTGTACACAATAAAATTATTTGAGTCTGGTGGGTTTTGGCGATATCGATTTAATCAGTGTTTCTGGTTAAACAAAAAGGATCTTACTCTCAAACAAAAACGTCTATCATAAGAGGGAACCCTTTTGATAATGTTGTCAACAATCTGAGCCCATCAGTGACAAAAACAAGCACTTCAAGTGGACATAAATTGACAGTGCATAGTGTCAAAAAATGTTGTTCCCATTCGTCTCTTACACACAAACATTTGGGAAAATAGGGTCCAGGTTGAAAAATACAGAAGTTACCCTTTAAGTAGCTTGGAAACTAGTGTATTTGGTCTGAAACTTAGTCTTCAACATTTAACGGTCCCTTGCTTGGTCATATTTTTATTCTGTCTACTTGTGTCTAGGAAGAGGAAATCCACAAAATATTGCGGCTGTGCAAAAACAACTTTTTAGAAAACACACACACACTTGGCAACATATCCAAACACAGAAAAATGGACATGAGACTTGCAACATCATTAAATGTGGGAATTCTAGAGAAGAGAAAAATAAAATAAAGAGAAAATTGTATTTAAGATTATCACAAGCTGACCATAAACCGTCTAAATATTAATAGTGTTGAGCCTCTCATTGCCCCATATTCAATATTATAAAGTGAGTTTAAAAAATCTTTTATTTTCTTCCTGAGAAAGTCCTAGGAGTCAGTTTCAGCTTTCTGTTTCCCTTTCCCTCCAGCATTGTATCTGGGAGACAAACACCTTTCTGTTTCCCTTTCCCTCCAGCATTGTATCTGGGAGACAAACACAAGGTGAAATTATAACAGACGTCAGACCAACAGATCAGTTTTAATGCACCGGCTGATATTAATAACTTGATGCACGTCTGCTTACCTCCCTCTCACATGCTCTACCGGCCACCATACAGGTGGATCTTTGCGAACGAGACCGTCTCGTAACATTCTTTGTGGCCCTNTAATAACTTGATGCACGTCTGCTTACCTCCCTCTCACATGCTCTACCGGCCACCATACAGGTGGATCTTTGCGAACGAGACCGTCTCGTAACATTCTTTGTGGCCCTTCTCATAGGTGACGTAGATGTACTTCCGGTCCTCTACGGAGCCAGTGTCCAGTGATGTGATGCTGGAGTAGGCGCTGGGCCCCGCCCATAACTGCACAGCTTGTTTCTCCCAAGATTTGCCATCGTTCAGCGACCAACGTAACGTCATATTAATTCCTTGGGGGATGAGAAAAGAAGTTAGTATGATGTAGTGATGATACTGATCTTTTAAGTCTGAAGCAAAGAAAAT
>NC_065527.1:24128890-24241670 GCF_006386435.1 Epinephelus moara
ACTAAATCGAACTCTGAAAATAAGATAACCCTTTACCGATTTTCAGACGGGAAATCCATGTGGCAAATAAAGTACAAAAGTAGGTGTATGAAAAATAAGAATTAAAATAAAGATTGAAACTATATAAAATTTAAAATCAACATTACAAAGTTAGAATGACACACTGTTAGCACCATATACTAGAATAATTCAACAAACAATAATAATTATCCATAGTGCCTGATCTGCTGCAGTCCAACAGAGGGTTTAGTGTCCTAAAACTGTCAGACATCAGCAGAAACATAATAACTCCTAACAGCTGTACAGATGCTCCACTCAGACTGTGGACAGGGATAAGCAACTCATTTGCACAAACACAAAAACCCTCCAATTATATTATGATTCTGCTGCAGCACACATTTCAAATGCACTGCTGTCAGTAGAGTTGTACCAATACTGATACCAGTATCGGAAATGCCTCCGATACCAGTATCGGAAATGCCTCCGATACTGCCTAAAATTCGGTATCGGGTATCGGCGAGTACAGCCTATGACCAATCCGATACCATGTAATGCCTCACGTCATTACGCATACTACAGGACTACAGGCAAACTAAATGGAAATGGAACAGAGTTTAAAAAGCATTCTACTGTAGCCTTTAAAATGTCTTTTTTTACCAGATTGTGTGGCTGCACTTTAACCTGTGCCTTGATCTGTGTCAAAACTGGATAATAATAATAAAAAAAAGTTTTATGGCATTAATTCTACTATTATATATTTATTCCTTAATATCTTACATAGAGTTTTAGGAGTTGAGACATACAGCAATTCATATCCCATCCATTTTTATTTTACACGCTGGTATCGGATTGGTACTCAGGTTCAGGGATTGGAATCCGTATCGGGAAGGAAAAAGTGGCATCGGTACATCTCTAGCTGTCAGTCTCTAATGCATTCAACGTGCTCGTTTAAACTGGCTGAAAAAAAAAGCTCCACGTCCAATTTATTCTATTGATATAATACAGTTCAACAAGGCGCACATCATTACACAAATTACAAGTGTTTTTACTTTGCAGGTTATTATTATTGTTGTTGTTATTATTATTAGGTTTCATACTGATTACAGAAGCATCTGTTAATCCTCTACTTACTGAAAATCAGTGTTTATCATGACCCTGTCAACTTCAACTTGTGACTGCTGTTCGTCTTTATGGTGCAGGTCGTCTGAGGTCGGCACATTTTGCCAACCTCAGTCAAATTGTACACTGTGTTTGTTTCAACAAAGTGTGCCAACAATATTCTGTAGTTCTCTCTCACCTGGATGCCCAAGCCCGGCCCCAGAGCAAAGCTCTTCACTCCGAGCTGGACCGAGAGGTTTCTGGGCTGGCTCCAGCTGAGGCCGTCGTCCCTGCTCTCCACCATCATGGTGCTTGATGGTTGGCACTGGACGTGGTGGAAGCAGAAGGCATAGACCAGAATCACTGAGCCCACTTCCTCGTCCACCACCACGGAGCCCAGGCTCAGGCCATCAGGTGTCATTCCATCATCAACTATAAAGGCAGTCGGGGACCAGGTGGCTCCTGAGGGACGGAGGAGGAGCAGGAGAGCCTTTAGACACACATTCTGACTATTTTTACATAAAATTGAATCATTATTCCAGACTTTATTCTAAAAGGAAAGCATTTAACTATTTAATTTATTCAACTTTCCACTATAGCACACAAAATGTCAAAACATCAGTTTTCAACCTCAAATTCTGTGTTTGTCTCTTTCTGTTCCTGCTTTGTGCCTGAAGCCTTTTGCTTTACAGCAATAAATGCATATGTTTTCAGAGAATCAAGCACTTTTAATACTTTTTGTGTTGCAAAATGCAAAGATTCAAATGTGTACATGTGAAAAATCTCTTTTCAAGATTGGCTTGACCAAGATGGCCTCATAAACATTGTCACAAAAATGAACACAAACAGACAATTACAACTGTCAATTACAACACCACAAATGAGCGAGCACAACATCCAGTTAAAATGCAATTTAAAAAAAAATAAAAAAAACAATTATAATACTAATTCCTCAAATTAGCATTGTGAATGTGTCCATAAGACAGAGAATCAAAAACAAGAAGTACCTAGAGTTGGCATCAAATTTGTGCATGAATTCATATTCTTCTTTACTTATTCTTTGATGAGACTTTTTTTTTTAATTTTAAATAACAGTTTTGACACTCATGGACAGCATTTTATTTAAATTTCTTGCACCACTTCTCTTAACACATTCAACTTTTAAGAACTCCTGTTTTTTTTTGTTTGTTTGTTTGTTTTTTTCAAGATATTTTTGGGGGCAATTTTAGCCTTTAACAGATAGGACAGACAAACGTGAGAGGGAGTGATATGCAGCAAAGGGCCACAGGCTGGAGTCGAACCCGGGCCGCTGTGGCAACAGCCTTGTACATGGGGTGCCTGCTCTACCACTAAGCCACCAACGCCCCGAGAACTTCTCCTGTTAAGTGAGAACAATTATTTCACAGATTTTTTATATCATTGGCAATAGTCGTGGTAATTGGGTATCAAACAGTAACCAGCTCTATAATACTGACATATTTCAGTCTGTGCACTTGCTCGGTAGTCTTTCAGGAAGCTTGATATTTCCTGTTTTTTTTAACACATGTAAGTTTCTGCAGGCTGAGCTTGAACGTTTATTCTTGATCTTGGAAACAGTTGCAGTTACAGTTTATATCCATGTCCGTCCAGACTCATATGTAGCCATGACAGTTTACAATGCTTTAAACATGGACGTTGAAGAAGCTACAAATTCACACACATCTTCAACGTGACAACACAAGATCCATACAGTCAGCACAGGTTCAAGTCGGACACCCATGATTAGAGTCACTAATTCAGTATCTGACCAAATGTCTCCACTTCTGTTCTTGAGTTATGGTGTTGAATAATGACCAGACAAGTGTTTACATTATGATGTCACTGTTACGTTGACCTTTGTGTGAAATTTTTTCATAATTACCATATGAATTCCTGAGTTATGGCCAAAAACATGTTTTGTGAGACCAAATACTAACCAGGTCACGCTTGCATCCATGTGGACGTTTGTGCCAAATTTTATGCAATTTCCTGAAGGCGTACCTGAGATATCTTGTTCACAAGAACGGGATGGATGGACTGACATCCCAAAAACATAATGCGCAGAGGCATAAAAATCTTACTTACTTCTTTTGCATACTGTGCAACTTTCTCTTCACTGATGAAGGCCATGAGTTATGGCTGAAAGCTTTGGAAAAAATTGGAGTATGAATGGACCTTGAGGCAATGTTTTTGTAAATGGTAAATGGACTTGCGATCGTATATGCTAAGCACTTTTACACTACATGTCACATTCATCGAGTTTACCACCTGCTACTCAGTTAACCATTCACACTCTCTCACAATTTGCGTTTTGGTATCGTGCCCAAGGATATGCATGCAGACTGAAGGTCAGACATGTCCAAAGTCCGGCTCAGGGGCCAATTGTGGCCCGCTGCTTGTCTTTATATACTACATGTGGCCCCTGACGTAACATAGGTGATCATAAAGCAAGTTCACTTTGCATTTTTTCTGTTTACTTCACCATTGCAAGACTATTATACAGTTTGTAGACATGCACCAAGTAGGAACTATTTTTTTATTTTATTAATCCCCCTGAGGGGAAATTCAATTTTTTTCACTCTTTTTGTCATTAACACACAGGTCCGAAAGACACACACATGCACAAACAGGACCTATACATGCACAAAGTGGAGAGATGTCAGAGTGAGCAGTTGGGGGTTCGGTGCCTTGCTCAAGGGCACCTCTGCAGTGCCCAGGAGGTGAACTGGCACCTCTCCAGCTACCAGTCCACGCTCCATATTTGGTCCGGACGGGGACTCAAACCGGCGACCCTCCGGTTCCCAACCCAAGTCCATATGGACTGAGCTACTGCCGCCGGCTGAACTGAATGTGTTTTTGTAAACAGAAGGTAAACAAACGCAAACATTTCCTGCTAGGTAGTGGCCACGGCAAAAATGCGTAAAGTCAAAAGCGAGAGCTGCCCCTCTTTTATGTGATGTTGTTTTTGGAAACCCATATGATGTGAGAACCAGCTGGCCCCAGGTGTTTTCACATCTAATTTGGCCGCCATTCAAAATAGCATAGACAACCCTGTTCTATGTTGTTTCTTTACTTTTGCATTTATCACAATGTTTTCTGATAAATTTGACAATAAACCATTTATTTAAAGATATAATAAAAATGAAAGTACAGTATATTCAACAAGTTGAAAACGTAAGATAGTTAAAGTTGTGGCTAACATGTTTGACTGTTTCTGTCATATAACAAACTAGGAAACCTCAGTAAAGTTAAGTGATTGTTAATTACTGTTTGACCTTTGTCCACCGTGTGTGACTGAATAGATAGATGATAGATTTGTACCCACTCTGTTAGTGTGTGTGTTTGTGTTTTGCACGTACAACTGACAGTTTATGTCTGGTGCTCATCCTTGCCTTTGTCTGTGGACCGCCTCATTGCGATGAACTTTGCAGCATAATCAGAATACCCCAACTTCCTGGCCTCTGCAAAGGCCAGCAGGCTTCCTTTGGGGGTGAAGGTGAGGAGGGGGATCCTGTAGGTGTTCACCTCCCCCTGGGCTCCGCTCACCCACAGCAGCTGCTCCTCATAGACCAGAGGGTCAATCTGGACAGCGGAGAGAGGCGAGATAGAAAATGATGCGTTCATTTTATTTGGCCTATTCCAAACTGACCGCAAGGCAAGGCAAGGCAAGGCAAGGCAAGGCAAGTTTATTTGTAGAGCACAATTCGTACACAAAGTAATTCAAAGTGCTTTACAGAACAAGAAAATGCATTAAAATCACAATACAAAATAAAAACATAAATAATCATTATAAAATGAACTTTAAAAGAGAAGAGTGCAGATAAGATCCTTTCAGTCATATGCACAGTGAAATAGAGCTGTTTTGAGCCTAGATTTGAACATTGTCAGAGTAGAGGCCTGTCTCACATCTTCAGAAAGACTGTTCCAGATTTTAGCTGCATAAAACTGGAATCCTGATTCCCCATGTTTAGTCCTGACTCTGGGCACCAGCAGGAGGCCGGTCCCTGAGGTCCTCAGAGTCCGAGATGGTTCATATGGCACTAACATGTCAGAGATGTACTTTGGTGCTAGGCCGTGGAGAGACTTGTACACAAGCAGAGCTGCTTTAAAGTCTATTCTCTGAGCCACAGGAAGCCAGTGTAGAGACCTGAGCACAGGACTAATGTGCTCGTACTTCCTGGTTCTGGTCAGGACCCGAGCAGCAGCATTCTGGATGTACTGCAGCTGTCTTACGGCCCGTTTGGAGAGGCCAGTGAGCAGGCCGTTACAGTAGTCTAACCTACTAGAGACAAATGCATGGATAAGTCTCTCCAAGTCAGGTTTAGACACTATACCTTTGATTTTGGCAATGTTTTTTAGATGGTAAAAAGCTGCTGATGTTATTGATTTGATGTGGCTGTTAAAGTTCAAGTCTGAGTCCATTATTACCCCGAGATTTCTAACCTGATTTGTAGGTTTTAGAGAGAGAGACTGGAGGTGACTGCTGACACTTTCTCTTTGTTTCTGTGGACCAAATACGATGACTTCAGTCTTGTCTGAATTTAGCTGGAGAAAGTTGTTTTGCATCCACACACTGACCTGTTGGATGCAGTGACAGAGTGAATCCACTGGTCCATATTCACCTGCTGTCAGTGAGACATAGATCTGAGTGTCGTCTGCATAATTGTGGTAGGACACATTATTACTTTGTATTAACTGGCCTAAAGGCAGCATGTAGAGATTGAACAGAAGGGGTCCCAGGATTGACCCTTGGGGCACCCCACAGGTCAAGGCCATGTGGTCTGAGACACAGTTACCAATTTCAACAAAGTACTTCCTGTCTTCTAGATAGGACTTCAACCAATTTAGGGCAGTGCCAGAGATGCCCACCCAGTCCTCTAGTCTCTGTGAAAGGATCTCATGATCGACAGTGTCAAAAGCAGCACTCAGATCTAGCAGGACTAAAACTGAGACTTTGCCTGCATCAGTGTTCAGGCGGATGTCATTTGTCACCTTAATAAGAGCGGTCTCAGTGCTGTGATGGGGTCTAAAACCTGACTGGAAAACATCAAAGGAGTTGTTCATTAGGAGAAAGTCAGTAAGCTGTTGGTAAACAACTTTCTCAAGGACTTTGCCTAAAAATGGCAGATTTGAAATGGGCCGGTAGTTGTTCAGTACTGTGGCATCAAGACTGCTCTTCTTTAGGAGAGGCTTTATGACCGCAGTTTTCAAGGCCTTTGGGAATGTTCCAGATTGTAGTGACATGTTAACTATGTGAGCGAGTGGTGGTAACAAACTGCTCAGCACAGACTTTAGAAATCTAGTGGGTAACACATCGAGGCAGCATGTAGATGAACTCAGACTGGTGATGATCTCTTGGACAGTTTTGTCAGTTACAGGTGCAAAATGAGTCAGCTCTAAGTGTCTAGGTGGCTGCAGGGTTGTTATTGGTGTTGTGGAATTGATGGCATTTTTAATGGTCTGAACCTTGTCGCAAAAGAATACTGCAAACTCATTACACTTAGATGTGGAGATCAGTTCCAACGGCAGTTGAGCTGGAGGGTTTGTTAATCTGTTCACTGTTGCAAATAAGACACGCGAGTTGTTACTGCAGTTTCCAATAATTTCAGAAAAGTACCTCTCCCTTGTTCTACGTAAGATCTGGTTGAACACGTACAACTTTTCTTTATAAATTTCATAATGAACATGAAGCTTTGACTTGCGCCATTTCCGCTCGGCCCTCCGGCACTCCCTTTTCTGTGCCCTGACCGAGTCGTCATTCCTCCATGGCGCCTTCTGCTTATTTTTAACCATTTTAACCTTCACAGGGGCAATGGTGTCCAGAACATTCAAAACACTCGAAGTAACAGAGTTCAACAAATCATCAACATTAGAACATGAGGCATTTTCAAAGTTTATCATTTCCATGAACAGAGCACCTGTGCTGTTATTTATGTGTCTCCTCCGAACAACTGCAGGACCAGCCGGTGGTTTGGGAGAAACAGACAGGTCAAAGAAGACACAGAAATGATCAGACAGAGCAACATCAACCACATTGACGTTTGAAATATTAACCCCCTTTGTAATGAGCAGGTCCAGAGTGTGCTGCGCTCTGCTGTGGGTGGGCTCACACACATGCTGAGTCAGGCCAAAGGTTTCAAGGACAGCACTGAGCTCTTTAGCATTTCTGTCACAGACATTATCCACATGTACATTAAAATCACCTGTAATGACCAAACCATCAAAGTCTGTGCATACAATTGAAAGCATCCTGGTAAAATCATCAATAAAACATTGACAGTGCTGGGGAGGCTTGTATATAACTACATAGAGTATGGACGGAGATTGTTTTAGCTCCATTTTAAAGGATACATACTCAAATGATGAAAACACCCCAAATGACAACCTGTGCATAACCATATGATCTCTAAATATTGTACAAGCTGTAGTATAATGTTACGAATTACATATACTCAAGTACTGTACTTATGTGCTTTACTTTACTTTGTGCTACTTCAGTCTTGTACACCGCTACATTTCAGAGGGAGGCTTTGCACTTTGTTTGACAGCTATAGTTGTTTTCAGATCGAGACTTTACAAAGAAATCATAATCAGTATATAAAATAGGATGTTGTGCTATAGATATAACTACCCATACATATAGACAGCATTTAAATAAGCTCCAGGTCAACCAGCTATAACATCTAGGTACATTTACTTTGTTTTAAGTGGCATCTTTAATGCAGGTCAAGTATTTCTATAGTGTGGAATCACTATGTTTAAAGAATTTAACACTTCCTCCACCACTGACAATTAAAAATGAACGCATGTACAGGCTGGACAAAATAACAGAAACATGTAACAGCTTAGAAACGAAATAAAGTCAGTTTGAACAGTGAAATCAAGCTGACACTGAACACTTTACAGCTTTAACAACATGTGCACCTACATTAATGACACTGTATTGTGCTGCAACGTATTTCTATGACATTCCGTTACTGTACCTGCTCAGGGCTGAAGGTAAAAACACAGGGACACAACACGGCGCACATAAGTACAGAAAGTGTTGCGAGGCGGCTTTCTGTCTCCATGTTTGAGTCACGTCCTCAAACTATCTTCTTTATTGCGACAGATAAGTTGAGTTAAAGTCGAGACGATGAGTTGAGAAATAAATTCACAAGAACATAAGAAACACACAGAGAGATAAAAGGCGGAACTGCTCTTCTTAACTCATCTAAAATGCTGCATCTTGCTTGTGGGTCATGTGACCATGATGGGCGGTCACATGATGACGACGTCACGCAAAGCGGAAGTTTTTCATTTTAATATTACACAAAATTAAAATACTAATAAACTGCTCAGCCGTGTAGAAATGTACAAATAAACAAACCCTGAAAATATAAAAATAATATAAAATATAAATATATACAATAAAATGGTTTACTCTCAAATGAAGACCAAATAACTTTTTTTATTATGTATTGTATTATTTCCGTTATTTATTTTGGCTGACGAATCTCTTTTTACTTTCTTCCTCCACTCAATTTCATGCCCATGTACTCTGTTAATATGGTTTAGTTGCCTCATTGTTGTAAATGTCAATTGTTCAATAAAGTTAAGTTAAGAAAAAAAATTACACAAAATCGCATTTTGTCTTGATATTTCTTTTTGGTTTTTATCTCATGTTATTGTATTTATTTTGTTAAATAATTTTATCTATATATATTTTTTTTTTCTTTAATTTTCTTGTCCTTTAAATCATTTACATTTTGTTGTTTTGTCAATATTTTATTATTTCTATCATTGTTAAATATGATAAGATTTAATTGTCATTTACACTGTTTACACAGGTATTCATCGTGGAACTATTTTCATTAATAAAGTATTGACGAAATAAGACTTCTTTGACAAGTCCCCTGAATAATTGTAACATATAATTTACTAGTGATGTTTTTTGTATATAATTATTTTTTCTATTAATTCTAATTAGTCATATTGGCCTTTTCATTTCTTTTGAAATAACGTTTGTATGCACAATAATGTACCTTATACATCCACTGAATGATGTTTAAATGCTTGTTGATTATTGGTTATTTCAATAAAAAAAACTAATGCACATAGATATATATCAATTACATACCATGCCTTGTGACATTGTTTTTATTTTCTATTTTGTTGTATTTATTGTTGTTGTTGTGATATCTTTTCTTCCTGTCAGATTTGTTGGTTTTGTTGCTGTTTATTATTCTTGCCAGACAGCACTGCTAGTTACTTGTTTTCATGGACTTTTTCAATGTCTTATTGTGGTTGTTATCATATATTATATATATATGTCCTTATAGCCCACATGTGCATGAATTCGGGGTATTGCTGTTAAAGAGATTAATTCTCAGTCAGTTTCCCTCAGTAAACAATGGTTGATGAAAATGTTCATATTTAATTTTTCATTTAATATTATTTATTCATATTTATATTCATATTTTTTGATATTGTTGTACATACTTCATCTCAATGACATTTCTTTCCACTAAGGTGTAAGATCAGCTGGCTGGGGAAATGATAAAATGTTTGTGTTTACTTTAACTGCAGACATGGACAAAAAAATTGACTATGTTGTTAATTTCAGTTGATGCATGCATTTCATTTTCTGGTCATATTCATAAGAGCAACATGGTAAATACACTTACAACATTTATCCACATGGGGGCAGAATTTTCCGAAAACAACACCCCAATCACCCTCAGTATTACAGCATGAAGTCCTGTACAGTATTCAGCATTATGGTGCAGTTTTTAGGAGTTTAATCATGAAGTAAGTCACTTTAACTGTAGGATAACACCATTATGTACTAATCTACTAATGTGCATGATAATCCTTTTTGTTCATTTAGACATAAAGCATACAAAAATGCAATGTTACTTTAAAGGAAGTGCAATGTTAGCACTACTTTTTTATGATTAACGTCAGTTGCACTTGTTTTTTCAAACATCTTTGAACAAATACATACAAAAAATCTAAGCTAATCTGTTATTGATCTGATAGTAAAATGGCATTACATTTAGCAGAAGCTGCAATATGACTTACTTAGGACTCAAAACTCAAATGTAAGGGCTTAAGACCTGATTCGGGGCTTGCTTATCTTGACTTGGGACTTGATTTGAGACTTGCAAAACAATGACTTTGTCCCACCTCTGCATCAGAGAGATGTGCAGAGAACAGACACCAGTAAAGTGACATTAATGTAAAGTCAGTGCAGATATTTTTTTCTTCAACCCTGGTTTAAACCAACCCGTTTCCTTCTGCTGTGTTGTAATCACTGACATAAAACACTTTAATGGGAGGTATTCTCCCTCATCATCCTAATTCATGCAATTTTTGCTGCATCAGTTGCTGCTTGGGAAGAAAATTCTAAGATTTCTTTGTGTAAATCATAAATGACACTGCAAATCAGCTCAGCTTTGCCCACAATTGTTAGAAACCATTGATTTATTTTACAGATAGTACAGATCAGATAATGTCCTGCATAAAAACAATCTAACCCTGTGTACAATGCTGATAATACACGGCATAAATGGACACTTGATTTGGAAATAAAATAACCAAATTTGAGTTGAGGGAACTTCAGACTGATTACAAAATATCAGAATACATGTTGTTCAAGTGCATAAAAGGATACTTTGGCTACATCATGTTCTCACCTCTTCACTCTTACATTCATTAAACACACGCACACACACGATTCATTTCTATTTTAACTATTGTTTTTTCTAAAACCACTCAAACCCCAATATATCAAAGCCATCCACATCATTTCACACAACTTCTGGTTTTATAAAGGCAGCAGAACCCATTTCAATCAGCCTATATTCATGGCACACTCATATTTCAATAAAGGCAATAATTATAATTATAAAACCGTGAACCCACATGAGAATTGAAAGTAGGCTGCTTCACTATTAAATTACATTATCTGAGCAAATAGGAATCATTTCACCCCAGCGTCAAACATACAGTGGCTCTGACAGTGAGGTGAATTTGTGATCAATGCAGAGGTGCTTAAAATCTACACTGCATTAACATCATATTCAAACTGCTGAAAGTCATTAGTCATCTCAGAAGACTGTGATGTGATACTTTTAGTATGGTATCATCATTTGCTGTTGCTGTTTGCTGCTGGACAGTAACTTCAGTATTGACCTTATTTTCCCAAATTTTTGTGTCTAAGTGACTAATGGAGACAGCAATTTTTTAAATTTGTTAAGATTAAGATTGTTAATTTAAGTGTCTGACAACATTATGAAAATGATCCATACAGAGATAGACTTTTTTGTTAAAGAGTAAGATCCTTTTTGTTTAGCCAGGAGCAGCCCCAAAATCTCTATCGCCAAACCCACCAGACTCCATTTAAATAAACAGTAATTTTATCACCTTTAAACGCACTTAATTTAAAGTTGACAGAAATAAAATATAACTTAGAAAAACGTTCTTGCTTCAGCCCTAGATTCAACCTCTTAAATGTGCAAATATGCTGGCTCTATACACAATAAAATTATTTGAGTCTGGTGGGTTTTGGCGATATCGATTTAATCAGTGTTTCTGGTTAAACAAAAAGGATCTTACTCTCAAACAAAAACGTCTATCATAAGAGGGAACCCTTTTGATAATGTTGTCAACAATCTGAGCCCGTCAGTGACAAAACAAGCACTTTAAGTGGACGTAAATTGACAGTGCATAGTGTCAAAAAATGTTGTTCCCATTCCTCATTTACACAACACACAAAAGCCAGAGACACAAAAAATAGAGTCCAGGTTGAAAAATACAGAAGTTACCCTTTAAGTAGCTTGGAAACTAGTGTATTTGGTCTGAAACTTAGTCTTCAACATTTAACGGTCCCTTGCTTGGTCATATTTTTATTCTGTCTACTTGTGTCTAGGAAGAGGAAATCCACAAAATATTGCGGCTGTGCAAAAACAACTTTTTAGAAAACACACACACTTGGCAACATATCCAAACACAGAAAAATGGACATGAGACTTGCAACGTCATTAAATGTGGGAATTCTAGAGAAGAGGAAAATAAAATAAAGAGAAAATTGTATTTAAGATTATCACAAGCTGACCATAAACCGTCTAAATATTAATAGTGTTGAGCCTCTCATTGCCCCATATTCAATATTATAAAGTGAGTTTAAAAAGTCTTTTATTTTCTTCCTGAGAAAGTCCTAGGAGTCAGTTTCAGCTTTCTGTTTCCCTTTCCCTCCAGCATTGTATCTGGGAGACAAACACAAGGTGAAATTATAACAGAAGTCAGACCAACAGACCAGTTTTAATGCACCGGCTGATATTAATGACTTGATGCACGTCTGCTTACCTCCCTCTCACATGCTCTACCGGCCACCATACAGGTGGATCTTTGCGAACGAGACCGTCTCGTAACATTCTTTGTGGCCCTTCTCATAGATGACGTAGATGTACTTCTGGTCCTCTACGGAGCCAGTGTCCAGTGATGTGATGCTGGAGTAGGCGCTGGGCCCCGCCCATAACTGCACAGCTTGTTTCTCCCAAGATTTGCCATCGTTCAGCGACCAACGTAACGTCATATTAATTCCTTGGGGGATGAGAAAAGAAGTTAGTATGATGTAGTGATGATACTGATCTTTTAAGTCTGAAGCAAAGAAAATTGATGAGTTGTTTTGGCCTGGAGAAAAGCAGCAGCAGTGGTGGAAAGTAACTCAACACAACAACCATGACCAGCTGTGACATTAATGTGTTAATATGCCAATAATAATATTCCAGCAATATATATGGTGATAAAACATTCTGAAAGGGGTCATTGTTTTCAATAAATGCTTTTACTTTTGATAATTTAAATACATCTTGCCGATAGTAATTCTATACTTTTGAATGAATGCAGGCACAACTCTGTAACAGAGTATTTTTTACAGAATAGTATTGCTACTTTTACTTTCACCACCAAGCACCGGTGACAAATGAGTGGAAGAAGAAGGGATGATGACTCTTACTGTGTTGCATATTAGAGGGGTTGGTAAAGAAGAGCACTCCATCTTTCTGCAGAGCTCCAGCTGCTACTGCAGGATCCACCAGCTCGTAGTCAAAGAACAGATCGTCTATGGGCAGGGTCTCTCCACCGTCGTGGCTGCGTACAATAATGCGACACCGACAGTGGTAGTTGTTCTGGTTCCGCACGTTGATGACGATGCTGCCGTCCGTCATCTCAACCGGCTGCAGAGGAGCAGAAAGGGTTTGGCTTGACAGTGTCGTATGTTTGGCAACACCTTGGTCAATTGACGTCCTCTAACAGTGCTTGTTTTTGCCACTGACAGACTTTATAAATGTCTGACAACATTCTGAAAAGGATCCCTACAGAGATAGACCTTTTTGTTGAAGAGTAAGATCCTTTTGTTTAACCTGCAAACCTTGAAATTGCAATTGCCAAACCAACCAGACTACATTCAAATAAATAGTAATTTTATCATTCAAAGTCGACAGGAACAAAAATCACAAAAATGGTATTGGCTCGTCTTCCCACTGTTCCAACAATGACAGACTCTGGTTTGGTTGAAATAAACCCTTAATTCACCCAGTATGATCTGAATATATGCAGTCTTTACACACATTAAAATTACTGTTTTCTGAATAGAGTCTGGCGCGTTCTGCAATGGCAATTTCAGGGCTGTTTCTGGTTAAACAAGATGGACCTCACTCTTTAATGAAAAGGTTTATCTTTGTAGGGATGCTTTCCGTAATGTTGTCAGACACTAAGAATAACAATCTGAGCCTATCAGTGGCAAAAACAAGCACTTTTAGTAGACATAAATTGACTGTGCTGGCATGCCCCACGTGGTTACATTGCAGCCTGTTTCGTGGCTGCCAGCTGCAGCAGTCTGACTGGACCAAATTCAAAATCTGTCTCCAACAGTCACATAGACACAAAAACGTGGGAAAATAGGATCCAGGTTGAAAAATACTAAAGTTTCTCTTTAAGATTGCTGCTAGTTTCAATATACATTTTACAGCTGCACTTCTTTTGGTCACTAGAGGGCAGAAGAGCTCCACAACCCAAGCTGACAGCAAACCTCTTGATTTAACAATGATATTCTACTGTGTTGAAATGTGACACATAGCACCGTTAAATGTCTCTACTGTGAGTTGTGACCACCATGGTGCGATTAACAAAAAGCAGCCAACATACCTGGCACTCGTCAGGGTCGAAGTCCTGTGCTCTCTTCTTCTGGTTGTAAGGGATGCTTTTCAGCGCAGCACCGTTGCGCCAGTTAAGTCCGTGGTCATCACTGAGGATGCAGAAAACTCCATTTCCCTCCAGTGTCCCATGGCCACACACCACCAACCTCCCCTTAGCTGGGTTGAAGCGTTTCTATAGTGCAAAGATAAAAAAACATGTGGACTGAGCACACAATAAATAAAGATGCAAACTTGATTCTAAAACACAAACTAAATCGAACTCTGAAAATAAGATAACCCTTTACCGATTTTCAGACGGGAAATCCATGTGGCAAATAAAGTACAAAAGTAGGTGTATGAAAAATAAGAATTAAAATAAAGATTGAAACTATATAAAATTTAAAATCAACATTACAAAGTTAGAATGACACACTGTTAGCACCATATGCTAGAATAATTCAACAAACAATAATAATTATCCATAGTGCCTGATCTGCTGCAGTCCAACAGAGGGTTTAGTGTCCTAAAACTGTCAGACATCAGCAGAAACATAATAACTCCTAACAGCCGTACAGATGCTCCACTCAGACTGTGGACAGGGATAAGCAACTCATTTGCACAATTACAAAAACCCTCCAATTATATTATGATTCTGCTGCAGCACACATTTCAGATGCACTGCTGTCAGTCTCTAATGCATTCAACGTGCTCGTTTAAAGTGGCTGAAAACAAAAAGCTCAACGTCCAATTTATTCTATTAATATAATACAGTTCAACAAGGCGCACATCATTACACAAATTACAAGTGTTTTTACTTTGCAGGTTAACGTAAAGTTGACATGATAATTATGGAAACAAACTGATGTATAATGTAACTCTTTGTTATGATGTTAAGGACTTTATTTACATTGAGCACTGATTTACTTTCATATACAGTAACTCAATACCAATATATGTTATGAGTCAATATCAGACAATAGGAGATAAAAAGAGCATAAAAACTTGAAATAAAAGACTTAATTTATTGCAAATGCTATAAAAGGGTGTTTCATATTATCATTATTAATATTTATGTCCTTTATAAGCAAAGTTGCATGATGTATAGTTGTGTATTTCCCGTTATTTAATGTATTTTTCAACGCATCGTCTGTGTCTTTTTTTTGGTTTAGTACGCTATGTACTGTTCTCTGTGTTCTTAATAAAGTTGGCATTATTATCTTTATTATTATTGTTGTTATTATTATTAGGTTTCATACTGACTACAGAAGCATCTGTTAATCCTCTACTTACTGAAAATCAGTGTTTATCATGACCCTGTTAGTTTCAACTTGTGACTACTGTTCCTCTTTGTGGTGCAGGTCATCTGAGGTCGGCACATTCTGCCAACCTCAGTCAAATTGTACACTGTGTTTGTTTCCACAGATATTCTGTAGACACAAATTATTTGGTCTCTTGGCCTCAGAACACCAAATCTGGTCGTCAAAATTCTCATTTATGGCTGACAAATGCTGCTAACTGTCATTAAAACAGACAGACGCAGACTGATTGATTGAGTTACTTCAGACTCTCAGCCAGTTTCAGTCAATTAAATTATTTTTTTCCAACAAAGTGTTCACAAGGTGCTTGTATTGTTTCGCCAGCCCACTATTGGTTATGCTGTTATACTGACCAGTTTTACAGAGGATGTGGCGAGCTCGAAACTAGAACTAAGACAGTTTCAGTTCTTAACTAGAACCAAATCATGTTGTGATATTAATGCGCGGAATACACTTGTTCTTTTCGTGAAGTTTCATGAAGTTAAAAATGCCTTTGTTAATAAGGATCAGTCTGATACCAGGTAAGCAGTGTTCAGGATCAGTGAAATTTAAAAACACAGTTATATCTAATGCTTTATCTACTTTGTTGTAACAAAGGTGTATGAGCTAAGATTTTTATGAACACATAGCACAGGATGATTGTAATATCGCTGCAGGGGGTAGATAAGGTTTATGTGACTTAATGTTACTTCAAACACACAGAGATTTCTGCCTTTAAATCTCACTTTAAAACCTAATCATCACTGGTACGTGACGGGCATGACTCATAATCACAAGGAAAACAATTTAGCTTAACTTTTATCTCACTTTACAACTAACCAGCTGCAGCCACATCTTCTCACATGACGCTCTCTCTCACCTGGATGCCGAAGCCCGGCCCCGGAGCGAAGTTCTTCACTCCGAGCTGGACCGAGAGGTTTCTGGGCTGGTTCCAGCTGAGGCCGTCGTCCCTGCTCTCCACCATCATGGTGCTTGATGGTTGGCAGTGGAAGAGGTGGAAGCAGATGGAGTAGACCAGAATCACTGAGCCCACTTCCTCGTCCACCACCACGGAGCCCAGGTTCAGGCCGTCACCTTGTATTCCATCATCGACTATAAAGGCAGTCGGGGACCAGGTGGCTCCTGAGGGACGGAGGAGGAGCAGGAGAGCGTTTAGACACACACTCTGACTATTTTTACATAAAATTGAATCATTATTTAAGTATTTAATTTATTCAACTTTCCACTATAGCACACAAAACGTCAAAACATCAGTTTTCAACCTCAAATTCTGTGTTTGTCTCTTTCTGTTCCTGCTTTGTGCCTGAAGCCTTTTGTCTTACAGCAATAAATGCATATGTTTTCAGAGAATTTGTCTCGTCAAGCACTTTTAATACTTTTTGTGTTGCAGTAAATTATTACATTTATTTGTTTATCAATTTGGACATATGATTGTTTTTAAAAAATATATTATTATTGTGTTGTTTATTCAACCAGGTAAAAATCTAATTGAGATTACAAATCTCTTTTCAAGAGTGACGTGACCAAGATGGCCGCATAAACATTGTCACAAAAATTAACACAAACAGACAATTACAACTGTCACACACCACAAATGAGCGAGCACAACATCCAGTTAAAATGCAATTAAAAATAATAATAATAATAATAATAATACATAAACAAATACAATTTTTAGAACAATTTCAGTGAAATATGTAGGTATAATCACTTTGACCAAGAGTGTTATTTTCTCAGTCCTTTAAAATGGACTTAAATTCCCCCACAGTGATCAGCTCTAACAATATCAGGTCCTTCTGCAAATTATTCCAGGAAGACAGGGCAGAATATTTTAAAACTTTTTGCCTAGTTCCGCTCAAACCTTGGGGTCCAGCATGAGTTGAATAGTGTGCAGGCCATACTGATTTGGGTTTTTACACATTTATGTGCCCAGATGAGAAGAAACCAGGCCAACAAGAGATTTACAAAAAACCAACCAATATGAATGTCTGCAGACGTACAGAGATGGCCATTATGCAGCAGCATACAGTGAGCAGTGACGAACGTGATTCCCATAGTCAGTTATATAACATAAAGCACATTTGTACACATCTAACTTCTTTAGGTCAGGTGTGTTCATAAAGAGCAGATCACTGTTGTCTAATTAAGGTAAAAAAGTTGCAGAAATCGAATGTTGCCTTGTCTGAAGAGAGAAATGTAAATATTTGACATCTTTGTCTGTGGCTTTGTGTTTGATAATCTAGTCAAGAAGAACCTTTCTTCTGTTTCACTATATCTTTTACAGCTCAGATGACAAACAAACATAAACCTTTAACCTCTGTGCATGTAATCAGACATGTGTTGTAGTAAGAAGGGCTGGATACTGAGCCTCAGTGTTTGTGTGCTACAGCCAAAAATGTATCCAAAAGACAGAGAATCAACAACAACAACAACAAGTAATGAGAGCTGGCATCAAATTTGTGCATAAACCCAGAAAGATGCCGAAATACTTACTCACACTTTTATTATGAGCCATTTAGACTGCTGCAATTCCCTTTTCATCGGACTACCCAAAAAGTCAGGAAGAAAACTACAGTTAGTCCAGAATGGTGCAGCCAGGGAAAATGGATCACATTACCCCACTGCTGAAGTCACTACACTGGCTCCCTGTATCTTTTAGAATTGAAGTTATTTTACTTGTATATAAAGCTTTAAATAACCCTGTCCTTCCACAAATCAGAGATTGTTTTGTCTTTTTATGTTCCAGCCAGATCACAAAGGTCCTCCACTGCTTTACTGCTTTAAATTTTCCTCATGTATCCCATACAAGTACTGGTGAGAGCACTTTCTGTTTTTACTCCCCTAAGATCTCTCTGTATTTTTAAATGTAAATTAAAGGCCTATCTTTTTAATCTGGCTTTCAATGTGAAGTAACATTACAGTCTTGATTTTTAAGTTTTAACCATTGGTTTTTACCTTCTTTTATCTCTCATGTTCATTCTTATTCTATTTTATTTATTTATTTACTCTCTTTTTATTCTATTCTAGTTTTAATCATCTTTGTTTGTTTGTTTGTTCTGTTTTGGTTGGTTTGCTTATTTAATATTTTATTGTCTTGTGTCTGTGTCATTCAAATTTTGCCATGTGAAGCACTCTGGGCTGCATGTTTGTATGAAATGTGCTATAAAAGAGTTTAATTCATATTCTTCTTTACTTATTCTTTAATAAGATTTTTTTTTTATTTTAAATCACACTTTTGACCATTTCAGACAGCATTTTATTTAAATTTCTTGCACCACTTATCTTAACACATTCAACATTTAAGAACATCTCCTGTTAAGTGAAAACAGTTATTTTGTAGATGTTTGTTTGTATTCCTCAAATTAGTGCTCGGTAGTCTTTCAGGAAGCTTGATATTTCCTGTTTTTTTAACACATGTAAGTTTCTGTACGCTGAGCTTGAAAGTTTATTCTTGATCTTGGAAACAACGATTTGGTAAAAATCACTTGTATACCTCTGCAAACCAGTTAAGTTGCAGTTACAGTTTATATCCATGTCCGTCCAGACTCATATGTAGCCATGACAGTTTACAATGCTTTAAAAATGGACGTTGAAGAAGCTACAAATTCACACACATCTTCAACGTGACAACACAAGATCCATACAGTCAGCACAGGTTCAAGTCGGACACCCATGATTAGAGTCACTAATTCAGTATCTGACCAAATGTCTCCACTTCTGTTCTTGAGTTATGGTGTTGAATAATGACCAGACAAGTGTTTACATTATGATGTCACTGTTACGTTGACCTTTGTGTGAAATTTTTTCATAATTACCATATGAATTCCTGAGTTATGGCCAAAAACATGTTTTGTGAGACCAAATACTAACCAGGTCACGCTTGCATCCATGTGGACGTTTGTGCCAAATTTTATGCAATTTCCTGAAGGCGTACCTGAGATATCTTGTTCACAAGAACGGGATGGATGGACTGACATCCCAAAAACATAATGCGCAGAGGCATAAAAATCTTACTTACTTCTTTTGCATACTGTGCAACTTTCTCTTCACTGATGAAGGCCATGAGTTATGGCTGAAAGCTTTGGAAAAAATTGGAGTATGAATGGACCTTGAGGCAATGTTTTTGTAAATGGTAAATGGACTTGCGATCGTATATGCTAAGCACTTTTACACTACATGTCACATTCATCGAGTTTACCACCTGCTACTCAGTTAACCATTCACACTCTCTCACAATTTGCGTTTTGGTATCGTGCCCAAGGATATGCATGCAGACTGAAGGTCAGACATGTCCAAAGTCCGGCTCAGGGGCCAATTGTGGCCCGCTGCTTGTCTTTATATACTACATGTGGCCCCTGACGTAACATAGGTGATCATAAAGCAAGTTCACTTTGCATTTTTTCTGTTTACTTCACCATTGCAAGACTATTATACAGTTTGTAGACATGCGCCAAGTAGGAACTATGCAGGCTGAACTAATGTGTTTTTGTAAAGAACGCAAACATTTCCTGCTAGGTAGTGGCCACGGCAAAGATGCGTAAAGTCAAAAGCGAGGACTGCCCCTCTTTTATGTGATATTGTTTTTGGAAACCCATATGATGTGAGAACCAGCTGGCCCCAGGTGTTTTCACATCTAATTTGGCCGCCATTCAAAATAGCATAGACAACCCTGTTCTATGTTGTTTCTTTACTTTTGCATTTGTCATAATGTTTTCTGGTAAATTTGACAATAAACAATTTATTTAAAGATATAATAAAAATGAAAGTACAGTATATTCAACAAGTTGAAAAACGTAAGATAGTTAAAGTTGTGGGTAACATTTTTTACTGTTTATGTCATATTAGAAACTAGGAAACTTCAGTAAAGTTAAGTGACTGTTAATTACTGTTTGACATTTGTCCACCTTGTGTGGCTGAATAGATAGATGATAGATTTGTACCCACTCTGTTAGTGTGTGTGTTTGTGTTTCTGACAGTTTCTGTCTGGTGCTCATCCTTGCCTTTGTCAGTGGACCGCCGCATTGCAATGAACTTTGCTCCTATATCAGAAGCCCCTGACTTCCTGGCCTCTGCGAAGGCCAGCAGGCTTCCTTTGGGGGTGAAGGTGAGGAGGGGGATCCTGTAGGTGTTCACCTGCCCCTGGGCTCCGCTCACCCACAGCAGCTGCTCCTCATACAGCAGAGGGTCAATCTGGACAGCGGAGAGAGGCGAGATAGAAAATGAAGAGAGGATGGCTGACTAAGGGGAAAAAAGAGTTCCACTATCTGACAGCAAAACCGGTTAGAAGAGTCAGGTGACCCAAGCAGGTGATGATCACACTTTCATTTCAGGAAGCGCTCATTTTATTTGGCCTATTCCAAACCGACCGTAACAGTACAAGCTGTAGTGTAATGTTGCTAATGACATATACTCAAGTACTGTACTTTTACAGTTTTGAAGTACTTGTACTTTACTTTGTTCTACTTCATACATTTCAGAGGGAGGCTTTGCACTTTGTTTGACAGCTATAGTTGTTTTCAGATCAAGATTTTACAAAGAAATCATAATCAGTATATAAAATAGGATGTTGTGCTATAGATATAACTACCCATACCTATAGACAGCATTTAAATAAGCTCCAGGTCAACCACCTATAACATCTAGGTACTGTTTATCAAATCATTTCTAATAATGGGTTAGTAATATAATTAAACTAACACATACTTTTACTTTGGATACTTTGAGTCCATTTACTTTTATTCTATCTTGAATGCAGGTCAAGTATTTCTATAGTGTGGAATGACTATTTTTAAGTAATTTTAACACTTAAACAATTAAAAATGAACGCATGTACAGGCTGGACAAAATAACAGAAACATCTAACAGCTTAGAAACGAAATAAAGTCAGTTTGAACAGTGAAATCAAGCTGACACTGAACACTTTACAGCTTTAACAACATGTGCACCTACATTAATGACACTGTATTGTGCTGCAACGTATTTCTATGACATTTCGTTACTGTACCTGCTCAGGGCTGAAGGTAAAAACACAGGGACACAACACGGCGCACAGAAGTACAGAAAGTGTTGCGAGCCGGCTTTCTGTCTCCATGTTTGAGTCACGTCCTCAAACTTTCTTCTTTATTGCGACAGATAAGTTGAGTTAAAGTCGAGACGATGAGTTGAGAAATAAATTCACAAGAACATAAGAAACACACAGAGAGATAAAAGGCGGAACTGCTCTTCTTAACTCATCTAAAATGCTGCATCTTGCTTGTGGGTCATGTGACCATGATGGGCGGTCACATGATGACGACGTCACGCAAAGCGGAAGTTTTTCATTTTAATATTACACAAAATTAAAATACTAATAAACTGCTCAGCCGTGTAGAAATGTACAAATAAACAAACCCTGAAAATATAAAAATAATATAAAATATAAATATATACAATAAAATGGTTTACTCTCAAATGAAGACCAAATAACTTTATATATTTTTATTAAGTATTGTATTATTTCCGTTATTTATTTTGGCTGACGAATCTTTTTTTACTTTCTTCCTCCACTCAGTTTCATGCCCATGTACTCTGATAATATGATTTAGTTGCCTCATTGTTGTAAATGTCAATTGTTCAATAAAGTTAAGGAAAAAAAGTAACACAAAATCGCATTTTGTCTTGTCATGTTACTGTATTTGTTTATTTATTTTAAATTATTTTATTTTTTTCTTATTTTTTCTTGTCCTTTAAATCATTTACATTTTATTTTATTTTTGTCTATATTTTATTAATTCTATCATTATTACCTATTATAAGATTTGATTGTCATTTACACTGTTTACACACATATTCATCGTTCATTTTTTATTAATTAAGTATTGACAAAAGAAGACTTCTTTGACAAGTCTCTTGAATAACTGTTATTTACTTATGATTTATTTATTTATTTATAATTATCTCTTTAATTAGATATTAGATGATTCATATTAGTTATATTGGCTTTTTTATTTCATCTGAAATAACGTCTGTATGCACAATAATGTACCTTAAGCATCCACTGAATGATGTTTAAATGCTTGTTGATACATTTCAACTAAAAAACTAGTAAATACATAAATATACATCAGTTACATACCATGCTTTGTGACATTGTTTTTATTTTCTATTTTGTTGTATTTATTGTTGTTGTTGTTGTTGTGATATTTTTGCTTCCTGTCAGATTTGTTGGTTTTGTTGCTGTTCATTATTCTTGCCAGACAGCACTGCTAGTTATTTGTTTTCATGGACTTTTTCAATGTCTTATTGTGGTTGTTATCATATATTATATATATATGTCCTTATAGCCCTTATGTGCATGAATTCGGGGTATTGCTGTTAAAGAGGTTAATTCTCAGTCAGTTTTCCCTCAGTAAACAATGGTTGATGAAAATGTTCATATTTATCATTTTATTTCATATTATATATTCATATTTATATACATTCATGTTTATTAATATTGCCGCACATACTTAATCTCAATGACATTTCTTTCCACTAAGGTGTAAGATCAGCTGGCTGAGGAAATAATAAAATGTTTGTGTTTACTTTAACTGCAGACATGCAAAAATGCTGTCAGCAAAAAATAGACTATGTGTCATTAATTTCAGTTGATTCATGCATTTAAATTTCTGGTCATATTCATAAGAGCATCATGGTAAATACACTTACAGCATTTATCCACATGAGGGCAGAATTTCCCTGAACCAACACGCCAACTACCCACAGTATTACAGCATTAAGTCCTGTGCAGTATTCAGCATTATGGTGCAGTTTTCAGTTTAATCATGAAGTAAGTCACTTTAATTTTAGAATAACACAATTTATTAAAGTTCAAATCAATTCACGAGTGTCTTAATTGTAAAGTTGACTTGGAATCAAATACAGCAGCACATAGATTCTTTTGAGAAGTTTATTTGTAGACCTCAGTTCAGTGTAGATGTGTGTATGAATTTGTGTCCCTTGTATGACCCCCATTGATACACAGCTATCCCCGAACTTCATGAGTTAATGTGTGACAGTTCTGGTAGAGCAGCAACAGTATGCCAAGGAAAACAAAACTGGCTCCTCTCAAATGCCAGTAAAATACAGACTTTAGTCTGTGTCACAACGACACAGTGTAAAAGGTACCGCCCTAAAAATGACGCTTGAATAGGCTTTCAATTGGTTTAATCATCCTCTGCTTATACCAACGCCTGTTCACCTTCATACTGAGAGCCACAAACCACATTCCTGTAGTCATGAGGCCAAGCTGATCTGAGTCACACGCTAAGAGAGAGAGAGAAAGAGAGAGAGAAACTCTGCTGAGACACATCTGAGTGTGAAAGTAACATACGCCACAGTCTGTGTGTGCATCCAGACATGTATATTGCTGCTTTCAAAGGATTTACCATGTGGACCGAGAAGGGAATACAATCATCACAGCTTTGTTGACGTGATGGACTTTCATCTAAAATGCAGGTAAGATGTGTTTGATCATGTGAAATATGGACTTAGTTTTATCTAAGGTGGTTTTGGTTTCATTACCTCACAGTCTCAGAGGTGGGCAACTCAAATGAAACATGCTGGGTATCCACAGAAAAATACAAGCTTTTTAAATCATCATTTGTACACAACAAAATGTGACATGGCTTCTCCTTTTTTCTATACTCATCTGAATATCAGATGAGAGCTTTTAGTTGCATTAAGATTTTAAGTTTTTGGAGATTATTTAGTGTAAGTATGGCATCCCTGCTCAATGTGCAAAAGTTTAACACAAATTTTTCTGCAGGACTTGCTTCCCAGTTAGAAACAAGTGTTCAGGTTCAGCACACTCGGGTGTGAAAACGGACAAGATGCAACATTAAGATAAGAGACTGAGTTGAGTGTTTACTCATGAGCTCAAGACATCTGTGCTGTTTCCTCTATGTAGTAGAGAAACTCAGCTGCATGTGTGCGGACGATATATTTTCCCTCTTGAGCAGGTGCAGTGTAAGCAGGCAATGATTAATTGTCCTGAATGCTGTGTGACTTTATTTACATGCAAGGAAGTGAAATTAAGAGTGTAGATAAAAGCAGAGAGGAGGCCTGTATGTGTAAAGAAAGAGAGGGCTGGGAAAAAGGTTTGACTGAGGGGGTGAAGTCATAGCACAAAGCAATGAGTTTTCACACCTCAGTGCTAAAATGTGGCTCCGTCACAAACATGCAAGCGAGGGTATGTGATATAAAGAGACCCAGAGGGAGCTGGGTTTGACAGTAAGTGGTATTTTTTAAGTTTTATCACGAAACGTGTGTTGTTGAGGTGCAGAGTCGAGACTAAAAATACCTCTTATCCTCTCCTAACAGACTGAGCTACACTCCAATGATACAACATGACATTCTGGACATCTAATCTAAAGGCGGTGCAGATATCGGCAACCCTAAGGGCTCATAAAAATGAAAATTTACTTAATTCTACTCCTCTAAACTGAATCTATCCAATAAATGCGTAATATATAATACAGCCTGTTATCTGCCAGCAGATAACATCATCACCATGTCACTGCAGTACAGGCCATCAGCCCTGAAAGCAGAAGTGAGCTGGTTTCCTTCAGGTTTTGAGACCTACAGTATTTGCCTTTCTTTAAATAAACTGTGGACATGTTTGTCAGAGATAAAGGCTGTGGTTTTTCTGACCGACTTTTTAGAAAGAGATAACACTCTGGCTTGGCTGTTGTGCTTGTTCTGAAAATGACAAGCAAACCTGTCTGTTAGGACAATCTTTCACGTTATAGCTCAAGTACCCCTTATTGGCACCATTCTCCATGGATCTTTAAATGGAGTACACTGAATGTTATAATTTTAAATGAACACTTTATTCACATAAAAGAAGGTACAGTGACAGTCTTTTTTTTAATACAACAGAACTACCTACTATTAGCTTACTATTTACTGTTTATATGTCACATTTAGCTAACTATGTTAACCTTTAATTCTTACTTTTGGCTAACTATTTCAGTGGTTTATCCATATTTTAAGTAGACCATAGGAAAATCACATTTGTATGCACATTATTGTACTTTATTTCAAACAAAACAAAAAAAGCCAATAAAACTATCCATCCATCCATTTTCTAACCGCTTCATCCTCTTGAGGGTCGCGGGGGGGCTGGAGCCTATCACAGCTGACATTGGGCGAGATGCAGGGTACACCCTGGACAGGTCGCCAGACTATCACAGGGGTAACATATAGAGACAGACAACCATTCACACTCACACCTACGGACAATTTAGAGTCACCAATTAACCTTCATGTCTTTGGACTGTGGGAGGAAGCCGGAGTACCCAGAGAACACCCACGCTGACCCGGGGAGAACATGCAAACTGCACAGAAGGGCTCCCACTCCCAGGATTGAACCAGGAACCCTCTTGCCGCAAGGCGACAGTGCTAACCACCACACCACCGTGCCACCCCCAATAAAACTAATTAGAATTAATTAAAAAAAACAAGAAAAAGTTCCACTATGAATATGTGTGTAAACAGTGTAAATGACAATTAAATCTGATCTTTGATGCGCATGAAAGCCAACTTTATTTGTTCTGTAAGCACCCCGAGAACAAGACCAGATCAAAAGGTTTTGGACTTGGAAACAAAAACACTTTATTCATGCAAGTACAACAATAAATGTTTTACTACTTGCAGAAGAATGGGAAAAGATTATGAGAAGGTGCTTACCAACTTATAACAGCCGACGTTTTATATTCTTAGCACACTCCATTTCATCTGGGGGGCTTTTTAGAGTCTAGGTATCAATTTAAATGATTACAGTCATAAATAATATCAATAATGAGTCACAATTTAATCATTCTGTTTTAAAGATGTGGGGAAAACTTTTTATATCAAACTGACAAACCTATAGCATTCAGATTCTCAAGTTGCAGCATCAGTCCCTCAAGTTTGCCTTCAACCTCCATGCTACAAGACGGACTTTAGAACACTGTTATCACATTTAAAAGTTTGTGTGATGTGTTTTGTTTTGTTTTCAATTTAATATGTCATTGCACTTTAATAGGTACACCAGCTTCCATAGATTACGTAGATGAAGATTAGTTTCCTGAAATTCACAGATGTTCTGTTGGACCTCTTCCCTAGTTTTTTTGATTCGCTGTAACTTCCTGCACAACACACACACACACACACACACACACTCAATGCAAGACCTAATAAAGGCCTAAAAATATAGAACCTATTGACCAGCATCATTATTTCACCTATAGCGTGCACAGGAGCCTCGGCTGGGGGGCAGTGCTGGGGAAACTACTTTAAAAAAGTATAACAACAACATCTTAACTGCTCGTGATACGTTTTGGTCTTATCTTCCCATCATGTCCCACTGTGCCTAGAAGTGTTATCTAGCTAAAGGTGTAGGCTACTTTATATAGTATCTTTAAGTTCCCAAAGTTAGCTATATGGCTTTAAGTTAGGAGGTTTACATTCATTTACAAGCTTTCTGCAAAAACAACAAGCTAACATTATGTCAGGTTGCGGCTCAGAGTAAGAGGGCTTACTTTTTAGCTATCCTAAATACAACCATTAACCGTCAATGTTTCTCTTTTAGCTGTCTTCAATGTGTTTTCAGAATTAAATAACACATATTTAACTGTAATATTTGAGTTGATAGCCAGCTATAGGGAAGATACTGTCACTTAACTGCTGTCTATTCTGCTACAAGTCCGTTACAAACGTTTTGTTACAGGATACTGTAAACCGTTAGCTAACGGTTAAGTAGCTAACAGCAGTTGGATGGCAGATGCTAGCATTACAATGCATAACTTAACATTAACTGTTTTGTAAAAGATTTTTTGTAAGCATTTTAAAATCAATATAAATTAGCGATTATAGCAACTTATAGTTGAAATAAAATGTATGCCGTCTGACCTGCCGGTGTGTTCATGGTTATCTAGCGATGAGGAAGAGAGTCTCAAAATGGTGGACGTGCCCACTTGGTTTTAACTGAAGGGACTAGCGTTACAGTGTTAAATACTACAGTATTTATTTATATGAATATCAGCCATAGCTGGGAAGTAAACAGTTTCATGAACTTGGCAGTAGCATGAAGAAAATGAATACTACTTGTCCACAAATGTTTCATCACCAATGGATAATTAATAACATCCTCTGGGCTATCAGAAGAAGGATAAAGAAGATATACTTTGTCAAGCCCTGAAGGAGAATTAATTTTTTTTTCACTGTGTTGTCATATAGGCTACACACAGGCCCGAAATACACATGCACCTGCACGACCTTTACATACTGGGGTGAGGGCGGCGCTTGGGGTTTCAGTGCCTTGCTCGGCGGTGACCAGGGGGCGATGTTTATCCTTACTTTTATTTTTTTTCCCAAGTCCTTAATCATTATTTCAACTATTTCAACCATTTATCCATTACTTTTAACAAATTACTTTAACTTCTCTGCTCACGTGCTAACATGAGATAGTTTTCACATAGGCCTACACTCAAAGACGTGATTCTAATATGTTCCCTACCCCCTGAGGTGTGCCTGTGGTTGGGAATCACTGCGGTAGGAAAAACCTCTAATGAATACTACTAATTTATCTTACATGATGGGATATGCTGCTTTGAAAAGTTCCTCCATATTCTTACACAACAGCTTTGCTCTTGAATAATCAGCTGCCTGTTTCAGTCATAGTCACATGAATGGTGATATCATGGTGTTATTTTGTCACACCTGCAGGGTCTGGGTCATGACTTCTGTTGCAATCCTTTCTTTTGTGACTCTTTTGTTTGTAACTGCTTAGTTGTGCATGACTGGTGACAAATGAAACCACCAGATCCTCTTTTGGCATGACTTGAAATGAAACCTTCAGGGATGTTTGAACAAAGGTTTCGGGATCTTAGGGTTCTGAGGAACTTTTGCAATTTCAATCTTTCAGAAATTCTTAGGAAATTGGAAAATGTCCCTGTTCTTGGTAAGACAGCGGCTGTTTCCTCCTGGTCAGTGTTGGTGAGGTCATTCTCAGATTGCCTCATGTCCTCTTTCTTCTTCAGGATGGAGTGACCTCTCAGATGATGGAGGACAAGAACGGAGTTTGTCAAGTGATGGAGGAGAGTGAGGTGGATGTGCAGATCAGACAAACCAAAGCTCAGCCGCAGCAGGCCGACAACAACAGACCTAACTGGTCAAACGGTAATCGGCTGCTACTTTATTTGTTTTTATTTGGTAAAATAATAATAATGATGCATTTTATTTATAGCCACCTTTCAAGCACTGAAGGACACCTTACAAGACAGTTAAAAAAACAAGCAGCAATATGTTTATTGACCATAAAGTCAAACAATTCAAATGGGCTGAGGGCTCTAGAACCCATGGCAGTCAAGCGGGCAGATGGTGATATGAGTTGCAGATGAGGATCTACGGGAGGGTGTGTAGATATGAAGGAAAAGGGGCTTGATTGTGAAGGACCTTAAAGGTGAGAAGCAGAATCTTGAAATCAGCATCCTGTTTATGAGTTGATCAGAGCTAGTTTACTAATACATACACCGATCAGCCAAAACATTAAAACCATTGACAGGTGGGGCGTCGGTGGTTTAGTGGATAGAGCAGGCACCCCATGTACAAGGCTGTTGCCGCAGCAGCCCGGGTTTGACTCCAGCCTGTGGCCCTTTGCTGCATGTCCTTCCCTCTCTCTTCCCCCCTTCACGCTTAAGCTGTCCTATCAATTAAAGGCTAAAACGCGCAAAAAATATCTTAAAAAAAAAAGAAAACATTGACAGGTGAGGTGAACAGCATTGATCATCTTGTTACAATGCAATGTTCTGTTTGGAAACCTTGGGCTCTGACATTCATGTAGTTGCCACCTGACATGCTCCACCCATCTGAACACCAGCGCAGAACAGGTACACCCCTTATGGCAGCGATACTCCCCAATCGCAGTGGCCCCCTAGCAGGACAATGCGTTATGCCACACCACAAAAACTGCTCAGGAGTGGCCCGAGGAAGGTGACAAAGAGCTCAAGGCATCGACCTGGCCTTGAAATACCCCAAATCCCCATCTGATCAAACATCTTTGGGACGTGCTTGTAACCCACAGGAATCAAAAGATCTGAAGTTAACGCCCTGGTGCTAGACACTATAAGACACCCCCCAGAGGTCCTGTGTCAATGCCTTGACAGGTCAGAGCCAAGTCCGGTCCAAGGAGGACCCACCGTGGATCGGGGGTACATCTGGGGTACCAGCACGTCCCTCAGATGTTCGATGATCTGGGGTATTTTGAAGCAAAGTCGACACCTTGACCTCTTTGTCCTAATTCCTGAGCAGTTTTTGTAGTGTGGCATGGTGCATTGTCCTGCTGGGGGGAGGCACTGTTATTGACAAGTGCCGTTACGTTATTTTGTCTGCAATGGTGTTTGGAGTGTGTCAAGTAGCATCCACATGAATGCCAGGACCAAAGGTTTCCCAATGGAACATTGCACTGTAACAAGATGATGGGTGTTATTCACTCCACCCACCAATGGTTTTAATGTTTTGGCTAATTGGTGTATACCCTACATATTTTTCTATTTAATGGTACTGATAGACAATACGGTGTTCCATTTGTGACAAAATGCTGTTGTCGTATAAAGTGTTCGTACTTTCATAGCACACATACAGTGTAGCACTTTTGTTTCAACACTAATGACTACACTGTATCACAATTTATTTCATCTACATGGACATATTCATGTTGAAGAATATTGTTTAGCGTGTGCCACAAATGGGCCAGTCCACCATTAAAGATAAGTTATAAGTTATATAAGTTAGTCTAGATAAGGCATAAATGGAACTTTGTAATATTCATACTGCAGGTAACCTTTGTCCAAATAGTCATGTACAAAGATAACAGTGCTTATTAGATCATAAGACTTCATTGAATCTTTCTAACTTTCACTATCACCCTGAATAAATCCTGACATTGTTTTGGAAACCAAAGTAAAGTATTAAATATGTGTACAAAATCCCAGTCACGCTAAAGTCACACTACTATTGTTACAGCTGTGTTGCCTCATAAACCTTTGCCCTGCAGTGCTTGTTGCAGGAATCTTTTAGTCTGTGTCGCTAAAGTGTAACAAATCAGTGCTCTCATTTTAGAATATTTCATGAATGACTCTACTGTATTCTGTACCGACACTTCTTATCAACATGTATTAACCATAACATCAGCTTTAAGACTGGTGCAATCATGTTGATCCAGACTATCTGGAAGTATCATATATAAAATCTGTATCAGCTTTATTCTAGCTCTCCCTTGAAGTTATGTATCAAAAGTCTTGGGCATCATTTTATGCACATTACTCCAAATACAGCTTAATTTCAGGATCTCAACAAGAATTTAAAGCAAAGTTCTGTAGGTTCAAACAATATTTGGCTGCACAGTATAAGTTGGTACTGTCTGACCCACATTAGGTCAGTTATTTGTGTATATTTCACAGCTCTGCTTTTGTGTTTTGTGTATGTTTGATAGCACATCCACTTTATACTGCTGCCATAATCTACAGTGTTGCTTTTAGTTCTTATTTCATACCTCTGTTTCCTTCTTTGCAGACAATTGCACAGGCACAGGTTCTTGTCACACTTTTATTTTTTAGCATTTATGTAATACTGATCCTGTCTGGCTTTCTTTCTCTCTCTCTTGATCGCACCCAGGTCAGTGTGTTGTGGCAGTGCCGAGTTGTTCAGTGCTCAGCCCGGGCTTTGATCTGTCTCTGTGCCGGGCCAAACTGGAAAATAATGGCTTTCAGGTCAGCACACACACACACATGCACACATACAGTATATGACCTACTGTGGCGCTGAAAACTTCAGATATCTTTACTTTATTCTCTGGTTAATTAAGGTTGTGAATTTGTTTCATGTTTTTAGATTCCAGTCAGAGACATGGAGGCTCCACTGAAGACGGCCCTGGACGTTCCCTCAGTCAGGAGATACATGGTTTTCAACTCAGCTATCTTCCATTTTATATTGGCACCAGTATGTCATCCAGCTTTCTGTCTTACTGAGAATTTACTCTTATCATATCCTTTGCTCCTCATTCTTCTGCTGTTTTAATGCTCTCACTACTTTTCTTTCATTTCCTCATGTTTTTATACTTTTTTCTGTTTTTGGTTTGCCTCAAATGAGCAGTAATGTAGTGTTACACTTTAATATAGTTTGGAAACCTACGAGAGACAGATGCAAAAGAAGAATGGTCAAAGAGGCCAAAATATTCAGCATTTTATTCTGGAGTCAATCTGCAAAAATCCTGCAGTTTCCATAATAGCTCTTTCATTGGACTCTTTCAAACTCTATTCCCCCAGTTAGTAATGCAGGCTTTCTGTTGAAATATTGAAGTCTTAGACAGATGTTTCGTCCAGGCATATTTTCCTTGACTTTAGTAGATATACTGTTTTCAGAAGCTGGGTAATATGCCACTTGATCAGTTAGCTGTCCATGACATCTAAAATCATGGGAATGCCCCTTTAAGATTGCTCATATGATCTTTACTGTAACTAGTACAGTGAAATTGCTCAAATTCCAGGAGTCAAAGATGCCATAAATAATCACCTCGGACAACACAGCCCTTACTGTATACTGCTGTTAGCTGTTAACAGCCTGTAACTGTGGCTTATGGGTTGTTTCAATTTATAGGAATACATCACCCACAAAACTACCATTTGTAGCTCCATTACTCATGCTGTGTTACCTTGAATTAAAATACTTTGTTTGTCTCGCATGCCTCCACAGATGGCACAGACATTGATTCACTGAATGATTAAGGCAAAACTATATTACAAACCGTTTACAAACTCTCACACAACTTGAAAAGTATAATCCAAGTCTCATTTATCCAGTCGTATGCTCAGTACTTCCTGAACACATGCATTTTACCTAAAAAGAAAAAAAAACTGTAGTATTGGAGTCTGGTGTCGAAGAGAGCACAGATAAGTTTCCCTTTTATTTTTTAAATGATAATGTTAATGATAACAAAATGAATATGTTTGGGAGGTATTAAGCTTAGGACTGGATAAACAACACGCAATTATACTGCGCGTGTTGTGTGAGAATTTGTAAAAGCATGATTTTAGATAGTCTTGCTGTTGTTAAATGTGGCCCCTGAGGTCCCCAGTCCATCAATAATTCAATATGTTAGCCATTTTCCATGGAATCATGCAAAAAAACAAGGTTTTCTTTATGAATTAGAGGTAACATGGCATGACTAATTGATTTCTTTAACTGCCATTTTTACCACATTTGCTTTACAGAGCTGGAGCTAGGAGGCAATTAGCTTTGCTTAGCATTAAGAGTGGAGGAAAAGGGAAGAAGTTAGTCTGGCTCTGTCCAAAGAGGCACCTCTAAAGCTAATTAATGTACACATTAAATCTTGTTTCTTTAATCCATACACAAACAAAACAAAAAATGTAATGTTTAATGTGTCTTGGCGAACAGAAACAAAAAGATATAAGGCATTAATTAGTGAGATTTAGAGGTGCCTAGAGGCCAGCCTGTTTCCCCCCTGCTTTCAGTCTTTACACTCAGCGAAGCTAACTTCCTCATGCTTCGTACTAGATTGATATCATCCATCTAAGTCTCGACAAGACACCAAACATTACTTACGACTTCTCCTCTCCCTCCACTAGGTGCTGTATGTGGTGGTGTGGTGTGCTGTGTTCTCCACCCTCCACCTCTACATCACTGTCAGTGACTACTGGGTTCTTTGCCTCTCTGTCAGCCTGGTCTCCATCTTCCTCACCACTGCCATCATCTTCGTCCTCCACTACAGTAACAAGGAGGTAAAGAGGGGCATCTGATACCATAAATTAATTATTATGGTCTTCCACCTGAGTTTGGATTCATCTTAAGGTTGTTGTTTTTTGTCTTTAACCTGAACATGAAATGAGAACTAACTGATTCTCAAACATGTTTGTCTGTTTCTGTGTCAGATCAACATGAACTTAGACGTTCGGTTAATCCAGGTGAACGAGAGGATGGTGAAACACAAACTTCTGGTGGCCGTGGCCGACTGGGTGCAGTCCTGCACTGGAAACATGCAGGTTGTCTTTATAAAATCAGCTGAAACTGTGAGATGTGCCAGAAGTGTACTGACATCTTTGTGCAATACATGTGTTCATGTCTATTGTTGTTAGGCTGATATACACAGCTGTTTAGTGTGCCTCATTTCTTAGTTTCATCTTTTTCTGTTGGTCTCCCTGATGTCTTGGAAACAACACAACAACATGTCAAGGAAAACAACATAATGATTAAACAAGCAGATGATTTGGAGAGCTATATGGCACTGAGAGGAGTGAAACAAGAAGACAGGAGAATGATACAACAAAACTGTTGTTAATGATGCAACAAGATGACAAAACATTTCAGCAGGCACAAAAACACAACAATGAGAAAATGAGTTTGTGAAGATGAACCAATCAGTAGATTTCTTAAATTAACAATAAGTTTTATTGACCAAAGGGTTGGCAACAAGAAAACACTGGAACGGTGTGGATTTGCTCACAAAACAGTACAAAATTCATCTTCATGATCTGTCCAGAAAGAATCCAGGGATTAGGTCTATTTTACTTGTGATATGACATGAAAAGCCTAATATATACCCAAAGTAGTAGAAAGAATGATTATATTTACAGAAAAATTTGGAGGTCAGTAGCAAAAGACAAAGAAAGAATAAAAACACTGCAAAGATACACAAACGATATAATACAATATTTGGCTTGTACTCCAATGCATCTTCACTAATCATGTAGGAGTACAGAGCTACACTGATCAATAGAAACGCTGAAACTTGCCAACATTTGAGTTGTGGGTGTTGATTTAGTGGTCTGGAACCAGGCTGGTGCATCAGTAATGAACAACAAATTGAATAGTTTTGCTTTGGAAGCCACCAATGCTGTTGTATTTGTCTCCCTGCAGCTGTACTTTGTGTACTGGGACATGTCCCGCTGTCTGAGGGCACTGACTGAAACTTTAGAGGAGAGCAGTTTTGTGGCAAATGACACCCAGGTGAGTGAATTGAGTACATCTGTCCCTCTGTTTGTTCTCCTGCTGCTGTATCGATTTTTTTCTTGCGGTCCCATGTTAGTCTTCCCTCAAAAATCAATAGAAACATAATTCTAGCTGCTGTTGAAAGGGTATTTTATTTCTATATCCTCTGGAAAACAGAAGTTTAGTCCTTGAACTGTGGCATGACATAGCTTCAGTGTTCACAGCAGTTTAAAAGAATCATTGTTACACATTCGCAGAAAAAACTGAAGAGGAAAATGTCACATCTCGTCCTTGTGGCCGAGGACACGGCTGTAGACCCCGAGGTTGGTGAGTCAGATGTGGAGCAGGACTCAGATGAGCAGAGGCCTCTACTGAGACATGAGGACACGGGTTGCAGTACCTCATCCAGCCAGCAGAAGGGCGCCAAAGTCACCACTAACTACACCCTCATCCCTGATGCATCGTTACCTGCTCAGGTAAAGTGACATAATGCTGCAAAACATCTTCATTCCCACACAGAGGGAATATATTTTAGAGCCTGGCCAATATATCAGCAGTGTTGTTTTATTACACATCAGAATAAGCAATATATGTTCGCTCATATACACACAAAAATGTAATTTTTTTTTCAATTAATGCTTTTAAAGTAATACTTCACCCTCAAAAATGATCATTTCTTCACCTCTTTGCATTCTCGAGGTGAAAGTAGGTCAACACAACTCCTGAGTGTTATTGTCCTTCTTTACAGGCTAAAGCCTACCAGCTTCTGATGACCTACAGTGCAGCCTATGTGAAGCTGCTGGTGTCTGAGAGGCTGTCAGGACCGCCACACCACCACCCACCCCCCCGGAGGAACCACTGCACCACCGCCCCTCTGTGCCTCTGCCAGTACATCAAAAAGAAGATCCTTCTATAGCAGAGTTCTGCTTTGCACCCATGCTCCTAAAAAGACAAACTGACATGTAGGGGCATTTCATCTGGAGCAAACATGGATTATGTTACTCGTTCAAGGACATTTTGATTGAATGAGGAACCTCTTTGGAGCTTCACACTTTAAGTCTCCAGCCTGCAGCTGCTGTAAACCTCTGTTGTTGTTTCCATGCCAACTCTTTGTTTCGTCCATTCGGTCCCAACAATGTCTGCACCCTGTCAAACGCTGTATGATCTGGCTGCTGTAAAACAATATTTGCACTCTTATGCACAGTCACGGCCTTAGTTACTGCTGTATAAGTTATTTGCACAAATAATAAATGTAGATTCTTGTGATTTGATTTGCAGTAGATTCAGCAGTATTTCTCTTCATGGTGGAACTGAAGGCAGTGGTGGAAAGTAGTATATTTAAAGTAAGTAAAAGTAAAAGTATATTTCCTCACTTTCTGTACTTCGGTACAATTTTGAGGTGCACTTTACTTGAGTATTTCCAGTTTATGCTACTGACATCTATAGTTACAAGGTACTCTTCATATCAAGATTTTACATTAAAATGTAAGATAACTTTCTAAAATACAACATATTGTTAAATATTAAAGTAGCGGTTTCTGATTTGGGGGGATTTTGACCTTTTACCAAAAATCTGTGTCTAGACTGCGCCTCTTGTCACATGTTAAATGTCTGTGAGTTGCCAACAGTTCTACCACTGTTTCCCCTTTCACATGGTTTCATTTCAATAACAGTTTGAGGCCCAAAAAGGTCTTTTTCACAGAAAAAGCAAAGACTTGAGAAAAGTCCAAAATAGTCCAAAATATTAACACAGACTTATGTAGCAGAACTTTGTTCCTTCTGCATTCCAACACCATTAATTATCTCACGAGCCCTCAAATTTATTGTGTAACCTTTAGGACATAGCAATACCTAAGGTTGGATGCTACTCCTTTAGTGACAGGAGCCATAGTACTTTTACTTTTGATACTCTTAAGTACATTTTGACACCTCCTTTCTTTACGTAAGTGAGAGTTTGACAGGGGTAGAAGAAGTATTCACTTATTTTAGTCCAGTAAAATAAGAAATACCACAATGTAAAAAATAATATATACTTTAAGGATGAAAAGTGCTTTTATCAATTATTTTGGTGTGAGTTGCTGAGTGTTGGAGATATTGGCGTAGAGATGTCTGCCATCTCTTGAATATAAATGAACTAGATGGCACTCAGCTTTTGGTGCTCAAAGTGCCAAAAAAATACAAATAAAAAACTGAATAGCAATGTCTCTTTCCAGAAATCACGACCTGGTTACTCAAGATAAAATGGAGGAACTATTTTCTTCCTACTGAACTACACCCACCAACTGATGGCGAGGAGGACGCCATTAATGTTTACATCTTGTGCTGTCATGTTGTATGCTTCCTTCTGCATAGTGATACAGTTGGCAGGAGTAGTTTAGTTGTTGTTGGGTTTTTCAAATGTATTTTTCGGCGTTTAGAGCACCACAAGCTCAATGCGAGCTGGTTCTGTTAAGGCAAACCGATATCTCCAAAATTAAACAACTCACACCAAAACAATCTAGACTGATAAATAGCACTACAGGGAAGAGGAAAAATATGTGTTTTGATTTTGGGGTGAACTGTCCCTTTAAATTCCATCACCGAGGTTTGAATGTAGGACTTGTAATGGAGTATACATAGTTGTATTGGTTCTTTTACTTAATACATGTTCCACCACTGCTTGGAGGATTGACATGTGATGTGTAGACAAAGACAATGGAAGCATGAAGGGAAAGAAAGAGATTCCCCTTGATGCAGCTGTGTAATGATGCTGAAAGATGGTTAACACGAATCATTGGCTTTAGTTTCTCGGCTATATTACCTCAAATGTCAGCAGCAACAGAACAGAACCGAGCGTGTTTGTGTTTGTGTTCTCACACCTTTGGATTTATGTGTGTAGGTGGATTAGTTATCCATGTGTGTGCAGGATGCTGTGTTTCTCACATATTACCAGCCATTACCCATCAGTCCTGGTGCTGTGGCTGAGATGACAGCCCAGCAAGAGAGCTGCAGGATGACACAAACACACACAGCGAGACAGCCGGCGTGGCTGACCCGGGGGAAGCTGGGATTGTGTGATGGAGGAGAGAGGCGTGCAGCGTGAGGCCAAGTTAAACGATCTCAGAGACGCTGGCTGTCCTCAGGAGGCTAAATGGCCATCTGTGATCCTGCACACACAGACTGGCTCAGCTCCCACCTTCAGTTTTTCACTCACACTTCTTTTCCATTGGCTGGATTGTTTGAGGCCGTACCTTTTCACAGATATGACTTCAAGTGGATAAAACAATACGATAGTGATGAACCTACAAAATTTTCTAACCTGATTCTGCAGCCTCCTCAGCTTTACAGTGCTTTACAGAGTTTCAGCTCATTGTTAAGCTGTCAGCCCACAACATTACTGTTTTGGTGCATTTTCACCTGCCCTAAAAAACCCTCTATACTCTATATCGCAGCATTTAGCAGCTAAAAGAGCCAGATATTTCCCTAAGGAGTTGGAGGAGACTAAAACAGAGATAAAAGAGAGTGAATAGTAGACTTACATTCCTCAGGTGGCCATAAAAGCCCAGTTACCTGAAGAAAAATGTTGGTATTGACTGTTTCTGCAAACCACAGTTACATTACATTCGTATGTTCCATACATATCATATCGATGTTTCTAAAGTGATGTAGTATATGAGCTAATTTTGTCTTGAGGTGGGGGATTGAGCATTGGGTCACCTCGAGGCGAGACGCCTGCCACGCTGTTCAAGACCAACGAACAACAGCAAGTCATTGCAGCATTTCCAGCAGCTTTTGAGCAAGTTGTTACGGCTGTATGTGTTCCTGTGATGCTGTCCCTTTTCCCTGTCCTGTAGCTTTTCCCAGGTGTGCTGCATTGCCTCACGAGGCGCATTGCTTTGCAGGGTGCATCTTGCCTGGAAAGGAGGTGCTCCTATGCCACTAGCAGCAACGGAGAGACGTCTCTGGTGTGGGGACTGCTGGTCTTACTGCCTCTCAGCCTGATACTCTAATGTATTTTTTGTATGTCTTCTCTTTATCTTACGTCCATATCCCATGGATTTGATTGTTTTAAAGGTGTCTTATGTGGTTGATTTGGGTCAGTGGTGAAGTGTTGTTCGCATTGGGCTCCAATGTGTAAGTGACCCGTCATTGCGTTTTCAGCCAGGATGGTACCATGAAAACCAGTTGTTTTTTTACAGAGACGTGTTTCCAGTGAGGATAGTGCCACAAAAAAGGGTTGTGCTTTTTTTACTGAGACATCACTGGGTTTCCTCTGGCGATAGTGCCACAAACTGGTTGGTTTATTTTGGCCTAGACATCACTGTGTTTTCTCCGGGGATAGTGCCATCAAAAGCAATTGTTCTTTTTACCAAGACTTCGCTATGTTTTCAGCGCGAATCGTGCCATCGAAACGGTCCTTTAAGGCAGAACATGATGTTTTCCTCACTATAATCAAGTGGTTTTTGTGCCTAAACCTAACCACACATAACGTTTCCATGGTTTGCAGAAATGTACAATGCCAACATTTATTCTTGCGAATGGGTTGTTTGCTAACAAGTTCCCCAACTTCAACGGTGATGATTTGTTAATGTTGTCTGTACAAAATTTCATGGCAATCCATCCGACTGTTGTTGAGATATTTTTGTCAGGGCCAAAGTGATGGGCCGACCAACTGGCAGACCGACATTGTTGTCCCACAACGCTAGCATTGGGTTCGTAAAAAACAATCGCCACCACAATGCTGAAAAATAATCAGCTGTAAAACACAATGTGATACAAGAGAAGATAGTGAGCAATACTGTAGTTCATGTTCTGACAGAGGGAGGAAAATGAGAGACGGAGAGGGAGAAAACCGGGGCAGCTATAAATAGCACCTTAGTGATGAGGGGAGAGAGGAAAGGCCACAGAGACACAGAAGATGGAGAGACACGGAGAGGATGGAGAGACACCAGCAGGGAAAAACCAGACCCAAAGAATGCGACGCCACCTCCGCCAAAGTATCGCTCACAACCCAAAAATGATTCTTTTATTCATTACTCAAACAACTGAAGTCAGAAACAACCAACGCATGTGCAACACAGCCATGAACGCAATTAGAATAATAAACCCCAAGAGAACCACATGTACACAGGTAATTTTTGGCTCTTTGAAACAAGCAACCTGTCGCATTTACAAGCTCAAAAACTAAACAAAACAAAACAAATGAAAATGAAGAACACATCTCCCAGCTGCGTGGTAAACAGCTATATGTTGCCGAGCACAGAAGAGCCCCTTCGGAGAGCACACAGGGAGATGAAGCCTAGCGCTGTATAAACTAGATATGCTAGTGACTCTATTCAGTAGACACACACTCACTGCCAGAGCCTTCTGTACAATAATAATACTAAACAAGACTGTGCTTCTTTTGCTCTTTTAACACTGAAATATCACTAAGTCAATCATGTAAGGACAGGGCCTGTATTTATCAAACAGCTGTAAGTCACTAACTTAAAAAACACAGTTTGACATTTTGGGAAGCTTAGTCACACTTTCTTGCCCAGAGTTTGTTGAGGAGGTCAATGGACTTAAGTGTATCAACAACATTTTAGAGGTGACGCTGTTGCTACGCTAAGCTAACATCTCCTGGCTGCAGCTTCATATTTAGCGCACAGACGAGTGCTATCGATCTGTTCATCGAACTTTCTGCGAGAAAGTGAATAAGTATGTTTCCAAAAAAGTCAAACTATTGCTTCAAGAATGACAGCTATGTATTCTTATTACTTAAATTAAAATAGTTAAATGGATTAACAGCAGAAACAGAGGTGATCACACACCTTCTGAGACATATGCTGCGTTCAAATGGAACTCATGACGTCGTGTTTATGACATAGAAAGTCGTGAAGTTAGAGCTCTCAGAAAATTTACACTAACGAGGTTGTGAATGCCAGAGTAGGGGGGATATTCATATGGATTCTTTTCTTAAACATGGTAACCATGACCCAAAAGGTAGCTCGACCCTGGTTGCCTCAACAAAAAGTCGATGGGATTTTTCCATTGGCTTTTCAATTATTGCAGAAAATAAGCTCTGTTGCACACATTTATGAGACTTAGATGTTTTGTTCACATGGACGAGGCTGATGACATTCTGTAGTCTCATTTAGCCACTTGTTAGTAACTCTCTTTTTTAAATCACATGAAAAGTTCAGAATTTATGAGTGTGGGGTATTTACTGACGTATTGTATGTCCCAGAACAAAATGTCAAAGTCTGTTATGCTTGTGTTAACCACAGACATCTTTTCAGCCATCTAACCAAAAACCGATTGGCGGGAACCAGGAGTGCTAAAATTCTGACTCATTCATTTGGACTCATTCCAGCACCACTCTATCGGAGGACATCACTTGATAAATATCTTTTTAAAACCTTTTCACTATTGAGTTGGCTCTTGGGAGAATTATAGAGAGGCAAAGTCCCTCGCCTCCCTGCGGACAACCATGGGACCTTATTTTAGAATAAACTTGTTGGGTAGTCAATGGGGAGAGACAAATAATTTTTCATATGATGTTTGTCCATTTAAAAGAAAGTTTTGCAAGTCAAGAGTTTGTCATATAACTGTGGTAGTATAAGACTGTGAAAATACGTAGGTGACGTCATATTTCCTCTCTCGCTAAAGCTACGATGCCTGTGTGTTTCGTGCCAGGATGTACTCCTACGAGAAACAGGTTTTGGTTGTTCTTTTGCTTTCTGGCTGACAAAAAGACCAGTTGTTGCTGGATAAAACACATCCGATAAGATACCACCAGATTTGTGTGGGGAACATAGCTAAGTTACCTGGCTAGGTAGCCAGTGTAGCTGACGTATATCGTGTGAGATGAGAGATGTAGTTCACTGAGTGGTTTCACACTAAACTACACAGTTTTACAACAAACTGCAACGTTCTTGACTAGAAAAATAATCTCCTAAATTGTTCACATGGGGGACTGTGCCTCTCTATTAAGTGGAGTTTCAGACATTTGATAAATACATGCCCAGATGTACTTAATATTATACATTAGTGATAATCAAATGCAATGCAATGCCAATAATAATATTAATAATAAGAACAATAATATATAAACTACAGAATAAACTGTATTTATACTGCTTCTATTTGTGTTCATCGTCAACAAACATAATTTTTAATATCTCTGTATATTTCTTTTAAAAATAGCGTCATCATAGGAACCAACAGAGGAAAAAGGGGGACTCAGAGGGGAAATATTAATAGGTCCAATAACTCATGTGGACAGGAGAAAGACAAACAGAGAGAGAGGAAAGAGACCAGAGGAAAGATTTCATAGAGCGGAAAGTGCTACAATACAGTATAGGCATTAATATTCTCTCTCTCTCCTTTTGGAAAACATTCATGTCCAGTTCCTCCCATAATACCTCACATAACAGTTCATACAGTAACGCTATACGGCCATGTTGGCGCTTACAAACAACAGCACACCTGCTGCTACATTATGGAGACCATACTCATATTTGTTGAACCCCGACTTATTGTGTTACAACAGTGAAACAACATTATAGGAGCTCACAGCCGCACGTCTAGCCTCGATATTTGAGACGAATGGAAACAAACTGAGGATGACATGCAGAGTTATGTTGCCTCATAAAGTTGCACTAAAGTTTCACACACAGTGTCTGAGAGATTAAATAGTTAAGAGATGTGCAACACAAAATAGGCCAATACACTTCTAAAATACTTGCGAAAAACAATATTTGCAAACCTAAGATTCAAATACTTATCTAAATTGTCTCCTTTTCTTGTTTTGTTTGGAAAATACTGTACCACACACTTATAGACATGTCAGGAAATATTCCCACCGACAGCCGGGAGACAAGCTATTATTGCACTAGACGCCCATGAGCTTAAAATTTATATTTATCATGCACTATACGAACTATTAATGTAAGCAGCTTGACTGGTTACTACAAAGTGCGTCATCATCAGATATCAAATTTAAGCCAATTTCAAAGTGTCAGATAGCTGCAACAAACTAGTGATATACTTTAAATTATAACAGACAAATCGATGCGTGGGTAGATATTGAATAACTTAATAAATAACAGGTTTTTAAATAAATCAACAAACATATAATTCTCAAGTTATGTATCATCTCATTCGGCTAAAATGTCCACGTAGCATATGAACAACCAATCTCAAATAAATACTGTTTGGTTACATCAGACACTCTGTCAGTCCAGTCTCCATTTGGTGTGTTAAATGTGTATTGATCACTCCCTCTAACACTTTCAATCAGTTTGACAGTCTGTTATTGGAGTGTGTCAGCAATAATACTACTCTGTAAATCAACACTGTTTCAACATGGCACTGTTTTTTTGTTTTTAAAGAATAAAACACGTATACTTGTACCTATACGACTAAAATGTGCATTTAACTATCCTAAAAGTAACTCTGCGTGGGCCCATTTAATTTAGTTGCTGGAATATTTAAAACTGGAACACACAGTGACCTATCCTCTCATCTAACTACATCATCTGTATAAATTAATCAGCGTCAAATGAATTGTTAATACAGGGAGCTTTGTTTCCCTTTTGCAGCTCATATCTGAGTGTAAATATTAAGCAGTTGCTGTGCTAACAGCAATACTGGGCCTCATTTGACAGCTGCTTGCATTTGGTGTTTGAACATCAGCTGTGATTGGTGTTTTTTGGTCGTGTGTTTGATGGTCTGTGTGTGTGTGTGTGTGTGTGTGTGTGTGCGTGTGTGTGTAGCTGTACGCAGAGGTCCAGCAATGCAGTAGCAGTTTGCATTCTCATTGCTCCTATTTCCTCCAAAACGATGAGAGTGGTTAGCTAGCTAATATATGCCATGATTTCCCATCTGTCTTGACACTGCGTGGAGTTACGGCTCCCAGTCGTCGTCGTGGTGCTGCGAGGCAATGATGACTACCACGGTGAGGATGGTGCACAACACAATGGAGGCGATGCCAACAGCCAGGCTGATGAAGGAGAAGTTGCGTGCCTCGCGGGAGGCTATTTCCGCCGTCACCATGTCCCCTCTGGCTATCGCCGTGCGCACCTAAGTGATGCAGGAGGGAGGGGATGGGTGTGTGGGAGAGAGGAGAAATTAGAAAACATGTTATGTAACGAGAAGATGCACAAGTGGGAGCAGGAAAGAGTCTGAAACACCATGAATGGATCGATTTCACTGCAGCACAGCCTGAATGTGCAGAAAGAGGCCACTCCACACAGCATTAACACACCATAACAACATATACAGCTCAGACCGGTGGGTCCATGCCTTGTCAGCTCAACTTAACTCAAAGCCAGCTGAGCAGGCCCAGAGGAAAAAATCCATTCTATCCCGTTGCACCGACAATGATGCAGTTACGTAATGTGGTCTGTTGTGTGCATGTTGGTCAGCGCAGTCTGCCATTACAGAGGCAAACAATGGGCATCATGAGGTATGAGAGCCACCAGACTGAGCCTTTACATTCCTTGCATCACGCTCAACTTAACTTGTGTGTTAAATAGCATCAGTAAATGGCTTGTAAAAGAGCAAACGGTGCCTTTTAATGCAGAGGTCATATAGATGAGAGTATGAACTGTAGGTGTAATGGTGGTGCACTGACCCAAGATAAAGTCTCTTTAAATGTGTTACATAAATCCAGACATGTGCGTTGGCAATTTCCCTTTGCCACTGGCTGTGAAGTTTAAAAGTTTTGATAACATACATATTAAAGTAGAAATAGATCATTTTTTTGCTTTAACGTATAATTCCTATAGATTAATGCCACTATCAGTGTTTACAGTGGTTCTCTGTAAGCCTTGCTTTCACTGTGCAGTTCTGTCTCCTGGGAAAATGAAGGCTCAGTTTACGGCACAAAGGAAGTGAGTCAACCACTGAGCAACCATAACAGGAAGCATTCTTGTTGGTAGCTATCTCCAGTCACTGATGAGTATCATTGTAAGTTCTTTGCAGCTAGTATCCCCAGTTGTTAAAATGGCAGATGGTGGAACAACTGAAGTAACTGAAATTTTTATGGTTACTAGGCTCTAAGGAAGAACAGAAAAACAAACAAACAAAAAAGTGGTGTTCCTCTTTAATGGCTACAGTCATGCCAGGCCCCCAGGAAGTGCACCAAACTTTGAAGCCATTTTTCCTAGTGTCCAGACATCTGTCATGTGATGCTATGTGCCCCAAAAAGGCTTTTTCCTATTGAATTACGTGGCAAAATAGAAGTCTGTAAATCAGTGGACACATTTTTTTCAGCATCGTTTCCCTATCAGAATTTCATCAATTCGGTCTGATAACATTTGGAAAGTCTAAAAGACAATGAAATAATTTTATTTCAATTCAAGTTAGCAGAGTACTAAGCCGTAAGTAGCCGGCTTGGCTGGTGGGAGTCTCTAATGCGCCTGCTCTATGGGCCCAATGATGCAGAAGCAGTGCCAATCATCCATGTAATTCTATACGTGGCAATTGAATGTTTTTGGCGTCATGCACTACTGAGCAACTTTCATTGTAATGAACAGGGTCCTGCATCCAACCCTGTATCTAGGTCTCTTTGAACATTCATGAGTCGGTGGCTCTGTAAGGTGGTATTAGGGCGGGCCTTTGGCAGTGCTTTAAGCTAAATGCTAATGTCAGCATGCTAACGTGCTCACAATGATAATAATAACTTGATGTATTTGGCTTATCTCTACAAACAGATATCTGCATATGTATGCAGAATCTGTTCAGAATCTGTAGGCAACAGGACAAGATTTTGGTACTAAAAGCATTCTGGTTTCAGTTTGTAGTCCAAGTAATGGACTACTGAAATGCCGTCTTGGGATCCAGTGGCTTTCGTCTGACAATTTAGGGTTAGCTTTTTAAAAGATTTAGCTGTAGTCATATGAAAATGGCCGACGCTTTAAAGAAAAGGCTTAGCTTGGATATCCGCTGGGTACATCAGATCTCCCAAAATACTGGTCTTCACTCAGAGAGGCTTATTGTCTTTAGAATGATAATGATGAATTACTATTCTGACAGGATTAGTTTTACATGGGGATGTGGACTAAAGTAAGTTTACCACAGGATGTCTGTAATATAAATGTCTGATTCACACGGGACAAGAAATCCCACATAATTCTACCAGAGATGGGAGTGGTAACTTGGTTTGCGCCCTGGCGTCACCTCCCTGTCTGCATGTGCATGCTACGTTACTTCTTGTATGTGTTACGTTTACATGACATATTCCCCATGATCAGGTCTCGTGGCTCTGAACAGTGCTTTCGTCTCAACCTTTTTGATTGGTCTCCCACATAGGGCTATGCAATCATTAGAAGAATGTCTACTATCACGACTGCAGACAACACTGAATGCTTCTTCAAGCGTCTCCATCAACGAAAAAACACAGAAAAGTAGTTGTAAACGTGACGTGACGAAATATTTACATACATTTTTACAGAGGATTGCGTTCGCACGGGATTGATATTACCCGAGGTATTTTCTCCGGACCGTTTTACAGAAGGTAAAGTTGCCGTAATTTTTACTGACATTATCCGTAATGATTACAGACATGGCGCGTTCAGATGGGACTAAAATCCCTGGTAATAATTGCTTTGCCCCACGTCTCCATGTTAAACTAATCCCGTCTGAATAGGGCTTTAGTTTAGCATATTAGCATGATAATATTCGCTAATTTAGCTAAGGCTGATGAGAACATGTTTCATCTCGTCAGCGGCTCACCAAAGTCAGTCGGATTCATTCTCTGGGGACCCTTATTGTCTGTACAACATTTCATGGCAATCTATCAAATAGTTGCTGAGATATTTCCGTCTGGAAGTGGTACACCGAATGACACTGCCATCCCTGGAGCTATGGAGGTTTTCCATAAAAACTAAATCTAAATGTGACTAAAATAAGTGTGATTTATAGTACCTCAGAGTGTCACTCTTAAAGGCAAATACACGTCTGGAAATAAAACGAAGGCTAAAATGACTTTATGCATTTACATGACAAAGTCTCCCTGGTGAAGGCAACATTATGTTAACAATCCACAAAGATGAAAGATACGATAAAGTGGCATTTAACCTGTACTGCTTTGATGATCGCAATGATGCCTGTTGGCCAGAAGCAGCAGACGGTGGTGAGCACAGCGATGGGCAGATAGTCATGTGGCGGTCGACGGTCCATTAGGGTGATGCTGGGTGGCATTTGCATGGGATGAATCTGGCCCGGTGGGATCCCTGGGTGGCCTCCTGCTGCGGGCATGTAGGGTTGACCCTGAGCAGAGGGAAAGAAGAAGACAGAGAGAGTAAGTAGCAGCACTTTAGAGCCGCTTACAAAGCACTTTCCACTCAAAAGACACAAGAACAAGGTGACACAGTCAAAGAGGAGGACAGCTGCATGAGTCTCGTGCATGTCTAAGCTTTATCAGCAGTGTGGCCTGAACTGTCTTATGATTAATTTGTGAGATTGCAGCTACGGTGCCGGATTTTCTACTCAAGCTCCTGTCCACAAAAATGTATGCACACATACATAAATTATATATTAAACGAGTCATTAAATATTTAGTTTTATTAAAGAGTCCAGTAAAGTGAAGAAGATTAAACCCAGCTCTTCTCAGATCAGTGCATTAAGTAGTGGTGAGACTTGTGGTTGCACAAAGGCATTTTCAGTTGTCTGATGAGTCACAATTTGGGGCCTAATTTCACCACTTTCAGTTTACTTCAGGGGATAGTGTGAATGGTTTTATCTACTGTGTAAATATGTGCAGCCGTATTTCAAAAATATTGTACAAAATGAATGAATAAATTAACAGTGCAAAGGATCTTGGGCACTGGTTCACAACCTGTTTTTATACCAAAGGAATGCCTTTTCAGATCCCCTCATCTCAGGCTTCATAACTGTCAGGCAAAGACTGATGTTCCCGTCTCAAATGATGTAATTTTTTTGTTGTTGTTTGGGGGATGTTGTGCCTCTAATAGATAGCCAACAGCAGAGAGATGACAGGAAATTAGTGGGGAGAGAGATGACATGCAACAAAGGATGTGAATCGGGGTCTGTGCAGTTTGTGGTTCAGTGCTTTAAGGCGGATGCCACTGAGGCACCCCAAATGATCTCATTTGAATAGTTTTTAAAGAGAGATAAAACTTTCACATTTAACCCTTTGTGGTCAAGGGTATTTCTGGCTGTTTTTGACTACTTTTGATTTTACCTTTAAATTTCACCTTAAAAACTGTTTACCTTGCCTTGTTTGGTGTCATTTTTTTCAGCACAACCCCACCTATGTGACTTTACAGTCATTTCTTTCATCTTGACATACTGTATTAACACATTGGACCTAAAATCACACAAAGAACCCCACCAATAGGAAAGGGGGTGTCATGTTTTTTTCTTTGTTGCTTGCAAGCACTTTCTGCTTGTGATCACTTTCCTTAGAATAGCCTGTTTTTACCATTTGTTCTTGCACCAATCACGCACCAAATGTGACGACAATATTCACAAAAAAGCGTGGCTTAAATTATTTATCATAAGTCTGGTTTTACTTGGCCTATCAACACAATTTAAAATTGAAATATAGTTTGAAGTTTGCACTTTCGATTCAAGTTGAAATGGAGACTCAGCAAGACTGTGTCTTGCTGTTACGTCATCTTAAATCGGTCATGGGAGTCCGTGGACTCCAGAGGGTTAAAAAGCATAAACAAAAGCATAAAAATTTTAAAAAGTAAAAAAAAAATTAACACTATTTTGTGTAGCAGCAGTGGTTTTTCTTCTTTCCTGTGATGTTAATCATTTCGTGGCCCCCTCAGATTTATCAGGTGACCTGACGGATGTCCTGACCCCCAGGTTGGAAACCACTGATCTTGAGGACATTATTTATCCTTATGAAAGTTACTGATGCAACTTCATTCAGCATGCTTAAAGTTATAGTAAGCAAATGTCATTTATGTCAGAGTTTGTTGTTTTTAGTCTCAGTGGAGATTTTTTAAGGAAGATTTTTTTATTTATTTTGCATTTCGAAATAAAGTCAAAGTGTCCAGAATAAAGTCAACTTCCCAACTGTCCATCAACACTGTTAGACATTTGGTTGAATTTAGGTTGTGACGTCATGTGACCAAAATTCAATGTCAGTACGTCTAATGCGTCAAATACTGATGACAGATGATGTTGATAGTTTGTTGGTTTTAAGTCGAGTTAAATAACCAAAATCTAATGTCCTCCAATGATCTTGTGCTAACGTCATCTTGACGGAGAATAATGACATTTAGTCCTGAGGTATGGAGACAGAAACCTAAAGTCTCCAAAACGTCATAATGTTAATGTTCATACAACATGAAATTAAAACGACGTTCAACATTTAAAATATCATCAACCCGATTTTCATTTCAACCAAAATTTGATGTCAGTCCAACTTCTTTCTGATGTCATATTAATATTCAGTACCAGCTTGCTCAGTATTACTGCCAGCCACAACAAAAAGTAAATCAGATGAGAAAAGATTTTATTTATTTATTTATATTTTGGCTAATAAAGTCTAAATGTCAAGAATAAAGTCAACTCCTCTAGTCTATCAAATTGTGTCTTGTGATACATATCCTCTCTGTATTGCACGCAGGTGTAACTATCAATGCCCTTGCATCGTTCCTCTTCTGAACTGATGCAGTATTCAGCACAATCTCATCAAGGTTCATCAAGTCCCAATACTTATAACCATACAGTGTTTATGCGTTAAAAGAGAAATAATTTCCTTGTTACTAAAACTGATTCACAATTTCACAGTCATTTTTAAAGGCAGCTATGAGCGCTAATACTAGTAGTTTTATTCATTCTCAGAAGTCTGGCTTTAACCTTGAAATGTCAGGTTTGCTCTCGACATGTGGCATTTCAACTCTGTTCTTGACATTTCAATTTTATTCTCAAAGTGCAAAAAAATCCTCCTCTGATTTATTTTTTGCTTATGCTCAGCACTAATACCGAACGTGCAACTTTATCCTCCAAATTTCAACTTTATTCTTGACTTTTGACTTTATTCTCATAATGCAAAAAATCTTCCTCCTCTCATTTTTTTTTTGTTTAAAATGTGTAATACAAATGAAGTTAGCCTTTCAAGTTATCTGATACCAGCCAGAAAACTGCAATTAAGCAATGAAGTAACATTTAGAATAACGTAAAAGCCTAGTACCATGAAACAAAAATGTTTTACGGACTAAAAATTAGCTTAGCGTAAATGCACTGATAATGCAGGTAGAATTAGTGTATTCAGTAAATATTTGACTGCATGCTTGTGTATCTGTCTGTCCACAATAAACCAAATAACTAAATAAAATCCACATCAGCTAAGTTAGCTGTTACAGACACTGCTGCATACATTTTCAGTTGTCTGGGTCTCTGGATGCTGCCAAACATACAAATAATATGTAACAACATGCTAACTGGAACAAATGTATATTTTTCTGATTATTTCCAACGGAATTTCAAAGTAATTGTGTTCTACTTAAAGGGAAAATAGAGACACCGTTTAACTGGTAACAATGGATCTTTTCAAGGTAATTAAGGAAATTCATCCGGAAATCAACATTTATCACAAATTCAACACAATCGACTGAATTAACAGAACACTGTCTGTATTTTAGCTAGAATTAGTACCACATTACTTGTTTCCAAAGAACCTTCCCAGTAATTTATTAGGAAAGTAATGGAGCCGTAAAATAAAGCATGTAGGATGGAAAACATAAGAACCATAACTCGTGATATGAGGTAGAAAGAATCGTACAATATATTGAACAGACTGGTGTAACTCTGCAGCAGCCTGATGTCAGACCTGTGAAATCTTTAAAAGCATCTCTGCTTGTCTCTGACTCACCGACGCCATGGGGTAGACGGGTACGTAAGCCGTGCAGGGCTGCAGCTGAAGCGGGTAGCCTGGGTGGAGGTATCCTACAGGTGGATGAGGCATGGTGCCCCCAGGGGCCTGGGTCTGGACCGCGTAACCCTGCGGGGCCCCCTGCGGTCCCAGTGGGGCGCACTGGAACTGGGTTTCTTGGAGATATCCCTCTGAGCCCGGAGGAGGAGGCGGAGGAGGGTAATTAGGTTGGGTGCCCGGTGCAGGCTGCATGGTGGGATGTTGGGGCATGTTTGGGTCTTGAGGGCCCGGGAGGTATGGAGGAGGCTGCATGGTCTGACGGCCAGAGTCATCGAGACCTGAGAGAGGAGGAAGGAGAGGGAGGGAAGATAAGAACAGAGCAGGTAGGAGAGGAATCACAAATAGAAAAGGCAGAGGAAGAACAATAAAAGAAACAGATGTAAGAGAGAGGGCATGTTATCTAACTCGAGCGCTGCTACACGTTTGTCCGCGTGTTCAATGTAATATGTCTTATCTTGCTGCTGAAGAGAGGGAGAAACAATTACACAGACCACAGCTCCTCAGCACGACTTCAAACAGCCTCCGCAAAGAAAGAAAACCTGTGCAGTCTGTGTGCTAATGATGACAGTGATTGACATTTTCACCTCCACAGAAAAGAAATGCCTTTCTCTCCGTCTGCCTTCAAAAACAATGTTTATTAGCGGTTAAAGACGTGGCATTTCTGAGATGGAGAATTTCATCTGATGGTCTGTCTGAAGCATCTCTTGAACATTTCACGCTCACACCTCTGCTCCCTTTGTGTTTGTTTAACATTGAAAATGACTGATGGGGGGTGTCGTGTTTTCACAGCAGGGAAGTGGCCGAGGTAATCCGGTTTGACAGGGACATGAGGAGGGAGGAGGACGAGAAGATGGAGATAGATGGAGGTGAGGATGGAGGAGTAAGGATTTGATGGGACAGAGGAGGGAGAGCAGGAGGCAGTCGGGAGAGAGAGCGGAGCAGCTGAGTGATGAGGGATGACGACTTGTGCTCGGGGACCGGCTTTACATAACAGTCCCCGACTCTGTCACAAGCAGGAAGTGGACCAGAAACAGACAAGAGGGGAAGGGGAGCGAACACGAGGGAAGGGACACCTTTAAAAGGGCATGATGGGGCGTGACGGGCATCTTGGCAAACATGAGAGACAAAAACACATGTTGGGGTTTCTCCAATTTAAAGGCCAAAATCTGTCAAGACATGACTAAGAGAAGAAAGAAGCTAGGAAGCGGTGGATTAACAGTTCAAAAATAGGTAACATGACACAGTAACACGTCTGAAACATTGGCTTTAAAGTCAAGTCAATAAAATCAATGATTTATCTCTGAACACATTATACATGTTAGAAAATACCTGTTGTATACCTGTATCTGAAAAGACTGGGAACTATTTATGAGTTAGACGGTAGACCACTGAACAGTTTTGTGTCCAGGATTTTTCGGGTGGGTCTGAAACCATGGCTCCATGACGCACTGGAGCCATCTTGACACACACCCTCCCCCACTATATAACACCTGCCCTCAATGTCTAAGAGTGAGAGAGAACGCTGATTTTTCCCCCGATTATGAAATCTTATTTCATATACTTGGCGATTCTTTTAAGTCAACCAAATTTGACTGGGTGGTTAATAACACATTTTTTTGTTGTAACCATAGACTGTATATAAAACTGGACGACATGACAGCTCCCCAAAAGTGAAGCCGAAACTTCTTAATCACCCCCAGTGGCTGGCTGCAGTACTGGTCATAAAGCCAACCCTCTCCATGTTAGCGGATGGGTCGTGGGCCAAACTAAAAACTCAAAATACAAATCAAATAAATTTTACTCAAAGATGGTTTCTGTTATTTAAGGTAGTTTTTATCACGTGATTATCTTATGAGTTCGGTTTAAATTAGATATTTAATGCAATAAAACGGGGATTTTACAACATGATTGACAACTGTGTGAGCCAATCCGTGGGCTCGCATTCAGTGATGCTGCTCGCAAATGGTTGGACGGGTGTATGGGCGGGAAATCTGATAACACGGAGATCGCTACTGTGTAGACTCTGACTCTGAATGATGTCACCAGAGCAAGATGGCAGTGGCCATATCTGCAATATTTTAGCTTCACTTCTGTACAGTGGGGGTAAGTGGAGTTGCGCCATCCATCTTTGGTGGACATATGGTGGTAACATATTTTTCTCGTAACACATATTTATTTATTTTTGCTTTACCCAGACTTTAAAAGAACATTTAACCCCCAAATGGTAATGTGTTTATCAGTGACTCACACTCTATGCCGAATTTACGAAGAACATTGTTTTTCTCACATGCCTCTGTGGTAAATTAGGAATCTTGATGAATTACATTAAAGGGGGCCGCATTAACAACCACAGAACTAAATCAAAACATTTGTTCACAAGCACAACCCGTGCAGTCTAATTTAACTCTCATTTATCCAGTCGTTTTCCTACTGCCTTCCAAACTCAAATGCATTTTCTCTAAAACAGTAACATTTGAAACACTTCAGTGTAAAACAGCCTTATGCACAAACCAGTAGTTGCCTGCGATGCCTATGCTTAAGTGTTGTAAAGAGTAAGGTAGTAGTGAAAATGCATGTGTTAGGGAAGTACTGAGCATACGACTAGATATCTGAGACTTAGATGGTACTCCAGGTGTTGAGTGAGAGTTTGTAAAAAAGGTTATCTGACAGATTTATTGTTGTTAAACGTAGCCCCCTACGACTTGAATTTATCAAGACTGCTGGCTTTTTGGTTCACTGTGGAGGCATCGTTTTTCAAAAATCCTGACTATTGATAAAAGTGTAATCTTCAAAGTTGTACTGTTAGATACTTGCCTAAAGTATGCCTCTATCAGACACAGCACTTAAGATAGAGCAGGTGATGCAGCAGGTACCTCCAGTAATAAAGGAAAAGTATCACAATTCACAAAAAAGTTGTAGGTGTGAGCTGCCACGTAGCTGCCAGAGCTGAAATGAATGAATGGATGGATGGAGGCTATTATTATTCACATACAAATATCAGGTGTCATCAATCAAAGTAAAACAACTCTACTGTATGTTTTTAGAGGTAATTAAAAGAGGTATATGTAGTGTTAGTGTGTTTAGTGCTTTCACTAAAATTACATTGAGGTATATGCACAGATTCAATTTCTACTATCTTAATATCTTAAGGAGTGGGCTAATAAGCACTATATTGATCCAGTTCTAGCTGCAATGTTATAACACATTGGATGTTAATAACTATTTGTGAATCGCTAGTTTCTAAACAAAGTTTGAGCTGTTATAATTCCAATATTGATATCAAATTGTAACACTTTTATGTGATTATTTTGAAATCAAGATCAACATTTATCATCCAGTTCTAGATTTCAGTAGTGAAACTGAAAAGTTATGTCATTATGTGCTCCTGTGTTTGACAGCCATAGCCCACTGTGGACCAGGTTTGACTCAGAGGGCCCTAAAGGGACAGTTCATCCTATAATCAAAAATACATATTTTCCTTTTTACCTGTAGAGCTATTTATCAATCTAGATTGTTTTGGTGTGAGTTGCTGAGTGTTGGTGAGCAGTTTCATGTAGGAACTATTTTCTTTCAACAGAACTACACCCGCCAACCGTATCACCGCGCAGAAGTAGGTGTGCCTCTACTGCTGGCTCACTTAGCACCACTGAGCTAGCTAAGGTTACAGCTCAGCCGAGGAGGATGCCATTAATGTTTACATCTTGCGCTGTCCATGAGTAGACGCACGTCTCCTTTTGAGCGGTGATACAGTTGGCAGGTGTAATTCGGTAGAAAGAAAATAGTTCCTACATGAAACTGCTCACAACAAGGTCTGTGGATTATCTTGAATAACCAGGTCATGATTTCTAAAAAGAGACATCCCTGCTGAGTTTTCAAATGTATTTTTTTAGCACTTTGAGCACCACAAGCCGAATGCCATCTAGTTCCATTATATTCAAGAGAGGGCAGACATTTCTACAGCTGATATCTCCAACACTCTGCAACTCACACCAAAACAATCTAGACTGATAGATAGCACTACAGGTAAGAGGTAAAATATGTATTTTTGATTTTGGGCTGAACTGTCCCTTTAAATTAGGGTGCCAAGGATCTTTTAAGGGACAGTAAGAAATACAGCTGGTTTTCTAACCCATTAGATGAAAGCAGCAGGTTGAACCACGACAACTGAAAGAATATTATTCCAAATACATAATACTGACCTTTACTAATCATTTCCACTCAGACATCTGCAAGGTATCACATCTGTACTGTATTTAAACTGGTGAGTGTTCTGCATCCTCATAAATAACATGATACTGTAAGCCTGCTGTTGTTCTTTTATTAGCAGCTGTGATGGATTATTACGGGCCACACAGGGTTGATTAACACAGCAGACAGTCAACCCAAACTGCAGTCTCCTTTACAGTGTCAGTGGCAAATGCATCATTGTGATCTTTATCCTTTATTATCATAAAGCGTCTGTTTGAGCTCCATCTGTAGTTGGTGCTTTCACATCCTAAAAGAAATGAGACAAAATATTTTTGTTTTAGTGCACCAGACATTAAGGATTATTATTAATTAAAGCTATTAAACACGCGCAGGCGGCGGCGTGCACGCGCAGGAGGACACCCACACTGATGTCTATAATAGTCAGGAGAGATGTACGTAGGCCTGTGCGTAATGATGATAATGAGACACGCAGAGAAAGGGAGGAAAAATCACAATAACCCCATAATACACTGTAAAGTGGCCTGCTGATGTAAAATAGCACAGGAAGTCCTGCAGAAAGGGAATAAAATAACCGGTTTGAGATGCAAATATAAACACATAAAGTCTGATAATGACACTTTAACTCTCTATTGAGCACCATGGATGTAACAAGAGGCCCTGTGGTGCTTTTTCTCCCCCCAGGCTGCACCCACACAGCGGTGCATCATCCTATGGAAGCAGCGCTGTGCAGATAAATAGCGGATGCAGATGTTGACAAGAGGGGGAGCTGGGGGAGAAGATCCCCTCTGTCTGATATGCATCACACAAAACCATGTCCATTTAAATAAAAAAAAAAGAATCCTCACATCTCAATGTTGGTTAAGAAGAAGTGGGCTAGCAGTTAGGCTTCAATGCGCCACATTTAATATAATTAAAACACCTCACCGTGTTTTTCCGACGACATATTCTGTCCTCCTCCTGTGATATATTTTTACTCCAAGCAGCTGGTGGAAAAAAAATTCCCTCCTTTTGTGCGCGATAATGCAGACTTCTACTCCGAGCAACCCATCCTCAAGATGTCTTCATCTTAAAAACACCCACGGTTTTATTATAATAATAACTTAAAGTGTTTTTTTTATTGTAAGTGAAGCCAATTCTCTCGCAGCGCTCCTCCTCTCCTCTGTCTCCCTCTGTGTGCGGCTGGAGTCTGATAAGGTTTCTCCACTAACGCGTCGCCGTACATTGAATTAATCAGACACAAAGCTATCGTTGTCTTAAAGCGACAGTCCGGACTGTTAAAGCTGCACATGCACCGTGCAGGAGCATCCCATCACTGCTCAACAAAGACATTTCTTTCCTTGCGTGACATTTCAGCACCTCAGTTCCCCCCCTCTCTCTCACGCATGTTGTCCTCACATGGCAGATTCTTCCTTCAGGAGGTGTTTACAGGATGTCAGAGCAGCCAGGAGGTTGTGAAGCATGCAATAAAAACATTTGGACTTCTACACACATTTTTTTTGGAATACAGATTTTTATTACTGTACAATAAATTACAGATTTCATGTTCATTCCTACAGTCTGCACTTTGGTCTGTTGGTTAAAATCATTCCCTTCTTGGTTGTCAGGAATTGTCATGTAAACATGTTTTTATAGGCACATACAGCACTTGTTAACATGAAGCATCTCTTCACCTCCCCCACATCTCTCTCACACCTTTCGCACAAAGAAACGCTCGGCTGCTTTCTCTCAGTGGGTGTAGAGGGAGGCGGTGAAGACGATGTCCCTGCGGATGGCCAGGGAGGCCTTCTCCATCTTGCTCCCCAGGACGGAGTCTCCCACGATGCGGGCGGCCTGTCGCACCTCCTTCAGGACCTCATCCAGACGCTGGATGCAGCGGACCACCGTGCCCTCCTGGACGTCGGTCAGCTGGGCGATCTCTGCGAACGGCTGTGGTGGGACGGAGGGAGTGAGACAGAAGGAGGGTGAGACATGACCTGACAAGATGGTGAATCAGGAAGATGTGTCTAGAAGGTCTAGTCTGTAGGATTTAGTGGCATGTAGCGGTGAGGTTGCAACCAACTGAAACTTCTCCTGTGCACCAAATGTGTTGGAGGACTACAGTGGACGCCATGAAAAGACAAAAAGCCCTGTCTAGAGCCAGTGTTTGATTTGTCTGTTCTGGGCTACTGTAGAACAACATGGCTGACTTCACAGAAGAGGACCCGCTCCCTATGTTGATATAATCGGCTTATTCTAAGGTAACAAAAACACAGTTGTTATTTTCAGGTGATCATAAACTTAAGAAAATCCAACACACTGGACCTTTAACATTATGTAAAATCTGCTATTAAGTATTTAAGTGTCTCCTCCCTCTGGCAGTAAGAGTAAGGGCCTGTGTCCACATAGCATTTTTTTCTCAGTGCTGGCATGTTTTTTCAATTGTTCTCAATGAGGAGCGAGCGTATATGGCTGCATGCCACTGCCTATAGAAAAAGCTCAGTGCCACTCTGGGCGCTTCAAGTTGAAAATCTCCTTGAACTTTTTAGAAAGACGCCGGTGACGTCACTACCTGACTTTCGCTAGGCTACTGTCTATTGTCACCACAAAGACGGAATTTTTTTTTTGGGAGCAGATCCGCTGGCAGACGTTGGATGTTGTGGTGAGTACTGTGCTTTTATTTTGTTCGCTTTGTAAGCTTGAAGTTGACTGTGTACCTCTGTTAATGTAAGTGTTATGTTAGCTACCTGGCTTATGTTAGCGTCAAGATATTGTTGTCATAGAAGCAAAACCCACACACTGCCAGTGCTTTTTGATGACGTGTTGGGATGAAGCGCTCCCCAGCACTCTGCCAACAGTTTTCTGCTGAAAAAAAAAAAAAAAGCTATGTGGACACAGACCCTTAAGGTTTAAGTGTAGATTATGTTGGGGATGCAGGGAACCCCTTCGATATTTAGAGTACGTGCAGTGGTGATCTGTGTTTGTCCTCGCTGTCGATCGCTTCTGTTTTTTGACTCAAATCCTTCCTCTGAATGCCAATTTTCTTTTATTTGGAGCATCCACTCCAGGAACTTTTCTTGGACGCTTTTTGGGATTTTCTATCATATTCCTAGCCGCTGCTCCGTTGCTATGGTCTTTCCCTACTTCCTGTGCAATTCAGCTCTGGCTGGTCTACATAAAAGGCATCAGTTCCAGTGCCCCAGCCTGGGAAAATCCTCACCCAACACCCAAACTGCAAAATACAGAGAGCGTTCCCAGGTGGCGACAGACTTAATTAGCATTGTGTGAACTTGTTTAGCAAGGGCTTGAATGCAACGGACCTTCATTTATATGTAAAAGTTCCACTCTTAGCTTTAAAGATGTACTAAAAAAGGATAGGCCATGATCAATGCAGCAGAGGTTGAGATGTCCTGAATTCTACAATGCCCACGATGCTTAAAAGCAGCGTTTGTCAGACCCTCCATGCCTGGTAAATGTCTATCTTTCAAACTCCTTCCCACAGTTTGTAACACGATCTTTCTGTTAAGATTTTGATATCTCCGTGCCCAAGCTGAGACTTTTTTAGACGTTGAAAAGCTCTTTTCAGAGCCAAGAAAGACATGCAACTGTTTTCACAGGCTGAGTAGTTCTCCCCATGATGAGTAAACTTATCTTTAAATGTGAAATCGGTTGAGTGCTCCTTTGATATGCAGTTTTCTTCTCATCCAGATACAGACTGCATGTAATTACCAGGTGTTAAACGGGGTCACAATCAAGTGCAACAACAAGGAGTCAAACCTCACCATGCCTCTGGCCCAGCAGTACACCACCTCTGTCAGGCCAAACTTGAACTGGCCAACAAACTCCTCAGCTGTCTGTGGTATCCCACAATCCCTCTGCAGCTCTCCGATACGCTTGGCCACTGACAGCACCCGATCGATGCCCTGGAAAAAAGACAAAGAGACAGAGAGAGAGATACAGTCAGTGTCTAGTCATAGTTGGGGGGCGTAGTGAGAGCAGAGTCGGCGATGGGGGAAACGGTCCTTTCCTCCAGCCTGTAAATGCTGGGAAGATGCAGTTTTTAAACTCACATAAGAGTCACTACACTTACCGTCGATTTGATCCATTAAACTAAGCACGTTTCGAGACAGTATAGCGGCGCTAACGCTACTCAGCGCCATTAGCCAGAGTTTTGACGATGTGCTATAACATTATCACACAAGGTTCTGCAACCGATTATAAAATTACTGTTTATTTAAATAGAGTCTGGGTTTGGCGATAGCGATTTTGAGGCTGTTTCTGGTTCAACAAAAAGGATCTTTGGGTGGGTGTAAACTGCGATCGTGCCCTGAGTATTCACATTGCAACCTGGCAGCAACTCTTCAGCATGGTAGTGAATGCTGTTTTCCCCTAAGTGTAAAAGGATGTGACGTTTTCTAGGCTTTCCCATAAATACTGGCTGTATCTGTGGGGGAGCAGATGAGAAAGACTGAGTTAAGCATAAAAGACAGTGGTTTTAGTTTTACAAGCGGCCCTTAAATGCATCACTCTCTCTCCTCTCGGTGATGTTCAAGAAATCTGTTTTACAAACTGTGCCATGACGCATCTGCTCTCCTATCGCAGGTCTGCAGAGCTCAGGTCATCACTAATTCAGGCTCTCATAAAGCACTTTCATGTATCAGGGGCCGTTTAACAACACACACTGACACAGCAGAGCCCAGTTTGACAGAGACAGACGAGTGAATTAAGAAGTGAGGGACTGACGGGGATGAGTCAGGTGGAGTGCCCTTACTGTCCTTTCTGCAGGGAGAAGATGTACTATGTGTGTGTGTGTGTATGCGTTTGTGTGTGTGAGAGTGAGAGTGAGTCACCCACGGAGGAGGCAGATTCTGTACAGTATGTCAGTACACACATCATGACTGTCACTTTAATATCCATGCTCTCCATGAGATACAAGCAAGAATGAACCACTTCCTCCTCACCTCCTGCAGCGTGTTGGTAATGTGCGGCTCAACCTGTGTGTTCTGAGTGAACACCAAACAGGACAGCAGGGCGGCGCTCTCCTCGGGCGCCAGCGGGCTCAGGACGTTCTCGAACAGCAGCTCGGTCAGCAGCAGCTCGTGGCTGCTAATCTGACAGGCGACGCGGCCTTTCAGCTGGACCGCCCCGCTGGTGTCGACGTACTGGAGGGACTGCAGCACCTGAGGGAGAGGAGTGGGGAGATAAACTTCTGAGTGTGACTGTTCAGGATCAATCGAACTGAATCTGCCGGCACTCAGTTAAAATGCTACTCCTCTATGAAACTGCAAAAAAAAAAAAAAAAGAAGTAGTCTATAGAGTCAATACGACAGGCTTATAGTAACACTAATGACCTAGGACTTTGTTTCCAGGGTTCGCACACACATTTTCATGGGCCAAATTTTAAAACCTGTCCATGACTTTTCAAGGACCCATAACAAAATTTTTATTCTGGAAAAGCATACACTTCACTGTGTCTGCTGCACTTGCCGGCCTGGTTACTGTACTTCTCTCTACACACACAGGCAGGAGAGTCTGGCTTCCCATAACAAACACCACCACACTACGTCACATACACGCATAACGTCTAAAAGTGGAAGGCTTGGCCGGTGTAAGTCATGGAAAATCAGAACTGTGCAAGTTTTCCATTTAAATCAAGCATAAAATAAGTTGTTTGACTTAATTTGCCTCACTTGACATTGCTCCTCCTTCAATGTGACTGTTGCACACTGCACTTGAGATTGTGAAATTCCGTGACTTTTCCAGGCTTTCAATGACCGTTGGAACCCAGTGTTTCTCAATATTTTGTGGCTTGTGACTCAATTTGTGATCCTACATTTTCTGATATTGTTAGCAATTCTCTCTCGGGGGTCTAGCTTGGTGTGTTGGTCCACATCTTTGGTCCAAACTGAAATGTTCCAACAAATATCAAATAGCTTGCCCTGAAATTTTGTGCAACCATACGCAACTCCAGGAGGACAAACCTCAATGTCTTTGGTGCTCCTCCATCATCGGGTCAAATTGTTAATTTGTCCAAATACTTTGGTTTATAGTCAAGTCTAAAGTCTTAAATCTCAAGCAACAAACATTGAAATTGAAATGTATTAGTTAATTAATCCAACTTAATGTCTATTTAACTTATTTATCAAGCGAAAACTCCAAATATTTACTAATTCAAGCTTCTCAAATGTGAAGATTAGCTGTTTTTATCCATTAGAAATTCAATATATTTGGATGTTGGACTGTTTTTTGTGTCTTTTTATTATTTGGGGGGCATTTTTATGCCTTTATTAGATACAGCAGACATTAAAGAGAGAGATGCTGGACTTGAACCAGGGATGTTGCACGTAATGCTCTGCAAATTAAAGGAATACTTAAAGGGAAATAGTCCAGTTGAATGGCAGGACAGCAAAACAAAACATGCATGACCATATGTTGCGATGGTGACTTTGTATTGTTTACAAAGAATGAAAGAAATATATTGAATAAATGAATTTTATTTTAATTATTTTATGTAATTTTTCCAGTAATGTCCAGTAAGTGTCCATATCTCCCATGTTTTCTCCTTGTGTGAAGGAGCTACATAACATCTGGTTGTAAATTCCATTGTTGAAGAAGGAAAACAGTTACTATTGCTGGTATTCTCTGCCGGCCTCATCTTATTTTATCACCCTGCTCCTATCCACTGAAATGATATCCAGTTTGCCATCTACCATCCTCCTGACTCCATGTGAACGCAACAATAGAACCTGATGTAGGACCTCTACCGTCATAATGTGTATTAGACTGAAGGCCTAAATACAAATGTGAATATCTGAGAACATAACTAAAATGATAAACAACATTCTCAGAGATATGAATCAAGTTAGATTTTCTGATAACAAAATAAAAATCCACTCCACACGATCGGAAAGTGACCTCATTCTGAAAAATAAAGAAAAAAAAACAAAAAACGCCCTGACAGAAATGGGACAGCGAGTCAAACGTCTGGTCCAAACCTTGATCCTCTGGTGGTATTCAGGCAGCAGAGACAGAGACTGATCCGACACCAGGAACAGCAGCCTGTCCAGCTCCTCCTGCACACTCATCCTCTCCTGAACCCGAGCAAACTGAAACACAAACACAAACACACACACACACACACACACACACCATGGTTACTTAACTTGAGTATACAACAGCAGTGCTGCAGCACTTGACCTGATTTCAGTGCATCATAAAAAACCAACTCTGTATTCTAGCGGAGGAGAAAACGTTTCCTATCGTGGTCTCATTGACAGCGCAGAGGACTCTCTTGGAGAACATATTACATAAACCCACTGAGGCCAATTACTTTGTACTAACAGCTTGCACTGTAGAGCACACTGCATTACCACCGCTTTATAATATCCACAATTCATAAAGACACAAGAAAGTGTGAATCAACAGTGATGAGAGGAGACAGTGATACTGCAGCTAAGAGCTTGTTATCTCGCAAAGTAATGAGAGGAATTTTGCGTTTGTGTGTGAGATGGCTGAAATGACACACTGAGCTTGTGAGACAGCGATGAGCTGCAGCTACGAGCCTATATGGGTAATTATAGAAACAGCCGGCTCCAATTTTTACATCTTATCTCCTCAACAAGGCTGCCAGGGAGACAGGATACACAAACACAAAAGCAGAAATCTTGTGGCGGAGTTTGATGTTATTATTGTGAAACTAGGGGAGAAATGACGAAGGGATAAAAGGAAACTGATGCTGGAATGAAAAGGGAGAAATGAGAGGAGGGATTCAACTGTAAAGTGTCTTATGTAAGGGTATGATGTTAATTAGCTGCATAAATATGCAACTGCTGCACAAAAGAATTTGGAGTCTTTATTAAACAAACAGTAAAATGAAACACTTACGTCATCATTCATCTGCATAGCGCATCTCAAATATATAAATAACTCCCATAAAAGAGTTTCTTCAAGGACAGCTTCGATTAAACACACACACACACACACACACACACACCCACACACACACCTGCTCTGCAAAGGTGGGCGAGTGGATGCAGTTGAACTCTCTGAGGCTGTCTTGCAGCACACGGAGCCTCATGGAGCCCTCCACCACGTCCACGCTCTTCAACTGGAGGTCGTTCACGGGGTCAAGATTTGCTATGCCGCTGGGGTTGGCTTCGGCCAATCGCAGCAGCTCCTGGGTCGCTGTGGAAATGGCTTGGCCGGGAGGGTCAAACCTGAAGGACGAGAGGGTGAAGGAGATAATGAAAAAAAGGAGAGCATGAAAGAGAACCTCCTTTTCGGTGGCATGACACAAAGAGTTTAAGTGTAGATTTATAGCATTATTAATAGATACTTTGAAGTCTGAAAGAAAGCCTAGTACGTAGACATTAAACAAGACATCAACCAAGCTGTTTCTCACATACTTGAATCGCGGCTGTTGCCTCTTGTTATAATTGTCGATGATCCTGTCTGGAATCACTTTGAGGGTTTTCACTGTGATGGCTGAGATGTCTCGAAGCTTCAACTTTTGCACCGTGTGGCTGCAAGGGCCTGATGAAAACAAAAGGAGCAACCATCATACAAGCTCATGCTTCTGTTACACTCACTGCAAGTTACTCGATAGAATGACCGCAACGTGAATGTACGTCACGCCCGTCGACCGACCTTCGGGTATGAAGAGAGCCGTGTTGTAGAGGTGAGGGAAAGCGTTGCTGTTGTTTTCTTTTCCTTCCCCTTCTTCGTTGCCCTTCTCGCAGATGACGAGAGCTGTGAAAGTGCGATTCACAGAGTCATTGGAAACCTGGTGCGGAGAGATGATTGGAGAAGATGTCAAAAGATGGCAGTAGGAATCAAGAGCAAATTTCCACTAGGTGCTCAACTTTCCTCACAGTCTCAGGACTTGCAGGTTGGGTGAAAGACAAACTCTTATGTCCTGCAGGTGGGAATGTGTCTGTGCCTTTTTTCCAGACCCACTCGACCCTGAGCACTGAGAATACTGGGTGTCTACTTAAGTGATTTACAAGCTACATTTTCTGTCCCAAACCTGTTTCCCTTTTGCCCATATACTCCTCGTCCATTTGCTTTACTTGAAGGTCTCTCTTGCAAAAGATAGATTTCGCTGGTTAAATAAACATCAAATAAATCAGTGCTTCAGTTTATTTTACACCAGCTAAATACAGTATGACTGGACGTTAACTTGAAATGTCCCTATCAAATAAATAAATGTAATTTCAGGCATGGATTCAGCACAGCAGGCAGCCATACTAGAAGGCAGTTAAGACTGGTATGTGTGATGACTGTTAAGAGAGTGTTTATGTCTTCATCTACTGTTGTTCTTAACACACACATCAACACACACACACCTACCTGTAGGATAACTCCCAGGGCGTTGAGATGCTGCTTGTTGTTCACCACCATGACTCGACCCACAGACAGAGCCTTCAGCCCGTTGACGGACTCCAGAATAGCGCGCTGAAACCAGAGACAGCAGCGAGGAAATGTAGCAAGCAGCAGATTAAAGTTGTAGGAATTTGTTTGTGTGTTTATGTGTGTGTGTCTCAGAGTGTGTTTACCTGGAGGGCCTCGGTGGTGGTTCGCAGCTCAGTCACAGTGTGGTAGTAAGGCAACAGGTCGGACAGCTGGCCCTCTGTATCCAGAGGAGGCAGAGAGGACAGCGTCTGCTTCAGCTGGCTGATCCTCTTCTCATGGGCCTACAGCAGGAGAAGAAGAAGAAGAAAGAAGACCGGTTACGATGTAACTGACCCTTCACTAAGCCCCTCCCTATAACAGCCACTGTCCAGTCCTACGTTAGCAACAGTAAGTAGGGATGGGAGGCCTGTCGAGCTTTCAGAACGAGGGAAAATACAAAAACAGTTGCATATGAAACCTTTTGAAAGCTTTACAGGCTTAACAACAGTAACCAAGGGAAGGAGGACTTTGCCAAGGGTCAGTTGTGGGTTTTCCTGACTCGGGGAAGATGCAAGACACATGGGTGAGGAGCAGGGCGTTCCTTTTTTAGCTGCATTTTTTGTTTCTATGTTATGTACTAACTTCATTTTACGTCTGCCGTACAGCATTTACAGTCTCCAGGTGTATGTTACCTGAGTGTCCCTGTGACTTTCAGAGAAGCTCCTCCTCATCATGTCGGTCACGCGGAGGGTTTCCACTCGCAGCAGGTTGAGGATCATCGTGTAGGTCAGTCTGAACTGGGACTGGAGGGTGGTGGGTTTACCCTGAGCGAGACAAAAAAGGATGATGTCTAGAAGAAAAGTCGGTACACAACTAAGAGGCGAGATTATCCAATATGTGAGTCAATTTTAACTTCTAGGATCATCATCTAGGTTTTGGTCTTTCATGGAATTTATTGAGCAAAAAGAAAATATTAAATATCAACCAGAGTTATCCTTTAATGGCAGCAATTTAAAAAGTGGATTATTTTTTGCTTTTCCTGCCACCGCTTTGGCACACCAGGTATTTAAAAGCTACTATGTTCCCATTATATTTATTTTAACATTTTTTTGGGGGGGGGGGGGGGGGTTTGAAGATGGACCAAGGCACATAAGTACGTAGAGACATAAAGAGATACAGATAATTAAAGAAAGAAATAAAAAAAAATCAATAATACTAATAGTATTCCCTTTATATTTAACATGAAGTTAAATATAACATTCCATGAAATGATTGGGAAAGAAGAAGATACAGCTCCTGTTAAAGATGAAGGAGAATATTTTCTAGTGAAGAGCACACAGAAATCAAAACATTCTCTCCCAGTGAAAGTGAGTTAAAATAGCGCACTTAACTGTGTTATTAAATGTTTAATGAATAACCCACCGTGCACCTTCCTTGAAACTCAGCCAAAGTAAACAGACAGCTCGTAGAAGAAACGGGTGAAGCAGACTTACAGTAGCACCACAGCAAATCATATATAAACGGGCCTCACCAGCATCATGACATGCAGATCTGCCATCTCGTGAACTCCGGCTTTGCACAGGATGATGACGGTGCCTGTGGCGTCCAGACCTCTCCTGCCTGCTCGGCCCGCCATCTGGATATACTCACCTAAAAGTACAAGTTCAAAAACATAAAAGCGATATCAAAACTACTGTTGTTTTCCCTCGACTCTGATTCATCCTCGGAGATGAAAGAGCATAATAAATGTTGGCTCAGATGAAAGAGAGGGAACGCAGACACACGAGAGACGGAGAGAGAGAGAGCACCGAACCTGGCAGCAGATTTCTAAAGCCGGTCCCGTCGTGTTTCCTGATGCTGTCAAACACCACGGTCCTGGCAGGCATGTTCACTCCCATTGCAAACGTCTCTGTGGCAAACAGCACCTGGGAGATGAAGGGATGTTGTATTAACCATCTGTGGGCTGACGTGTGTTTGCAGATTATGCTTGAAGCAGCAGACATAGCTTCTCTCCTTCTTAACGAGCTGTTCTGACTCACCTTTACGAGGCCGCGTGAGAAGAGCATCTCAATGACCTCCTTCAGTATTGGCAGGATCCCGCTATGATGAACGGCTATTCCTCTCTTCAACAGGTCCCTCATGACCAGGATCTGAACATCACATTTATTACAATGTGTTACAATTGTAGACTTTACTGTTAATACGGCATTAAGGGCTTAACTCCATCTTTCACGCTGTCACAAAAGCTACTAAATATTTAATGTGCTTTAATGTATCTTTAATGAGTGCATGTTTTATTGGTGCTTGTGTTAGCTGCTGTTTTATTTCTTACGCTCCAACATTAGTCATTGTTTTAAATGACTGCATGTTTGCATTTTGTGTGAACTCTCACAGAGACTGCTGTTGCAGACTTCATGCATTCATTTGGCCAAATTAGATTCTGGTGGGAGATATAGACACTTCCTTGCATACAGGATGTGACTGCAAAACATAATCATACCCTCATCAATATTATTTAATACTTCTTCTAAGATGTGTTTTCATGTCCACCATCTCCTGAAGGAAATATGTGGGAAATGCTCCACCATAGAAATATTAATGTTATTCTATTACTATGTGCTCCTCTGTGTTTCCCTGCTAGAAGCCAACGTTGTCTGTCTGTCTGCCATTTGCTGCTGAGCAGGTAGTGTACTGTGGAGCTCTTTAGCTGAAAACAAAACGATGTTGATGAGAGCTGTGAGACTGAAGCTGCAGGCTGGAAAACTAAAGCAATGAGCTGAAAGAACTAAAATGCCGGGTAGATAATAACTCTGAGCAACCCTTTTCACATTACACAGAGTAATTTGATCCATTCCAAAAAAAAAAAAATTAGTGCAATGTGCGAACTGTTCAAAGATGCAAGCCAAGAGCCTCGCCGCTAGATCCCAGATATCTAGCATGCTAAATATCTGGACCTGTGGGGGACTTTGTCGGTGAGTTACAGCCAATGAGACCGCAAGACACACGTTGAAGTGAAACCTGGTGAGTTTGCCTGTAACAATACGACCTTAACTGTATGTGTTGCATTTGCAGCACTGATTCAAGTTGTTGCTGCACACAGACGACACAGGCTGTAAATGGTAAATATGTATGAAAACAGGCTATTTTAAGAACACATGTGTCAGTGACAACAACAAAACCTGTCACGCCCATGGTGCTATGTCATTTCCCGTGTTACTTCACGCATGTGTGTTCATTAAAACACATAGTTGGGAGCACAGACTGTACATAAAGATGGACGACATGACAGCTCCCAAAAGTGATGCCAAAACATCTCGGTCACCCCCTGGTGGCTGGCTAAAGTACATGTCATAAACCCCATCCCTTGGATGTTAGTGGATGGGACGCGGGCCAAACTAAAGACATCAAAGTACGCATCAAATATTTTTTCTCAAAGATGGTTTCTGTCATTTTAGGTAGTTTGTTGCTGCTGTTTGTTCAAGTTTGACTTTAGTCAGTTATTTCATGCTGTCATGATTGACTGCCAATCAGTGTGCTCGCTATCAGTGGTGCTGCTTGTGAATGGTTGAACAGGTGTTTGGGCGGGAACTGCATAATGCCAAGATCGCAACTGTGCACACTCTGGCTCCAAATGATTTCACCAGCACAAGAAGGCAGCAGGCGTATCCAGGATATTTTGGCTTCATTTTTCTACAGTGGGGGGAAGTGGAGACATGTTGTGCATCTTTATATACTATGATTTGGAAACAGACAGACTCATGACGGATTCCTCCACGTGGAAGATCTTGTAGTTACCAGTCAGTCATGTAGTCTGAAAACCACCAAGACTTCAAGACTTAGCTTAACTTAGGCTTAGCTAAAGCTGGCTGCTCTTTACCTGAGGCAGCTGTCTGTCTCCTCCTCGGAGTCGACTCAGGCTCTTCTGGAAGAAAGAGTGGATCTCGGCCTTCTCTATGGAGGTGGTCATGTCCATGGAGTCAAGCGAGCGGGCATTGTCGTCACAGCGTGTACGAGAAAAGGTGAACGCAACCACTGGTGTCTGCTGCCGTTGGGACAGGAAGTGCAGGAGAGTGAGCCACACCGATCGGTCCTGTAGGGAATCATAGAGACAGGGATGAGAACATGAAGCATGATGTTGTTGTTAGAGAAAAATGTCAGAAGACAAGGTGAAGGAACTCACCTGACTGGCTGTAGTGTTGTGAGAAGTGCTTTTTGTGCCAAATGATTGGGCGTGTTTGCTGGTGCGCTCCTTCTTGGCATCGACAGTTGTGTAATACCTGAACAACAAGCACAACTTCCTTTATGAGAACTTGTTTACTCGACTTAAAATAACGTCTCTACAGGAGGAAGTACCACGCAGCTGCATACAAGAAAATGTTCTACCCTTTAGTGAGGAAGTTTCCTGAAGCATCGATCAGTAGGAACATCTCTTTCTGAGTCTTGGTGCTGTTTCCAGTGTACAGATAATGCTCCAGAGGCACAGGTCTCTTCATTGTGCTGATCACGTAAATGTGCCTCTTCTTTATACGACTAGGAATAAAAAAAAGATTAATGAGGGAAATGTTCAAAAGATTTCAAAAAATGCAATTAATATTAGAAGCTTGGCTCTTAAACGCTCTCTAATATTCAGAGCACCAACCCGATCCACTCGCTAAACTCCAGAGCATTGGGCACTGTGGCGCTGAGGAGAATGATACTGACGTGATCGGGAAGCATAATCAAGACTTCCTCCCACACAACCCCTCTCTGAGGAAAAACAAACAGGAGAGGAAACTTGTGACTCCTGACTTCAGAAGTAAAATAAGATGAATGAAAGATGCAGAGAGCAGCTGAGACGGCTCCTGACCTCCGCGTCGTTGATGTAGTGAACCTCGTCAAAGATCACCCACTCCAAGTCTCTGATGACCTCAGAGCCATTGTACAGCATGGAACTGAAAGAGAGCGATAAATCTAAAAAGCTCTGACAATTTGATTAAAAACGTGAATTTAATATCCATAAAAAACAGCCAGAGTACCGAAGAATCTCAGTGGTCATGATGAGACAAGAAGATTCGGGGCTGAGCTGGACGTCGCCCGTCAGGAGTCCGACGTCACCAAAAGTGTTTTTGAAGTCTCTGAACTTCTGATTGGACAGGGCTTTGATGGGAGACGTGTAGATGGTCCTATCAAAACACAAAGATTGGGAAGAGAGTCAGAATACAATTTGCACATGCAGAAAATACATAAACCAAAAAGAGGAAAGAAACGTTGATACTTTTAAGCAGGAATGGGACAATTTTAAAAAATTTCATGTCAAAGTTATCATGGCCAAAATAATTACAATTCATGATAATATCCCGATAATCATCAAAATGTGCTTAAAACTCTTAAAATTGCTCTAAAACATACTGAAATAACTTAACCTGACACTTTAACAAACAAATATTTTACTGGATCACAAACAGGTCACAAATAATTCTAATCAACAGCCTTTTTAGTGAAAAACAACCTATCCAACAATTTATCCAAATAATTAAAATGGCATTGTATCTTTTCAGATAAATTATGCAAATACTTAATTAAGATCTTTTTTTTTTTTTTTTTAGCTTTATGTACTTGTAACCTGTTTTCGCAGAGTCTTTTTTATTCTTAGTTGCCCAGCAGTCTCTTTGGAAGCTTCTAGATATGTTATTTATTATCCCGATAATGGAAATTGACCACGATCAGCTTATAGTGAGTGTTTTTACCACGATCCGCACTACCATCCCTACTGTTAAGATAATTGGAGGTACTATTTCATATTTATTACAGTCATCACTGTCGGAGGTGAAAACTTAATGTGTCTTGGTAGGAAACAAGTATAACAACGTGCAGAGAAAGAAGAAATGCTTAAAGATAGCAGATACGCAGCAGAGACTTTGGCCCCTATCTCACACTCAGGGCAACTGTCATTGCTAGCTGCAGACTGTCAAAGGTGTCTTTTTAACAGCCAGCGCCCGCGATGTGCGAGCAGCAAATGTACTTGCGTCCATCTATACATCCATGGGCATGTACGTCTTGCAATGAGGTGAGGTCAGGCACATTGTTGGCATATTGCTATATTGACACAGCAGAAGGTGACTGAGCCACTGACCAATAAAACCTGGACTAAAGTCAGAATGGTGCAGTACTTTCTTGCTGTTTAAAGGGCGCATTACTCAGATAGTAAGATGTGCTTACATAGGCAGGTTCACAACGCGTGTACTTGTTACACACACAGGACCTGCAGCTAGGTTGCAGGTGGGTGAAATAATACATAATTAAGGAGGAAAATATTCATTACATCCTCTAAAATGTGCACCGAGAGCAGAGCAGAGCTGCTGTCCGACTCCACAATAAGAGATGTTGTGCACATTAATGCACAAGAAGCAGTGTGACTTCATTGATTATTTCAGAAGCTTAAAGTTATGTTTGCTCTGTGGAGTTCATAACCACAGTTTTTAGTTTTGCTGCTTAAATGTCCCACAATATTTGCTGCAGTGACATTACTGCTTTACTGCGTTACCCTCAGCAATGGAATGGGAGATGACACTCTGATATGTCCCGTTCAAAACATCCAGTAAAAACTTCAAACCCAAACTGCTGTCTTTAACTTCTCCTGAAAGTGTGTAGCTGTGCACCTACGCACACAGCGAGGGCAAACAGAGGGAAATTAATTTGTGCCAACCAATACACACCTTGTCATGTGTTTCTGTGAGAGCGCGATGGCATATTCGGCCACCACTGTTTTGCCAGCTGATGTGTGCGCGGCCACAAACACAGAGTCGTGCGCCTCCAGCCTCAGCACAGCCTGTTTCTGGAAGACGTCCAGCTCAAACGGCCACTGGAGCAGAGAGGAGGGCGGAGAAACAGATCAGTTATCACAGGATGCTCATGTGACGATTCATCACATATTCAGAGAAACACAGAGACAACAAATAAATAGGGAGGGAAGTGTGCAGCATGCATACAAAGAAACAGACTTATTTTATTAACTGGATGATTTCTAGAATACCGACCTTGAAAGCTGGGTTGGGGATGCGTTTATAGAAATCATCGCAGGGTGAAGTGATGTTGACAGGGATGGCCCATTTCTTATTTTCCTCTGGGTTCTCTTTTGGCTTTGATGTCTCATCTTTTCCTTTCTCTGAGGGAGTCGAGGATGACACAACATCCTGGAGAAAGAGGAAGGGAGGCAGATTTCGGTGCAGTTAATGTTTAGCTAGAGGCCTAGCTGGAATTTAGATTGCATTGATAACAGCATGACTGTAGCTTGGAAAAAGCAGGACTACATGCAGAGCATCTGCAGTGATTGAGAACAGTTGGGAGTAACAACCATGAATTATATGACACATGTAACAGTTGGCCAGGCCTACATATGACCAGGACAGGCAAGTATTGTGATTTTTTAAACGACACACAGCCCAATACCCAGGACGGAGGAGAGAGGAGACGACAAAGCACAAAACAGACTAATTAGAAAAGCCCAATGTTTATCTCAGTGTTTATTACAGACTGTATTTTCATCTCTTTCTTTTTCATTGCTGTATTTATGACCAAACGTTACCTTTGCAGTCTCACTAAGTTGTAGACAACATGCATCAATGACTACAAATGTTATAACTCAACCACCAACACTGTTCAACTTAAGTAACATAAAACATAACTGAATTTCAATTTGCCACATTTCTACAGTTACACAATACTGGTAAATATTTAATTTCTAACAAAGGCAATACAAAGAAATGAATCTATTCCCAGCTGACCATTTTAGTGTTGATTTAATAGAAGAGAAAAAAAAATTGCAGTACCTTGATGCCCAGGTCTTCAAGGCTGTTTGTTCTCGGTAGTTTGGGAGCCTCTTCAGTTGCTTTGCTCTCCTCTTTCTCCTCTGGCTCAGGCTGCAAATCAGTGATGTCGTCCAGTGTGGACAGGAGGGACATGAGGTTGACCTCTGGCTTTGCTATCTTGGCATCTTCAGGATACAAATTTAAAAGAAGAAAATTAGTTGAATTATCTTTAAAACCTGTAGGGTTATATCTATATCTGATATCTAACCTTTGTCAGTGAAGTCCATCCCAGCTTTAAGTCCAGGTGGGACTCTGAGTAAATCTATGAGGGGGGAAAAAAGGACAAATTCAATCGTAAAGAGCTGAAATAACAACAGAAGTCTCACCATTATTTTACAACACTGTGAGTCAAAAAAAAAAAATCACCATTCTCAAAGTCTATGTCCTCCTCCAGCTCAGATTTCTTCTTGATTTGGTCCAGAGTCAGCTCCTCCATTCCCCCTGTGAACATCACCATCACAACAAATATGTTGAAGACAAAGTCCAAACATGTCATGTGTAAACATCTCAGCTAAAGGACGACAGCACTGAAGAGAAAATGCTTTGAATGAATCGACTGTATCTCACCGGGGAGGAAGGGGTAGTTGGTGTTGCTGCCTCGGAGGCTCTCTGACGGAGGCCCGGGCTGACGTTGTAATGAAAGCGAGTTCTTTGCTGACAGGCCAGTGTTCTCCAGTAACACCTGAAGGTGAGTTAAAGACATAACAGGACAAAAGTAGCAGAATTAACCTTTACTTTGTTTAGAGTAACACAGTGGGCGCTTTCTCTTGAATAGACATAGATGGATTATTCAATTATACAGTTTTAACACAACATCTTCTGTTTGGCGTGCAGCTAATAATTATTTTCATTATTTCATTATTATTATATTAGTCATTAGGTCTATAAAATGTTAGAAAATAGTAAAACAAGCCCACCACAATTTTTCAAACATATTAAAATTCCTTTTTTTATCTAACAGACAGTCTAAAATCCCAAAGCTACTTGGTTTACTAACAAGAAAACAAAAAAATAGCCAAAAAAATCACATTCGAGAAGCTGGAACAAGGATTTTTTCCCATAATTTTGGCTCAAAAAATGATTAAAACCCTTACTTAATGTAAAAGAAAGTTGCAGATTAATATTCCATTGATCCACTGCTTGATTAATTGTTTCAGCTCTAGATGATATTATGCTTTATAAGCAATTAATAACAGCACAGTAGGATGAGTGGGCCAGTGTGTTTGTGAGCTACCTCTGTGAAGTCCAGCAGCATCCCTGTGGTTGGATCTCTGACAACGGACAGACCGGAGTGAAGAGAGGACGGAGTGCAGTTGATAAGAGAGTCGACATTTACGTCTCTCTGAGTCACCCTGGTGAAGACGACAACACAACAGAAACATCTTCTTCAGAAACACATATAAAACAAATTGAATGACTCGGATCAATCAGGAATATCTGATTTGAAATTATTCTTGTAATCAAAAACGTTTACTTTACAATTCATTTATTTGTTGTTATAACACCAAATACTGTATATTATTAAATTATCTGTTGTATTTGTATCGCAGCTAATAACTTTTATATTTTCTCTTTACTTTCAGGGTCAAATTAATTCAATTAGGTAACATTAAAGAATAAAGGTTAAAGTTAAAAAGACAAAAAGTTATTTAATAATGATCATATCTTAATCTTCTTTATTCATTTTTATTTCGTACACTTGTTACTTTGATTAATTTCCCTCTAAGACAACATTTTGTTGCTCCCCGTAAAGCAGGGATTAAAAAGGGGTCAATGGATTCTCTCATTTGGTATTTGCTATCATTTGCTGAATCTTAAAATACTGAAACAATCCCATCACACATTTGTCACTGGATGCAAATATGTACATTACATTGTCTACAACACCCAGTAATGGCAACATGTACTGACTCTAAAGCACATATCGGTGCAAATTCATTATCGGAACACGTACTTAAGAAACTTCTTGAAGGCAAAGTCTGTGTCATGTACAGGAAGCCATGCAGCGTCCTGTAAAAACTGTTTCTCTACTTCCGTCTCCAGGCTCAGGCTGGTGGGAGGAAGCCCATGTGGGAGCTGTGGATGGAAAAATAAGAAATAAGTAGATGCATATAAGGTAACCATTAAATCACAGGTCTGATTCCTAATTCATATATGAATTCCTGTAATTTTTCCACACGATTACTGTCAACTACCTACTGAAGTCCATCTATTTAAAACTATCTGCTAAATTCTATTAAAAAATAGACTGCACTGACAAACTTATCACAGTAAAAGTACAGAAGTATTATCTGCAAATTTTACTTAAAGTATCAAAAGTGAAACTACTTCTTACGCAGAATAAAAACACCTCTATAAATGTATTAAATTACTGGATCATTAGTGCAGATGTTTTAATATTGCTGGTCCAGATGCAGCAATTTTATCTACTTTCCATAGTGTTGGATAGTTTATTCTCTAACAATGCATCATATTTCATGAGCTAATTATATGTTTTGGACAAATAACCACAACTTTCAGATAAATGTAGCACAAAAAGTACAATACTCCCCTCTGAAATGTCGTGAAATATACGTGTAAAGCAGCATAAAATGTAAAAACTCAAGTTTTTCTTGAGTTAATGTACACAGTCATGCTGCTGCATCCTCACCGTGCTCTGTGGAGGTAAAGGCTGGTCAGGTAAGGGGTGTGTGATGAGCTCAAACCTGCCCGAGCATCCCATCTCCAGCAGGGACAGCGGCAGGTCCATGGGGCCCGCGGGGGGCACATCTGCAGAGAGGAGCGAGACAACAACACAAAGAGTATGAATGACTAAACAAATACAATGAGGCTAGTCCACAGCCATGCAGGAAGATGCTCCCAGTGCATGCAAACGCCAACTTCACGCTGTTATTGTCTGTATGGGTTCAAGACAGACTGAATAAACATTAATAAGGCCATTGGTTAATTGGCTAAATATCAAATATATGAGCTATGAGTCTGCTGAATGGTGCACTGATTGACAGCTACCCCTTTTAGCCACATCATCACACAAGCTACACCCGTGAGCGGTGTTAAAACCATGAAACGCGTTTAAATATAAATGTAAATATGCAAGCTGGCTGTACGTTAAATAAGCCACAACTTACTTATTCTGTCCATGTTCCCACTCCCAAAATGAAAGCTAAAAGTTGCCACCAAATAGTTCCTGCTGTCGCCTCGGAAGTTGCCAACATTGACAAGCGGAAGTGGCTACTAAGTTAGCTAAACTAAGCTAGCTCCTGGAAAAAATAAAAACTGAAATGTAAAAGTGTCATCTATCTTTACAAACGAGTCTAAAAATATATAATTAATTATAATATTATAAAGGGATGTCGTTGTGTGTATCCAATTTTTTGTTTAAAAAAAAAAAGTTAAACGCGACCAGAAGCATCTACGTCATATTTACGCGTCGGTGTTTTCGTTCAGACAGCACCGTTTGAATCTGGTAAGTGAAATGGATTTGATAAAATATAATAACCGTCGTTTAAGGTAGTTTTAAAAGACCACAGTTGTTTTATTATTCTGGCAGGCTGTTAGTTTACTTTTTAATGTGGTCTAAATTAGCTAACTACATTTATATTATCAGAAACAAGTTGTGGTTTCTGCCTGCAGACCTTATTAGCTTACAGGCTAGCATCTGTTAACGGGTGACAATAATTTGTCAATGCCTATTTTGCGTTACTACACCTGCTGTATTTGTCACCAGCTGCTAATGCATTTGTCTGTGTCGTAGCTGTTGTTGTCATGGTGGTGTTTCCAAGTAGTCTGACGGAGGAAGAGGAGGCTCTGCAAAAGAAATATGCTAAACTCAAGAAAAAGGTAAATAAATGGAAGCTCGGTGTCACATCCCTTAAAACCATGGTAGTCTGTGAAATGTAAGACTTTGGCATTTTCAATTAAGTTGTGCATGTGTAGCAATGCCACATGTTTTAAAGGGGGACGGCACCCATTTTCAGAGTTCATACATGTTATTTCTCTGGTCTAAGACAGTCCAAAAATATAGAATAATTGAATAAAGCTCATTTGGGTATAATATAGAAAACAAATATTCTGTGGGTCCATAAAATCAGGCTCCCACTTGTTTGTGGAGCAGCTCCAGACTTTATACTTTAAGTCACAAATTCAAGACATACTTCTCTGGCTTCTGGCTTTGAGAGACAGTAGCTCATGTTCACAAATCTTGATTGACCTTTTCTAGGCTAAGGAAATAACATTCAAACATTCCCCTTTAATGGCAAGTGTTGAATTAATTCCTCAATTATAACTCAGAGGACCACACTGAAACAAGTCTCCTCACAATCACTGTTATGTTAGCACTAAACTTTGTTCACTGTCTTCCAAGAAAAAGGCGCTGCTCGCCTTGAAGAAGCAGAGTTCAACCAACCAGACAAACCAGAGTGGATTGAAACGAAGTAAGTACATTTGACTCCACTCCACAATTTGTGTACTTGTCTTCTCACATATAAAGAAAATAAACCTTGTGTTTACTGGCCACCATTGTTCCTAGTGTGTATAATTTAATTAATTGATTTATGGAATATCTTTTATTTGTACAATGCCACCTGTTGACTCATGTATGAATATGTCCTGTCCACAAGAATTAAAAACAGGAAATGACAACACAACGTCAATAATAAACACAATAATGTTTTTGCCATAAATAGAACAAATAACTGGACAAAATATTTATGACCTGCATGCCTATTTGTATCCTTATACTCACTCAAGTCGACCCTATTTAAAATTTCAAGGCTTCTGGAGGCCTAATTTTTATTTCTGCTAAAGCAGCATGTATTTTACTTTATCCTATTTTAATCTACTTCAACTCTGAGTATAATTTTGTTAACTTTTCATTACAGCTTTGTCAGACCAGCCTGTTGTTGACACTGCAACGGCGACAGAGCAAGCAAAGATGCTGATCAAGTCAGGTGCCATCAGCGCCATCAAATCGGAAAACAAGAACTCGGGCTTTAAACGCTCTCGAATGCTGGAAATTAAACTCAAGGTGAGCTATCACTCCTTAGACGGTGCTGTCTCAGGTGATGTTTAGCTGTTTTGTTTGTTCATTTGTTAAACTGTTGCTCTTTGTCTGCTACAGGATCCTGAGAAAGGCCCAGTTCCTGCTTTCTTACCGTTCCAAAGGAGCGTGTCTACAGATGAAGAACAACCTGAGGTACAGAGGATAAAAAAAACATGATAAAAACATGGCTGCAATTGGTGTCTCCTAAATTTATAGGTTTCTTTTTTTGAGTAGCATCAAATCCTCAAATTTTGAATATTACTGGGAAAAAATAGCCAATGCAAAGTTTAATTCTTCCAGTGGTGACCTGATCACATGGCCACACATTCAGGCTATTGTTTTCTACTCAGAGTTACATGCCTTATGTCAAACTTCTGTCAAAGGTCACGCCTAATTGTAGTGTTAAAAAGCCATATATTCCATATTATGCACATTTACACATTTGCACATTACAAGATCTGAAAAAAGAGGTTGCGGAAAAAGCTGCAGTGCTCTTATGTTGCACTTTAACAGAAAACAAAATGCACAGCTTACTCTGGTGTTGTCATATGTGTGCTTCTCCTAGTCTGGGAAGAGAGCCCACAGGAAGTCTCTGTATGAGAGGTAATGTCTTAAAACCATGATGAACAAGCAAAACAAACTGTTTAATACACTGACAGTGAGTATCTGTGGGTGTGACATCATTTCATCTGTGTGCCCCCTGCAGCTTTGTCAGCTCAAGCGACCGATACCGGGATGAAGAGGACGGAGGTGGCATGTCAACCAGCCGTGACATGGACAGAGAGAGAGAGCGAGACCGCGACCGAGAGCTGGATAGAGAGCGGGACAGAGACCGAGATAGAGACCGGGAGAGGGATAGAGACAGAGACAGAGGCAGGGACAGAGACAGGGAGCGGGACCGAGAAAGAGACAGAGACCGAAGCAGAGACAGGGATCGAGAGCGCGACAGGGAACGGGACAGAGAGCGAGATGGACCATTCAGACGTGAGTAACCAACAAAGGAAAAAACAACTATAAGGAAGGCAGAAATATCTCAACATATATGAATTCAGTGCAGAGCCAAGTCATGATGTGGGTATAGAGTGGTGGTGGTGGTTGTGATTTGCATGCTGGGACACAAATGATTTTTCTCCCATGTTTTTATTCTCAGGGTCAGACTCATACCCAGAGCGGAGAGGAGTACGCAAGGGGAATACCGTGTATGTTTATGGCTCTGGGCTCGGCGAGGACAACCTGCGTTCTGCCTTCTCTCAACATGGAAACATCATCGACCTCTCCATGGACAACCCGCGCAAGTATGGAACCTTGTGTAAACATAATGGTCATCTCTACCTACTGTTATGTAGGGCTGCACAATATGTCATTTTTTTAACCATCGTCACTGTGTCAACTTGTGCGATAAACACATCACAAAAGAGATATGTGTTTCTGAAGAAGATATTTCCGACAATATTTTTTTGAGTTAGCTGAGGGTATCAATAGAAAACTGCACTTTAAAATGTAGCTATCATTCTTTTGTTTTCAGTTCAGTGTTAAATTTGTTCATTTTAATTCAACAAGCAATTTGCAGTATTTTAGCAGTTTACTGAAAGACAGACCTGAGTACACTTTAATCTCTGTTTATTTATCACTAGTAATATTGTTATAGTTATATTCAATGTTACACATATCAACCAATCAATGAAATCAGTCAACATTTGGCACATTTTCCTCATATCGTGCAGCCTTACTGTTATAAATGTATAGCTGTCTTATTGCATATACAAAACAGTTGTGATTTTTTTTCTGTTTCTTTTTCTAGTTGTGCATTTATCACTTTTGAGAAGATGGAGTCTGCAGACCAGGCTGTAGCTGAGGTTGGTGTTATCATTTATAAGAAAAAACAGACAATGCATACATATAATCTTCTTCCATGATTAATAATAACACAGCAACCTACAAAACAGGATTCAACCCAGAAATTAGATTAAAACGTAAGTGTAATTCAGAGTAGAGAAGCCAATCAGCAGACCATTAAAACAATATGTAAAAAGTACTCTTATAGAGTTCAGTAGTTGCAGGTACTGGCGTTTTTTGTTTATCGCAATCTGAGTACATCGTTATTACTAGTGTAGATATGATATTTAGAGACTGCCAAATATAAAAATCTTGATCATGATTGATTTTGTATATTCTTGCGGGGCTTTCAGCTGCATCTCACCTTTTCAATCAACGGCAGGACTTTGTTAATGGATGATGGATTTATTACTCAGTTATGACTAGACCTTAGTATGATGGTCATCTAAAGATGGGGAGATCTTAAACTTTGTCAATGCTCAAAGATGTTCTCTGGCATTAAACGTGAATGGCCTCCATCTTTTTCTGCGCATCTACAGACTACTACAGTGTTTCTTGGGCTCCTTTGGGCACCAACCCAAAGTGGGTCAAACTTACTTTCTGACTTTAATTCATATTAGTGCATGGAGCTGGTATTGTTTTTTTCTAGATGTATTTTCTCTCTCTTGTAGGCAGTTAACCAGTGAACTTGGTCATTGGCAGGAAATTTTAGTCTAAAATGTAAAAATAGGATTTGTGATAGGGCGGCACAATATGTAACAAAAAAAAAAAAAAAAATTTGCAATTATTTTGATGAATATTGCAATATACGTCACAAATGTAGTGGTAACGGCAATTTTTGCATTTCATTTTCACTAAAAAAATATATAAAAATGGTGACAATGTGATTTTTGCTGGGGTCTGTACCAAACAAGCATGTTCCCTTAAGTCATCTCGGCACCTCTGCAGCACGACAGTGCTACTGATCATTTTACCTTTACCAAAAAGGATAATTGCCATATTACAATTTCAATAATATTTTGATTAATTGTGCTGCCCAAGTTTGTGACATGTGAGATAATTTAAAGATATAGCTATATTATGTTTTGTGATAAAGTTGCAATTTATAATTGGGATTCGTGGCAGTGGTTCATTTTGTGTCATTTAACCCCCCATCACTAGATCCTATATTGTTGTAATCTAGCCTTAGTCATCTGACTCGACCACTCCAACATCACAATATATCGCTAGCGTATACACAAAGAACACTGGCCCATGAAACATGAAGGGTCAGTAAGTGCGCACTGCGAGCACTGACAGCATTGTTTTCCCAATATAAGATTTTAAAAAGTCGTAATACGTCACCTTGGTTACAGTTTTACAATATATCGCAACATATTAAATAGCAAATCCCCAAATCTTGCCAGTATACAGCCCTGGGATTAAATGAATGATTTTTGCCTTTTATTATGAGGCTAATTAACAGCAGATATTATGGTTAATTACGAAAATGTGCACATTTATTTTAACAAGTACCTTTTATTTTATCCTTAAGTTGCAAAAGTCCTGATATGTGGCTATTACTGCTTTTTTACTGTTTTTGTTTGATGTTATTTTAACTATTGAGAGAAGCCTTGTGAAATTTCATTGTACCTGAGTATATTGACAGTAAAGATCATTCATTCATTCCTAATAAGTAATTACACAATCATGGGCATACTTTTTTTCACTGTCTCATATATCTAATAGTTAACCTGAGGACAGCCTGAGGTTGTGGGGAATCCCTGCTTACAGAAGCAGACTCCAAACTCACCTCTCTGTTTGTTTCTCACAGTTGAACGGAGCCACGGTGGGAGACGTTCACATCAAAGTCAGCATCGCCAGGAAGCAGCCCATGCTGGATGCTGCCACCGGCAAATCTGTCTGGGCTTCACTGGGTAAACGCGGCGCTCGCATTGTTTGTTTAGACGATGATCAGACTCTCTCTGCGTGTGTCTGCACAGCGTGGATTAACCTTCAACGATGTCTCTCTTCTCTCACAGCTGTGCAGAACAGCACCAAGGGCTCCTACAGAGACAAGAGGAATCAAGTCGTGTACAGTGAAGATTTCCTGGGATGATTTTTTTATTTTGGCATCTTGCTTTTCATGTTTTTTGTTTTAATGGCGTGTTAGCTGGCTCCTGTAAGTGTCATACAAAGTCGTGTTGTCTCTTGGATTAGATCACGTTGATGCTGCGTGCAGCTCATGAAACTGAGATACTGTTTGTGGAGCTCAATAAAAAGTTTTCATACAGTGTTACCTTGAGTGAGATTTCCATGAGCCTTACATCAACTAGACACAAAGTGGAAACTACTGAACAACAAAGAAGACCTACGACACATTTTATTAGGTGTGTGTTATTATATGTTTATTAACAGAAAGGCACAGATGACCTGAGACCAATTTTGCCCTTCCAAACACTAGAAGGGCAGTCGATCACACAAAAGCCAGAGTAAAGTAACCATGAATCCTTAGAAATCCCACTTTCAAAATGTATCAGCTAAACGTTTTTCAACAGAGGAATAAGTTGTATTAGATCTTCAAAAGTTTGAAAGAACAGCACCTGTAACAAAACTAACAAGGGAGAGAGAGAGAGATGCCGCTCAGGCTCAGTGTGAAGACAACACCACTACCATCAGTATATTATACAGTTGACTGTTTTCATGTAACTAAGAGGAGACTTTTATATTCTTTTATTTACACTCATTTACATCTTTTCTGTGAACTGGCCAGTCGTCGCACTGAACGTTCCATATATTCAAGTTTACAGTTCAAACTAATGAGACTATTTTAAGACGTGAAATCCAATATGCTTTTGTCACCAAGGACATTTTGACATGTCACAGCAGGAAAAGTAACAGGTAGAAATAATAAAAAATTAATGATAGTTCCATTTCACTGCTTCAGTTTCAGGGTCCTGAGGCCAGACACTTAAACAATGTGTACGCACAAAAACCTTGTGTGCACTTTCCGTCACACATAAACTGGTATTTATAAAAGAAGAAAAGGCGGTGAAAATGCGCACCTCACGCAATCTTCAGACCAGTGTACGCACACTTCTAGCTGAGATAGCTGCAGGTGATGTGATAGGACGAGATTAAATGTAATTCAAGAGATCCTATTTATGGGACATGGAAAAACATTGGTATATATATTAAGGATCAATTAATTTCATCATTCCTTTTAGATTAGGCCTACATTTTGCCGTCATCTCTTTGTTAATATTTTGAAGCACCTTGTTAAGTCAGTTTCAGCATATTGATCATCCTTCTGACGTTAAAAATGATTAGAGATTTTACAGTGATCACAGTTTGCAGAAATGTAATGAATTATTTGTACAGAGGTTACTAATTTCCACAGCCATACGTAATGACAGCTGAATGCAATTAAAAGCATTAAAATAAAGATAAATAACAGTTAAGGCAATACTTTAAAAGTTATGGATTGCGTATTTAAAAACATAACGTTACTACTCCACTGTTTGTTTGGTCGTTGCTGCAAAACCTCATCTCAGTGAGTTTGCAACTTACTGCAAGTTGATTCCAACTGTTGCAATGACAGCACACAACAATGGCTGCCACTCTGACCATCCTGCTATGTTTACTCTCAATCTGTTTCTATGGAGCCATCATTAATGATATCGATAAAATGTGTTATTCTTACTGTAACAAGTCAAAATGTCTGCTGTGAAAAAGGCCTCTTGTCTCACCACGGGAGGATGGAGGACAGTCTTGGTCATTTTTACCCACGTCCATTACTTATTCATATGCAAATTTGAAACACATTTTATTTAAAAGGGTTTTTGTTTTCACAGTCTGACATTTTAAAGGCCTCGCAGCCAGTTTCCGGCACTTAACGCTTACTATCTGCATGGGGAATGTGACCCCACTGACTGACCTCCCACTGGACTCATCACACTCCTCTCTCTGCAAAGATGCTCAGACACTTGACTGTCTCTAAACGGTCTGTGACACCTGTTCAGTAACGAGGCATTCTTGCTCTTCCTCCCTTATTCTTCCTCCGGCTCTCTCCCTTTCCTCCTGCTCATGCAGGGAGTTCTGCCCCGTGGTTTTTCCGTGTTGCTCCTTCAGGTGGCGTCGTAAGGCGGGCTTGTGGGCAAAGCGGGCGTGGCAGTATGCGCAGCGGTGCGGTCGCTCACCACTGTGGAGGTTCATGTGGTCTATCAGTGTGGACTTTTGAGTGAAAGTCTTGTAGCACAAAGGGCACTGGTGGGTTTTGCCGGCGCCTCGGTGCACGGCCATGTGTCGGGTGAGGTTGGCGGAGTGGTGGAAGTGTTTGCCGCAGCAGGGGCAGGCGTACAGTAGGTGAGTGGAGCGGGAGTGGATGGCAAGGGAGTGGGCTGAGGGGAACGTCATGCCACAGTGCTCACAGATTACAGGCCCGGCTACACTGGAGGTGGATCCCACCACGGCGACGGACTCATCCCCTCCCTCGTTTGTACCAACAGTTGTCAGCCCTGAACTCCCCTCACCAGGACTAGACTCCTCCAGGGCGTACTGGGTCAAACTGTTGGCAGCCAGTGGTGAGACCTTTTCTCCCTGAGCATCACCCATGCTGAAGTCTAACTGTGGGAGCTCAACTGAGACATAACTTCCTGTCTTAAGCCCTTCTTGGCTGTAGTCCAAGCCGAAATTCCCTCCCATCCCTGCTGTTGATAGGTACCACAAATCCTGGTGGTGAGCCATGCCTAGAGGTCTTTTCTCCTGTGATGACACCCACCTTCTCCTCTTAAAACCCCGCCCCCTGCCTCTCCCTCTGCCCTGGCCAATCTTAGGGTCAGACCTGCGTCTGAAAGCACGCAGCCCCTCCACTGAAAGTCCTCCTGTACTGAGACCTTCTTCTGTTGGATTCAGGTCATATTCACCGCCTTCTCCAATCACAACACCTTCTGTCTCTGGATAGCACAACTCTTGAGGTCCATCAGAGGGAGCTCCTCTCTCCTCCTCTTTGTGTCTTCTCTCCTCCTCTTCAAATATTCTGATCATTTCGTAGTCCTCTCTGGCCTGTTCATCGTCCGATGTGTTGAGCTGGAACAGAAATGAGAAAAGTGTGAAGTGCTGTAAAAGATTTATTGGGTCTATAAAAATTGCTTGCTCTGTCCAACCACCAATAGTCCAAAACCCCAAGAGATTAAAGGTTTTATTGCTAACATTTTATGTATGTATTATGATTGTGAATTAATCATAACTTTGCCGTGTCCAAGATGAATGTTTTGTTTACCTGTAAGATGTCTGACGTTTGGTTACCACTTTTGTTACCTAAAGCTAGCTAGCACAGATGGACATTAGCACCAGCCAAATGCTGGTAAAATGAGCAAGTGGCTGCTGGATTTTCTTCACTCACCACCAGCCAAAAAACAATGATCATCTGTTCACCAGCCAGAGTGGCAGGTGGACAATAAAGTTAATTTCCAACCCCAGTCTTAAGATTATTAACATTAGAATATGTTACATGATTCTTCAAACACCACCGCACAAAGTAACCTCAATCTAGCGCTCGTGCATAGCTACATGTTGAAAAATGAATTCATTACACTACCACAAAACATTTATCACTTGACATGATTGAGTCTGTGCACTCAAAGATAAAAACTGCAGGTTGTGCAACAAACTGGCAACCACTTGTGCTTCAAGCAACAGCTGTATGGGGAAGCTGATGCAATGGATGGAGGAAGGCTACTGTATCACAATAGCACCTTTTAACTTACAAAACAGAGAGAAGCAGCAAAGCCTCACATTTGAGAAGTTAAAACCAGTATTGGCTGTATCAACAGCATTGTCGTGACAAATCACTTTCTACAGCTACTGAAATTGTTGGTAATTAATTTGTTTTGATTGATTAACTGTTTCGGGACTACAAGTGTCATGAAATGAGCTGGCAGGTGTTGTGTTTATACTGGTGTTCTACTGTGAACTTTCAAAAACAGACACAGGCAATGAACACAGATGGTCCCTGAAAACCTCTCTTCTGTGTTGATCCTGTGCTTCTTCAACTTTTCATTAATCCATCCTCTGCCTCTGTAGGCAGGAACAGGGAGGTCTTTCTCACTTGCTAACATTTGTTGCTTTGAAAACATCTCAACAGGACCGACAGAACACCAGTGTGGCAATTCACACCAGTGACCAACTAAAAGCTGGCCGGGGAAACTTTTGTGTATCTTAAAGCCTTTTTACACAGAGATTGCATTATAGGGCAGCTACAAAGTCCCTTCTTTATGCCTCCTTTGCACAGAACCCAACAACAGTGGCATCATTCTGCTCCAGTGAATGAATTCTAATAGCAGAACCAAACCAACAGCATCAGCCTCTCATGTGACATATAACACATGCGTCGGCAGCGCTATCTAAACAATAGCAATAGCATAACATGGCAACAACTGAACCAAACTGAGCTAAACCGAATCTCATTGTTTTCCCAATTTGTGGACATTTTCAGACGCTGTTTTTCTTCTTTGAGTTAGTCGCTAACTGCTAACAACTGCTTTTTACATTTCCCGCGGTGGGTCACACACATAACACGCCAAACGTCACACCCTTCCTGCCAGCTGTTGTTTATACACACACTGATTCAGCAATTTAACTCCCTGTAGCAGCATAACAGCGTGTTACTCCCACTTTGAACAGGCACTGCAAAAGGGGTTAAATACTTTCCCCTTGTAGGCTAAAAGGTAACATAACATTTTAACTGAACAATATCAATTAAATGAATCAGTGTACTCACTTCCATCCAAAAGCCATTTTCATGCTGTTCCAGTTTTATTTTTATATGCTCTTTGTACTATGCATACTGTTATACTTCTAAATTATTTTTAATCAAATTTTTACTGTTTTGGCTTAAAACACTATATAAGTTATTATCATTATGACATGAACACTGTAGATTTATAAATTAAATGTAGATTAAAAGGGTCCCTGGTCTTTAACACACACACACACACACACACACACACACACACACACACACACACACACACACACACACACACACACACACAAACCTTAATGTACGGCTCATCCAGTATCGGACTGCCATCGTGGTGTTGACTGCTACCCTGGGCAGACATGTCGCCACTGTTCTCCTCCACCGAGCGAACTGCAGGACTGTGTGGGTGCCCAGGGGAGGGTCGGCTGGTGGGAGGAGACGCACCAGAATAAACACTTGCGCTGACAATCAATGGCCGAGGCTGGCTCTCCTCTGAAGTCATCTACAGGAAGGTAAGGAGAAAGTATACATTATGAGATTGAAAACAAATATTTTTTCATCACTGCACAAAACATGTAAAAACTAGAATGAATATTATTTTTATGGATTACTGACCTTTGGTGGACTGGGGCTTTTCAGCTGCACATACTTCTTCAATGCTCCTCGACAGCGCTCCACAATATGCTCCATCTGTAAGTAGCTGGCAGCGGTCAGGTAGTTGACAATCTCCTCTGGGTTGAACTGCAGGACGCCAGTGTAACAAGACTGAAGGAGATCACACACCACTGAGGAGCTGTACAGCATCGACACCTGGGTAAACACGTGAAATAAATAACATACAGAAGCACTGTTGAGACATGATGACAAAGTTGATGTTAGGCTCGTTCGAGATGAACTGCGCCTCGCCTGGAAAGTGGACGAGAGCAGGCGGCTACAGCAGGGGGCAGTGCAAGCTGCGGTGAAGTCGGACAGTTTCCTGAGAGTTTCCAGCAGCTTTTAGTCCGTACAGGAAGTCACAGAAACATTCACATCCTGTCCGATATGATGTAAATTTATTAAAAACCAGTTTGTTCTCAGTCTCCACTCGTTTTAATTGTAATAGACTGATTTATTAAAATGCTTTACAGGCAATCTGTGATTTATGTTCATGGCTCAATCTCCATTTGACATGAATTCTCATGTAAATCAGCATCATATCAATTTGCTGCTGCAGAGCAGACCTGTCCCTTCAACTACAGAGGCTAAATAAATTGTGTCTGACTGTAAGGTTAATATTTTCAGAGTAAAAAAAACAAAAAAACAAGACAACTCCGCCTCGCTCTCCCGAGATTATCGCTGTCCATTTTTGTATGATGTCAGAGCAAATCTGGGTGAAGTCCGACACAAACTAAGTGTCATGTATTGTGCGGTGATCACCGGTGATCAAATCTGCGCATGCCTGGCTCATCTCGAACGAGCCTAGTGTGACATTGTGTGCATTGACATTTGTGTACCTGAAGCTTGGGGGAAGGGTTGAGGAGGAACTGGTCCCTTAAGAAGGGCGAGCAGGCTGCCAGCACCACCTTATGCCCCCTGAAAGTCTGGTTGTTACTGGCCACAATGGTGATGTCACAGAAATGCTGACGAGACCTCAGTGAATTCAGGTGCTTCAGGGTAGTGTCCCCGTGCCCCGGTAACCGAAAACACAGCATCTCCATCTTTTCTGAAGAGGGGGAAAAAAGGCATAGTTATCACAAATTAATCTTTAAATCTTTCAAATTACAGATTAAAAAAGCAGACACTCAGAGTGTTCAATACAAGGTACATTATGGCCACATGATCTGAAACACACTGAGACCTAAGACGGCTCATGTTCCTGCGTAGCCCCACATGAACTCAAGATTGCACTGTAGCAGAACCTGGAATGCAGTCAGACAGCGTATATGTTTGGATTGGAAGAGAGTAAAATGCTCAGAGTATATAGCATGACTATAATTTAATTTTTCTTCCTATGTGAAATCTGGCACTTAAAGGATTGTTTCTTTGGAGAGAACTAGAGTTTCATACATGCATATATTTAAATTGTTGGTCACTCTGAATAACATAAATGTCTGTCTGACATCAGCCTTTTGAATGAATAACAAAGGTGAAATGATTGGTCAATTGACACAGATATTAGCCAATCTATTTGATAATCAATCATTTCCCCTTCTCAAATGTGAGGATAAGCAACATTATTTCATCACATATGATAGTAAACCTAATATCTTTGGGTTTTGGACTGTTGGTCATATATTTGAGGAAATCTAAAAATGTCACTTTGGGCTCTCTGAAATCGTGATGTACATGTTTCACTATCTTATGAAATTTTAGGACAAATCGAGTAACTGAGAAGATAACTGTCAGAGTTATCTACTGTATATTGAAAATAAATGTTTGTTGCAGCCCTTCGCTAGCATCCTATCCTTACCTCAAGATCAGCAGTACACATCCCAAATACTAATAAATCATCCAGCTGGCTCACATCAAATATTAGAAACTAACTGATGACTGATGATGTCTCAATAATAGTAATGAAGTGATCATAAAAAGAGATAATTTAATTTATCTTAAGGGAAATTGCTGTGCTGTAGTTGCAAAACAAAGTGGGACATTTAGCATATTTTCATTCATATTAAATACATTATATTTTTAAATGGGCAAACTACACCTACACGTGCAGCTTTGTGAGTAACATGGTCATGTAATGAATACCGATATAATGAATCAAGCAAACATAACCAGTCACAGAACATTTATTCAGACTGAACAGTAAAGAATAAACCCAAATTCAGAGCATTTTAATGCAGCTTTAAGAGCAAAATTTAAGCTGCACCACGAATCTATTACTCACTTCATGTGGTGGTAATGTAATTCAATACAGTACAGGTAGATGGTGTCCAGTTTCACATCACTATATGGACATTTCGTCGACGAGTTTTGACTCGAGGGACGTTGAAAAGTTAGCTAACCTATGTTAGCATAAGGAAAGCTACAAAGACTCAGCATTGATTGCGTTTTAATTAAGAGTAGTGAAGTCTATCATAAAATGAGGCTATTTCATGTTCGTCGACTGCCGTTAAGAGGTTAAAACACATCACAACACAGTGGTTTTCGTCCTTTACCTCCGGCCTAATGTGTCTGAACGTTAGCTAGCGTTAGCTTTTAGTTAGCTTGCTAGTACCTGCTCGTGACCAACCACATTAACAAACAAAAGCTGCCCAGTTACCGTCAAACTTTGCCGTCACTCACCCCTTTCCCTTTTGTTGAAAGTCTCCTGGGCTTTAAAAAAACACAAATGTGGGTTTGTTTCGACAGGACAGCTAACTAACAGTTGATTCAGGTGATGTTAGTAGACGTTAGCTGGCTGTGTTTCCTCATGCCTGCTGCCATTAGCCATCCTTACTACCTCGATTTCTGTTTACTTTTGGCCTCTTTTTGGAGGAAGCGCATCTCGTGACAGTAAACACAAAACGCTGGTCTGTCGCCACCAAACTGACTTTGAGTCGGTTTCCGTGGGAGGCTTTCCCTTGCGGTCAGTCGTAAAACCAGAGTACGCACGCTGACTTCTGATCAGTTGTTTTCAAATCAACGGCCACGGGGGGCGGGGCTTCCGGCTGTGACGCGGCACGTTTATATACACTGACGCGCATCCGCGGAACATGTCGGCATCCGAGACAACGACGAAGGTAGCAAACCCTCTGCAACACGAAATTTACACCTGTTTTAACACTTTAAAACGCATTAGCCCACGTAGCAAAAACACGCCACTAAAGCTACAGTCTGCCACAGTGCAAAATATCTTTATTTGTCGGTTATAAGAGCTCTTTGTTGCAGCCTCTGCTACAATGCTAGCCATGCTAGCCTGTAACAGTTTTGTGTTGATAGCTAATATTGCTTTAGTTATTAATGTTTTGCTTATTTTCTCAATTCCTTGCTCTTTACATTACTGTTAACCAATTGTCTTGTGTTGCTTGGTGACATTAGCTGCATTTGTATTGTGTTGTGTATGCTGTAAGCTCAGTTTAAACTGTTTTTTAAAGCTAATGTTCTGAAAACTGATTTTGCACAGCATTGAACTAATGGGGTGATCTCATCAAAAAGGGGGGTTATGAGCAGCTAAGTTGTGAACCCTTATGTTATATTCCCTCCAAATGTTACGGACTATTGTTGATTTGAATTGTGCAAAAAGGCATGAATGGGCTGATTGACTGATGGCGGCACTTGACGTAACAACAAAGAAGATCAGCCATTGGTTGAAAGGTTTATTCTGGAAAGGAGAATCAGTCACATATAGATGCACTAAACACTGAATTTTGGTGGTTATAAACTCACTAACAGATGTGACAAAAGGGATGCTGATTCAACTGACTTTTATTGACTCAAAATTACTTGTGTGTCTCTGGTGACTACATTTAGTCTCATGAAACACCACACAGATGCATCTTGAGTGTGTTGTTAATCTTGCAGATTTACACTGGAACAAGAAATCACAAATCATGTTTTGTACGGTGATATATGGCATTCACTGGTAATGACGCTGAAACTAAAACCTGAATCACTAACTTAGTTTTAAATTTGTTTCCTGGGAGTTGTGTTTTCACTAGCAGCATATGCAAAATATACTTAACCTACTTGTTAATTACTGGTATGTTAATGTACAACCAGAGAGTTCTGTTGTAGAATCAGTGCACAGCTTCGGTTTGAGATTTATGTTATGTTTTACATAAGGTTGCATTACTTCTTGACAAGCCACTAGAGATGCACGACATGCAAAAAAAACACACCAAAAAAACAAAGTAGATATTTCAATAATTTTGCATTTTATTCTCACCGGAAAAAATAAAATAAAAATGTAAGTTCCCTTACGTCTGGCATATGATTTGTAGGTCGGCATGTATCTGTAGCACCACAGTCCTTAATTTATAGTGTTATGTTGAGACACATTTTACCTTTATCAAAAAATTGCAGCTCTTGCATTTTGGACGTTGCAATTGGCCATATCACAATTTTGATACTTTGATTAATTGTGCAGCACTAAAACAGGAAAGCCAATAAATCTGTCTCTCTCTTACCTGTTATTACACAAAGACACTGCCTGGGGTAGCACAAGTTAGTGAATGCACATTTAAGCCACAGTGTGCCTCGGAAGTGCTTCTGCATTTTACGATTCATTGTCAAAAACACAGCAGTTTTGAAATTTAATGCTACTGTGTGTACATCATTACACAACTCCAACTACCGCTAAGTTATTGGCACATTTTTGTAGCTGCTCTAACTGCAATAATGAGAACTGCAGTGGATTATGAAATCCAGCACTCACAGATTAAGATTTTCTGACATGATATTTTTCGTTTCTCTGCCAGGAGCCTCCTGAAAGAAATGACTCAAAAACACCAGCAGAATCATTATCTGGACCAAGTCAAGTAAAGGAAGGTATGTCTACTGTAGGTCTGTCCCGAATGCCAGCTTTTGGACATCAAAGCTTCATTGATAAATAATAGTGATTAACCAAAGCTTTGGGTGAGGTGGGTGCAGTGGTAAATAAGAGAAAACAACATCAGTCGATGCACCTAAATAAGCTGGTAATTAGCAACTTTGTTAGCCTGCATGTTGCAATAACATAAGCCATAATAGCTGGAAAACAGAATACTTTGCAAGAAAGCTAATCTGTTACGTAGAGTTTTCAGGTGATTTGCCAAGCTTGTTGTAGATTTGTGACATATAGTAGCGTTTCCTTTGGTGTCTTTGGCACTCAACTTTTGGGGGTCATCTTTGCAAATTCTGAAACCATTTCAGGCACTTGATGTTTTCGACATCTTGCTAATGGAGCTTTAATCCTATCACATGTGGTTGAACTGTCCCGGTTTCAGTAGTGCTTGACTGCTAGTGACATTCACAGTAAATGATAACCACATCAACAATCAAAGCTTTGAAGCATCTGGGTCATCTCAAGTCTAGAGCAAGATACAAATAAGGCTTGGGCAGCATCAATTACAATACCATCTAAAATACAGACGTGTAAACCGATACAAAGATGCCGTTTTGGGGCATCTATTGTAGTGCACAGCACGCGCCACCAGAGTACAGTCTCGACTGGTGGAACAGGCAGCGTTTGAATGAAGTGCATTCTACAGTGAGTCAACAAGGAAATGAAGCTAGTCTCAGTTCTGTGAAAGAGAGAAACTTAAATTCAGAGGTGTACGGTTGTATTTTTGGAACTTAGCAAACTTGTGACTTTTTGTGTGGTTTTGTTAGTTCTACTTGTAAAAAAAACTCACAGAGAACTCAAAACTTTTCCAGATAATGCAGCCTCCACCGCAGCTGCTGTTGCCAAGAAGACAGAGCCTATGGGTGGTATGTCATCACTGTTGTTATCTCAGCAGCCTGGGAAAGACACGTCTAGAGCTGGAGAGGAGGGAGATAAATGGTCACCTGCCGCCTCCCCAAACAAACCTGCTGCAGGTAAGACTGGAATCCAGTCAGCTTTCATGAGTTAGAGTTAACTCATTTTGATTTGTCTCAAAGCTCTCAGAAAAAAGGCTTGCTCGACTTAATGTGACACTAATTTAATAATAAGCTTTTAGAGGATTTATCAAGCAGTTCACATTCATTGTTTTTACCTCCCTCTTTCAGGTCATGCAGCAAAGTCCATTTCATCGACGGCCCCCTCTTCGTTGTCATCTCCTTCTACGTCTTCAACATTGTCCCCTGGCCGAGCAAAGATGAGTGTTTCCGGACCTGGCAGTAGTAAATCCGTCCTGGCACCTGCTCCTTCCTCCTCCTCTTCTTCCTCTTCCTCCTCTTCCTCTTCTTCGTCCTCTGCCACAGCTTCCTCATCTCCGTCTGTCTCCCCTGGCCCACCCAAGATTCATCGGGCCCGCAAGACCATGAACAGGCCTCCACCAGGGCAGGTGAGCCTGTCTAGCAAATAGTTAGCATCAAATGTGTACCAGCATCTGGTACTACACATTGCATTACCCAGTATCTTTTGATTCTTGATCTAACACTCTTGAAAATGTGTTTGCTGCAACCTTATCATGACCAGTTAAGTCACTGTCTGTTTTTGATTCACAGATGAGCCATGTTGAGCGACCTGTTGCGTCAGTGACACCCTCAGGATCCTCAGACTCTGAGACTGGTGAGAATGTTTACCAGTGTGAAATAATCTAATCCCTATGAATAAATATTTGTCAGTTAGTGTCTTCTGTAAGGAAGACTCATTGTCTTGGTTTATGCTCATGTTTCTGATAGTCGCAAAAAGGAGAAAACTGGGTCATTCATCTAACGGCACACCAGAGAAGTCTGAGAACGTTCCAGAAAATGCTCAAACTATGGTAAAGTTATGTTTTTACTGGTATGAAATGTACACATCACATCAAGGTAAGGTTTAAGTTCTTAATGTTGTGTCTTTTCTGATTTCTTTTAAAACTCAGGAAGAAACATTATTCCATAAAAAGGTGGAGTCTGTCGCTAAGACTGCGCCAGAGAAGAGCAACAGCGGTGTGAGGAAGTCGTCGGAGGAGGTAGCAGAGAAAAGTGAGATTTCAAGTCCGTCCACGCGAGATTCAGAAAAGGTGCGAGACTTAGTTTTAATTATTGTCCACTAAAAATGCTCCATCATTGTCCACAAATGCACATATTATTGAGGATAATGTTGCAGCATGTGTGTGTGTGCTGCATTATTTTTATGAAACAAACAGAATGGTCATAGTTTTTCTTCTGTTGAATTCCTTTTTATAGTTTGAAGATGCAGAATTAAGGCAGCACACTAAAGACACAGAGGGGTCAGTGAACATGTCAGATCATGTGAGTGATTCTATTTTATCAGCTTGATAATTACTTTCTTATCTAGTCATTTCTTAATTTGTCTTACAACCATCTTTAGCTCAAAGCATAAACTTGTAGTTGGGTCATATTTACATACATGGAGGATAAAGATTGTGCTGACACATGACTAAGAAGACTGTTTGCTAAAACTTGCTATGTCACACGTCACATTTTTATATTCAGACAGAATTTCTCTCTTGCAGGGTTCAGAGTCTGAGACACCGAGAGCTGTCAAGAGTAGAAATGAAAGCGAGGAGTCTTCATGGCCGCCGTCAGACCAGGACAGAGAGAGAAACACAGCTGATGTGGTGGAGACAGTGGGAGGTGAGTGACATTACCTGTGGATTTTCTAAAAAAAAGAAAAAACACAGTACAGTACATTGTAGTTGTAAGTACATTGTAAAATGCATTGTGCAAGTGTTCCACCTTTACTGTTAGCCACCCAAATTGTCATTGGTGCAGCCAGTTGTGGTCACATGAGCTGAATGGTGATCACCTGTGTCTAATCAAGGTGTGAGAAGTGACAGAGTTTAAATCCTCATCTATCCGGAAACTCCTCATCTATCCGGAAATTGTAGCAGTGTTAGGACAATCGTTAAAAAATATAAAAAATCTCCTACGACATAGAAGCAGACTATCGTCAATAACTGGATGTGAGTGCCAAAAAAGCACTTGTGAGGGAGGCTACAATAAAGTCTGGGGGGACTCTGGAGGGATAAAGAGTTTAAGAACTTGTGGAAGTACTGTAAAATTGTTGTTCACTCACATTCTGTGTAAAAAAGATGTGCAAACTGGATACAGACCTGTCCACAACCACTCAAGTCTGTAAATGCTGCCAAAGATACCTCTAATATTAATTTGAGGGGAGTGAATACAATTTATTTAATTTTTTTTGTTCAGTTCAAATACTTGATTCAGTGTTAAAAGGTTCCTGCATGTACATCTTATAGTTCGTCGTTTGGCTTGTTCTCAGCAGGAAGGTCCAATGAATACACGGAAGTTCCCCTGGGCGCTCTGGACATTGCTGCTGCAGACAGTCTGACACTTTCTCCTCATCATGGTAGGTTTATGATACATATATGTCATTTGCAATCGGAATAAGTTGAAAATATTTTTCTTTGTAGTCATGGTAGCATGAAACAAAGCCACAGTTTCCCTAAGAAACAGACATTTTGGGACAAAAAAATAAACATATAATTTTTATGTCAAACAATAAATTGACTAATCATTTCAGATGTAATATAAATACACATTTAGTATTAAAAACTATAAGAAGTTTATCTCCTTCAGTGTTAAAGGACAGTTATTGTAAAACCATAAAATAACATAAATGTTCAAATGTCTCCTCCCCCTGTACAGAAGGAAGCGATGCAGGAGACACAGAGCGGCTGGAGGAGCTTCCTCTGTGCAGCTGCAGGATGGAGGCTCCTCGAGTCGACAGCACCAGCCAGCGTATCAGCAGACAGTGTATGGCCACTGAGAGCATCAATGGAGAGGTTGGTCTTTGTAGATGTGGAGAGCAGCCTCTGTTGGTCTGTGGTAGATTATAAAACTCACAAATAACTTTCCTTCAAGCCACACCTCTGACTGTGTAATCTCGTCTCTCCTGCTCTGTCTGTCAGCTGAGGGCCTGTACCGATCGGACCATTAAAGGAGAGACCATGCGGCCGTCGAGTCGAGTGCCCCTCATGGTGCTTTGTGACGTCCATCGCTCGCACATGGTCAAACACCACTGCTGTCCTGGGTGTGGATACTTCTGCATAGCGGTAAAGGGATTAAACCGCCTACTGTCATAATTACAAATACAAATAGCATATTTAACGTTCATATCCTACTATATTCTTCTCCCCTTTCTCTTCTTTAATGTCCTACTTTCTTTCACTGTTTCACCTTCTTGATATCCTGTTTTTGTCTTCTTTCTCCTCCTAAATATCTCACTTTCTTTTCCTCTTCGATATGCTTCTTTCCTCCTTTCTTTTTCCTCGATATCCTACTTTCCTTTCCTGGTTCTCCTCCTCTATATTTTACTTTCTTCTCTTCGATCACCTGCTTTCTTCTCTGCTTCTCCTCCTAATATCCTACCATCTTCTTCCTTTTCAGGGCACGTTTCTCGAATGCTGCCCAGACCAGCGCATTGCTCACCGCTTCCACCGGGGTTGTGTGACAGTGCTTGGCGGCGGACGTAGTAGATCAAACGGCGGTGGCATGCTTTTCTGTCCCCACTGCGGCGAAGATGCCTCCGAGGCCCAGGAGGTCACCATCCCCTCCTTCAGCTCGGCCACGGCCTCCGCAACCACTGTCGTCACCATGTCAGCCTCCTCTACCACCACCCCGTCTCTGCCGCCGTCTGCCCCTACGGCGCCCTCCCTCACAGCCTCAACAGGAGGGATGAAGGACGGGAAGATGCCTGAAAGGCCTGTCAGGTAAGACTGGATAATTTGAGAAAAATATTGGCTGCATTAGACTATAGATAAACTTACATTCTTGCTCTCCTTCACCGCCTCCTCCAGCGCCCGGATGCGTAGCCATGGCTTGATAACACTGGCAGTGGAGCAGCAGCAGCAGCAGCCCCAGCCCCCACAGACTGTCGCCAACGCCCCCCCAGCTGAAGAGGGGGTGGACAGTGTGGGACCTTCTCTCTGTATGCCAAATGGGAAACCCATCAGTCCCAGTGCACTTCCACCTGGGCCCAGCAGGGCGGCGCTGCAGAAGGCCATTCTTACACAGGACACTGAGAGGTTGGAGTTTAGATTTGACTTTTTTAGTCACAGTAAGTTTAAGGATTGAACAGTGCACTAGATAACAGAGGTGTCGACTTGAGTCACATGACTTGGGCTTGAGTTAGACTCAAGTCATAAATTCTTCTGTTAGCTGTGTAGAAATTCGCTGTATTTGAAAACATTAGATCTGCAGCAGCGGACACTTAACAAATAAATCTAAATCTAAAATCTGCTTTCAGAACAGTTTATTGCAAACACACAGCCACAGGTAATTACAGGTTGCACTGAAATTCTCCAGGCAAAACAAAATATATTTCCAGTTTTGTCTGCTTGTGCTGTTCCAGGGGAAATCATGTAGCTTTCAGTAGACGTGGCGACATCAGACAAGTTCAGACTGAATTGGTGATTGTTGTTTTTGATTTTTCCAGGAGGAAGAAACTGAGGTTCCACCCCCGCCAGCTTTACCCTGCTGCCAAGCAAGGAGAGGTGCAGAGAGTACTGCTCATGCTGAGTGAGTGGGCTCACACTTTCCATTCCGAGCGTTATCAGTGTAAACATTTTTGAAATGTGGAGCATTTGGGCGTTTTGTCTTGGCTGTTTATCCCAAAATAAGATCATTCTGAGATTGTAAAAGTGTGTTTGTTTGTTTGTTTGTGTGTCTGTGTCACAGTGGAGGGCATAGATCCAACCTACCAGCCGGACTCTCAGAACAGGCGCTCTGCTCTCCATGCCGCAGCTCAGAGAGGTCTGATGGAAATCTGCTACATACTCATACAGGTGAGAAATTGAGTCCAGTATGAGAATCTGTCTTGTTGGTTTCTTTTCTTTGATTAGTACACATGCTGTTAAGTGGCTGTTATCAAGACTCATAAGAAAAATTGATACTGTTTCCCAAAGTGCCCAAAAAGCTGTTATTGCTGGTCCCTTTTTTTTTTTTTTTTTTTTTTTTTTTTTTAAGATTTTTTTTGGGGCGTTTGCCTTTAATTGATAGGACAGGTAAGTGTGAAGGGGGGAGAGAGAGAGGGAATGACATGCAGCAAAGGGCCACAGGCTGGAGTCGAACCCGGGCTGCTGCACGGGGCGCCTGCTCTACCCGCTAAGCCACTGACGCCCCGCTGATCCATTTTAAAAATAATGTGAATTATTTAAAGCAAAATACAACTTAAAACACAGCACTTTTTATTCTATGTATTTATTTAGTCTTTCCTGGTCTTATATTAAGTGTCTTACATTAAGGATTTTATTTGACTGTATACTGACAGGCTGGCGCTCAAGTGGATGCCCAGGACAAAGACCTGAGGACTCCTCTGTTGGAAGCAATCATCAACAATCACATTGAGGTGGCCCATTACCTCGTCCAGAACGGTGCCTGTGTCTATCATATTGTGAGTGTCTGGTAGTGGCTGAAATTAAAAACAAAAAGATGAGAGGTTTCAGGGGTTTGGTTGATATGAATTTCAGTCCTTGTTTGTTTTTAGGAGGAGGATGGGTATACTGGACTTCACCACGCAGCCAAGCTGGGAAACCTGGAGATTGTCAACTTGCTTCTGGAAACGGGGCAGGTTGATGTGAACGCACAGGTAAAAATAGAGCCAGAATGTCAATGCCTGGTTGCATAAAACCACTTAGACTAAATTTTTTTATGTAAGGATGCCTTAGAAAAAATAATTGCATAAAATCCCCTTAAAGATTTCCTTAGGATGTTGTATAAAATAAAAACCTTTTAGTCTTTAAGTGTTTGCCGTTAGTAATTGAGTATTCCTTAAGTAGCTATAGCTAGAGGGTCCTAAGTAACCATTTCCCTTAGAAAGCTTTGAGGTCTTTTAAAAGTTCAGTAATCTGTGGAACATAAGACCATTGCTGTATCTATGGTTATTAAAAAGGAGGAGGAGATACCAAGATCCATTTTCCAGGACAGGGAAAACCCACTGGACAATAAAAGTGATGCACAACTTGTTAGCAAGTATACATCGTCAGTCTGTCTTCAAAGTCTCTACAAACTTTAACCTGACCTTAAACGCCAAACTGCTACTTTATATTACTGATATTAATGAGGCCTGAACAATTAGAAAAATGTGTAAACTGTGTCGGCGTCAGTATTTTAAAATCATCAAAAAACCTTAAGTCTGTGATAAATGTCAGTTTGTGCATTACATCCGTCTCACTGGAGGTGACTGATTAAAGTGTCAGTGCCTAACTCTGATTCTTCCTGTTGGTCTGTTTCAGGACAGCGGCGGCTGGACCCCAATCATTTGGGCTGCAGAGCACAAGCATGTAGCGGTGATCAAAGCGCTGCTTAACAGGGGGGCTGATGTCACCATTAATGATAAGGTAAGTGTCTACTAGCTAACACTGAGGTTACATAAAAAATGTGTCTCTGCTAAATTTGTAGCAGCTCCTCTGAATATGCCTGCTTTCCACGACTTCCACCAGCTCTGTTGTCTTGTACCAAGTGTTGACAGAGACAAAATGGATGTAGTTGTATGAAAATATTTCAGGTTAATACTTTAAACAGTCCTCTCCCTCCCTTCAGGAGCTGAACGTGTGTCTCCACTGGGCGGCGTATGCAGGTAATGTAGACATCGCAGAGCTCGTGTTGAACTCTGGCTGTTCGCTCAGCTCGGTTAACATGCACGGAGACACCCCGCTCCACATCGCCGCCAGAGAGGGTTACTTGGAATGTGTTACGTGAGTCATTGTCACTTATGAGCTTTATTTAGTGTACGACTCACATGTATGCTTTGCTTTAACTCACAAATATTTACATTTCTCCTCCTGCAGGTTGTTCCTGTCCAGAGGTGCAGACATTGACATCATGAACAGGGAAGGAGACACGCCTCTTAGCCTCGCGCGGGCCGACACGCCGGTGTGGGTGGCACTCCAGATCAACAGGAAACTGAGAAGGGGAATAACCAATCGTATGCTTCGGACTGAGAGAATCATCTGCAGGTAGGTGTAGTGTTATCTTAATGGTGCCTTGTCTTTAAAGGAGCTGTATGTCTTATAGGGAACCATGAGTCCAAAAATGCAAACTCATTTCCAGGTTTTAGGGCTCATTCCTGGGGCACTCTGTATCATATACAGGAGTCTTTAACCTAATATTTCTCCTTATGATTGTTTGCTGTTTTTCTTCTTGATTTCACACCTTCCTTTTTGTTCCAGCGACATTGCGCAGGGCTACGAGAATGTACCGATCCCCTGTGTGAACGCAGTAGACGACGAGGGCTGTCCTTCAGACTACAAATATGTTTCAGAAAACTGTGAAACGTCAGCAATGAACATAGACCGCAACATTACACACTTACAGGTAGAATATTGACCAGGCTGTTGCTTAAACTCATTATTCTCTCTGTTTCACACACAATTATTTCATCTGCAATGAAAACCGCATCTCATGCTGTTTTAATTATCTTTACTTCAGCACTGCAGCTGCACTGACGACTGCTCTTCTAGTAACTGCCTCTGTGGACAGCTCAGTATCCGCTGCTGGTATGACAAGGTAAATACAAGTGTTGTTATGCAGCCACATCATAGAAGTGATCTGCTCAGAAACCTGTAGGATTTAATCAAAAGCCTTTAAAGTTTTTCCATGAGATCAATAACGATTTCCATAATCTGCAACTATTAGCAGAAACTTTAATGAGGTTTGGTTTGAGGATTCATTGGTTACAGGAGAAACTAAGAGTGAAAATAATCTCAACCTGTTGTATAATTTTTTCTAGGACCAGCGGCTGCTCCAGGAATTCAACAAAATTGAGCCTCCTCTTATATTTGAATGCAACATGGCGTGTTCCTGTTACCGAACATGCAAGAACAGGGTGGTGCAGGCCGGCATCAAGTAAGAACTTGAAGTTTAACTCCCTTAACATTTATCAGCTAGTTATTAGTAATGATCACTGATGAGCAAACCTATCACTTAAATTGCTTTGTGAAGTTATTAGCTGGCAGGAAAAAGCTGTCGGGGTGTTGAACCCTCATCATTTTCTCTTTGTCCCTCAGAGTTCGTCTTCAGCTCTACAGGACAGAGAAGATGGGCTGGGGAGTTCGAGCTCTGCAGGATATTCCCCAGGGGAGCTTCATCTGCGAGTAAGAGCGGACTGTCCTCTCAGCACACAACAGATTGTTTTTTATTTTAAAAGTCAGAGGTTAGACATTAAGCTTCATTCCTCTGTGCACACAGATATGTCGGGGAGCTCATCTCTGACGCAGAGGCAGATGTTAGAGAAGACGACTCCTACCTGTTTGACCTGGACAACAAGGTGAACCTTTTTAAAATGTGTTTTTGGTTTCTGCCGTATAAAAAATGCAGAAAAGAGACGCCTGTGACGGAAAACATGGGAAAGAGCATTTGGCAGATTTCTTGTCTTACCATCGAATCGCAATACGTCTAACAATGTTTTTCTCTTGTGTCTTCTGTAAAGGACGGGGAGGTGTATTGTATAGACGCCCGATACTATGGCAACATCAGCCGATTCATCAACCACCTGTGCGACCCAAACCTCATCCCCGTACGTGTGTTCATGCTGCACCAGGACCTGAGATTCCCCCGCATCGCCTTCTTCAGCTCCAGAGACATTCTCAGCGGACAAGAGCTGGGGTGAGAAGCTGAGACGTTTCTGATTACTTGCTCAGAGCCTTTTCCTTTACTTACCTCCTTTACTTAACTTGGCCGGTCTTGTCTGTTTCATTAGATTCGACTATGGAGACCGCTTCTGGGACATTAAGAGCAAGTATTTCACCTGTCAGTGTGGATCAGAGAAATGCAAACACTCAGCTGAGGCCATCGCCTTGGAGCAGAGCCGACTGGCTCGACTGGAGGCTTGTCCAGAATCGGGAGCAGACTGTGGGATGACGATGCTGGGAAACTCTTAAAACACTTAACCACGGGGCCTTTGGATTAACGTCATTGATTTCAATGGAAAGACACCTTGAGGGTTTTATCATGTTTAAGATTCTGATTTTGATGCATGGTGCTGTTTTTTCTACTTGAAATACCCTTTTTTTTTGTCCCAGACTGGCCACCTTAAAGCTGATCATTTCCCCCTCTGGTAGAGGGCATGGGCCTTAACATACTTTTTAACTGTGTGGGCATAAAACACAACAACCTGTGTTTCTGTACATATGGTATGTTTACTGTACATCACTATGTTTGTTTGCCTTGACACATGAAGTGAGTCTGCCATCATGTTACTGTCATACATATGTATTTTTTTTCTGTTGTGCCAAATTAAATAACGCAATGCATTTTTGATATAGTACAGTAATGGGTCAACCCTTAGCCCATCCTGGACTCAATAAGGACCTGAGGGACAGTGTTGTGTTTTAATGATTGTTAGCTTTATTTTCTTTATTTTTATACGCGCTGTTTTCTTTATCAGATTTAGTGTAATAAATTAGTCCATGAGATGATCTTTGGGCTCTCTTATTAAGTGTGTCATTCTCGTTTTAAAGCTGTGCTCACTGGTTTACAGTATCACAAGTAACCCCATAATCCTGCCCTTTCTCCTATGTCATTTTTATATAAAGAATGTAGGTTGTCAAGTTTTCAAAGAGAGGTGAGTTCTCATTAAGACAGTGTATTATTGTGTTATTATCAGCAGGGGGCATTTACAAGCCACAATGTGACACCAGAGAGAGATGTGAAAGGAAGATGTCCCACTCTGCCAATAATTCTGTGTCCACAAGTCTCTTTGAATTGCAGACAGGGACTTCTAGTTCACTGAAAAAAAGCGTTCCAGTGGTTATCCCAGCCAATCTTCTAGGTCATTAAATAGCTTTTTCTCACATATACATAAATAAAGCCTAATGATCACGCTTTTTTTTTTCATCAAAGGAGGAGCTACTTTCAGGAAGTCTTTAAATCATGAGACACTTTTACCACCCATTGTTCATCATATACATAGTCGTTACTAAATTTAGGTAACTTGATTAAGCGCAAGTAATTTACATGCAAGAGCTAGATAAGCTGAGATAATAAAGGTGGATTTTAACACAGAGCCTCACTATAGGTAAGGATATTAAGATCATAATGGCAGTGTCACCTTAAAGCCCCAATCATTTCACTTTATATTGTGCTTTAATGATGCATACCATTTTATTAAGGCACTTGTAAATCATCAGATTACCACAAACACTACACAGTGAAAGTGGAACCTCTGGGACCCCTGAGAGTCATGGGCAGCTGTGAAAGAAGTATTTAGACCTAGTCAGTGAAACGGCTTTGGGGGGCATTGAACACCTAATCTGCATTTTTGTGATTTTTTTTTACACACCAATTTGTATCTTTTCTACATCAATTCATGGTGGAAATGTCTTTAATTTTTTTCAAAGTTTAAATTTCTTCTACTTTCACGTTTTGATTGGTGTGGACAAATGCACATGTTCTAAATATTAAGAGGGGCTTACTCCCTGCGTCCCCCCGAAATGTATGCCTATGCATATATACTGATGGATAATAATTACTGAGGCATTAAGGATATATATTGCTTAATTTAAAAAAAAAAAATTGATGTACTTTATTAAATCAGAAAGTCACATTGAGATCAAGTGAGACCTGAGTAAAAAAAAATACAATAAAACTGATGATGATAATGAAGATGACATAGAAATATCATAATGAAATAGCAACGATAAAATATACATTCTAAAACATCCTTGGTGTGGACAGGCTTTGAAAAGGAATCAAATACAAGCATGTTATATAAAAATGTATGTGGATGTGTAAAAAAAAAATATACCTTTCAATAGAATAGAAGTCTTTATTGTCATTGTAGCAGAGCAAACAACGAAGTGGACAATTGCATGACAAATTATAAATTGCATTCTAAAAGATCCTTGGCATAGTAGTCCAGTCAACCTAGGAGAAATTGCATAATAATGTTTCAGTTTTTATTGGTCCTAATACCCTCCTGCATCATACATTAAAAGTAAACCTTCATGCATTTAATGAAACATTATTAATTCAAGGTCACAAACAAAGTTTCAACATTTTGCAGTTAGTTCTGGGTGAAATTATGTTAATATTGGAGGGTCTATGTACACCTATACAACATATTTAGTGTCTTTTCTTAAGTTTTTGGGGTCAGTCTTTTAAATAAAGCACTTTTTAAAGATGATATTCTGATTTATTGTACCTGTATTTTGACGACCTACCCAACAACCTGTTGGGTAGTGGTAGTTGTTATGGTTGAAAACATCATGTGAAATTCACTTTTCACTAATTGGTACCACCCAAAGTGGCAAATTCTAGTTTGGTATTATGAAAAACTCAAGGCCTGCTTCAAGTTTGGTCTCATTTAAGGTCTCAGTCTGAGTGCTGATATGCATCATTGTTGTTACATGCTGAAAACTGAATGATAATATGCTTTAATTATAACCTAATTTTACTGACTTTGTTTGCATTCAGAAAGATCATTTTGGGGTACACATACCCCTAAGCGCATATGTACATTCAGAACAGGTCATATCTGATGGTAATACGTGAAAGAACATCCTAAAAAACGAATGTTTAGACATATATTATATGAAAGTATCATATTCAGAAGCAGACATATGCACCTTGAGCCACTAAATATGTAATGGTATACTTTCAATATGTTGTTTGAATGTCCGAAGAGATCACAAAAAACTTGAATGATTACTTCTCCTGGGTCAAACTACAGACTGACTGGACTATGGGTATAAAATGGAATACAAATACAAGCATATTATGTAAAACAGGCAACCTCAAATCAGTAGAGCATCTAACCAAATGTTGCAGCTGGTCAAGGTGAACCTAATTTGAATATGCTGCTGGGTAATGAAGTCTACTAAAAGTGTAAAATACATATAGTGGAGTAAAAAGTACAATATTTACCTTCAATATTTAGCTAAGTAGAAGTATAAAGCAGCATAAAATCTAACCTCAAAACTGTACTTATAACCACTACTATTAACCCGCCTTGCCCACAGGGACATTTTGACTCTTTGCAAGGTAATAGTTCAGTTTAATTTAATCAGATTAGAGTGATTCTTCAAGGTTCAGGTTTATATAATCCCATCAGAGTGATTCCTCTTTAACAAACGATCTTTGTGGCACGCGCAGGTGTGCATCCCTCAGCAGGTGCCGTCGTGTCGTCACTGCCTAGTTACAACTGCCAGGAAGAAAAGATTTCCTAACTTAGTCACAGCGGCGGCACAGGCACTGCGGAGCTCGTCTTAAACGCACTTTTAGCTGTTTTTTTAAGAAAGTTTTACGATTATTTTAAACAACAGAAGTTGTGTTTTAGAAGTAAGGAACAAACAGGAGGAGGTTAAAGGCGGACAATGGGTAAAAAACAGGAGGAAACCCCGGACTCTGAGTATGGTGAGTTGACATCGCCCGTTACCTCAGAGCGCTCACCGTTTACATTAGGCTAATATCTCGAGCTAATTAGCTAGCTAAAGTTAACTAACCAACCACTTTTAACAAATGCTAACGTCGTATTTATTTTTAGTTTTTCCTTCAAAGGTCTTCACAAATGTTGTTAAGCAAGAAAACTTTGTAATATTCAATTTAACCAAATTATTTCTTGAGAACGGTTGGTTGATGTATCAGCTAGTTTTAACCTAAGTCACAGTACGTTACATTTCATAGGGTGAACTCAGGTGATTTGTTGCATCAGGTAAAATGGCACAAATACGTTTTTACACCTTGGGCTTTTTAAATATTAGCAGCCAGTCACCACACATGTTATTGCATTGTTTCAATGTCCTTTACATGACAATTATTTTTTATTAGTCTGAGATACCTAGGATGGGTAGAGCTTAAAACAATAAGAGCAAAACAACAAAAATGATTGTAAGATGTTGCATTTTATTAACTTTTTGACTTATAATCACAATATTTTCACAATACACTTAACTGTTTATAGGAAAGGGCTTTGAGTGCAGGTAAAATGGGACAAAATTTAAGTTAAAATGGGATATTTTTCGGAGGTGAAAGCAGCAGGTTATTTTAGGCTACCAGGTGCCATAAAATCATGATTTATGCTACTGTGTGCCACCCTGTTATAATACAGACATTTCTGTTGCTTAGTAAGCATTAAAGATGATGCCGTGAGTCCAAGTCAACGACAATAGTCCAGAGTTAGCCATAATTGTTACACACACACACACACACACACACACACCTTTATTGTAGACAATATGGCAAAGGAAACAGGAAGCAAAAGAACAGGGAAAGCATGGCAGAAAAGTTGGATAATCTTTTTTAATGATTAGCCACAAGTTACATTAATGATTTAATGAAGTCATGACTGAAGTGATAAATGGATGTAACCATTAAAAAAACTGTCTCATTTTACTTTACCAGCTGTCCCATTTTACCTGAAAATGGGGTACTTGGTGTGTTTGAAGGTTCAAAGTTTCTAAAAATTTCTAAAATATTTTGCGTGGCAACATATTTTCTTTATAGAAATATAGCAGAGAACTATAAGAAGTTCTAAAAGTAACACTAAAGGTAGTCTTCCCAGTGTCACAAATTACCTGACTTCACCCTAGGTAATTATCTGCCTATTTAAATCAGTATCTTACAACAGATTTGTTTCTTTGTCTATCTAAATCCAGCTTCTGAATTTACAGTTCATGAGTGCCTTAAATACTTCCTGAGAGACAAACTGATATCTTTCCAAAGCCAAATGTAGGCTTGTCTGCTGATATGTGTGTGAGTCAGCTTGTGTACGTGAGAGCCAACGCTGCCATCAATAAACATGGTTTAATAGTTCACATACAACAACATGATGTCGTAATATATTGATAGCTACGTCGAAACGTCCCAGACACTTGACCTGCAAGAGAAGAAGGCCTTAGAATAAACAGGAAGCTCTCAGTTGGCTAGAAATGAATCTCAGAGTTTAAAAATTAAACAAATATTTTTTAAAAATTTCTTGCGTACATTTTTTTGGCTCACATTTAATTTCCAAAATAAGTCCACAACATGTAATGAGGGGTTACAAGTTCACATTGTTAATTTTAAGGGGTCACAAGCCAGAGAGGTCGGGAAACACTGCATTAATTTAACCACTCTGCAAACTGAGCTTGATGATGATTCTTAAATAGTAGTTGTTGTGGTTACAGTAATTATACCCTATATAAATACATGGTGTTGGCAGTCAGACAGCCATGATTGTCTTGTAAAGATTTTTTTAGCTAATTAGAAATCATATAGACTGAAATGTCATTAATGAACTGCCTTTGTGGTGTGAAATTAGACAGGAAAGGATCTCATGATCAATTGGATTTAACTTCCCACAAGCTGTTTATGACGGAAGATGATACAGGTTGATTTGTTGCCCTGGGCTGCGACGACTTTAGGGCTGCAGCTTATGATTATTTTCATAATCAGTTAAGTGGACAGTTATTTTCTTGAGCAAGCTATTTTAAAATGTCTGAGTTCAGATGTCTTCTTTTGTTTGACCAACAGTCCAAAATCAGTTTTCTTTTTTTAGGGACTCAAAAAAGCTGCAAACATTGGCAACTGTAGAGCTGGAATCTGAGATTTTTTGGTCATTTTTTTTGCTTTAAAAAACAACATATTGATTAATCAACAATAATAAGTAGTTGCAGATAGATTTGCTGTCATCAGCTAATCAATTTATCGTCTCAGTTTTAATTGATTTATCCTCCAGTGACGTTCTCTGTTAACTGTTTGGTTGTTTGTCTGACCAACAGTCCAAAAGCCAAAGATATATTTAATTTACAATCATAGCAGAACCTTTAAATTAGGTGTTGTACAGACTGAAAGAGATGCTGAGGAGAGAGTTGGAATGTCTTCTATAAAAACATTTCATACCTGTCTGTGACTATTTGATTTTCAGCCGTCTGTCAGCTGATCTCTGCATCCCTGTTTACTCTTTGCGGTATTTGATGTATTGATAGAGTCACACGTCTATTGACAGTCTGGGAGGTTTCGCAAAGCTTACAGTAAACAAACCCTCCCTGGAGGTAAATATCCAGTCGGATTTCATATCTCCTATAATAATAACAGAGAATAAGAGGACAACAGAGGAGATGACCACAAGTGTGTGAGCTGAAAGTTTAGTAGTGACAACTGATCCTCTGTTCTAAAAAGCCTTTGTATGTCAGTTAATGCTTATGTTGAACTCACCACCATTTCTAGTCGGGAATCTGCTTCCTGCACGTTTTCAACAGGCCCTCATGAGGAAGTAAAAGTCTTTTTGTAAGGTGACAATGCTTCCTAATTTATCTTGTTGTTCAGCTTGATGTTGCACAATTAAGTTTGGTGGTTTTGTTGTACAACATGTTTGGGTTTTGTCCTGTTTGGAGCAGTTAGACGTTTCAAATGCAACCTGTTTTCCTGTGAAGACACTTGATGTTGAGTGACTTGCAAGGGGTTGTTGCTGCAAATCATTGACCAGAGAGTTTGTTAAGGCTGCTTGGGGCAACCAGGGGGAAAAGTCTCGGGTCTGATTTAAATCACAAGCTAGTTAATGTAGCTAATGTGTAAAGCTAGAGAATCACCACTGCACTGGTTCCCAGCCTGGGGGTCCTAACCCCCTAGGGGTCGCCAAAGCTTCATGGGGGTTGCAAGGCCTTCTTGATTTAAAGGGTTATGTCTCAGAATTTATTATTTTCTGAGAACAAAACTGAAATTTTAAAAGTTTAGATTATGAGTCAAAATATAAACTTCTCTTAAAACCTCACAGGATAAGGGCACAATAAAGACCTGAATACAAGGTTTATGCAAGAGCGTTCACTCTCTGCTAATCCTGCACTGGAAAAGTACACAGTTAAAACAAAGAGCTAATGGAACAGCAGCTGAGCGTTGGGAAGAAGAAAGCACTGAATTTGTCAAAAAATAAAGGTAGTAAATATGACTGTTAAAATTGTAAATAAATAAAATAATACAGAGAGTTATAAAAAAGTTCATCTTTCAGGATTCACAGAAAATAGTTGGCTGAATATTCACCCATATCACTTATATTTTACACAAACTTCCTGGAGTTTTGGGTTATGCTAGTAAACTGATTTTTTTTTTTCTTTTACATTGAGGGCATTATTTACAATAAGAGAAAGCAAGAAAGTACAGCAGGTAATAGTGTATTGATTCTATGGAAAAATTGTATTGAAACCATTTTAAATATTTTAAAAGGATATGTATCGATAAATCGGTTTTGACAACATTAGTTTGGGTTTTGCACTTTTGCATCTTGGATATTTATAATGGGTATTTGTCAGTATTTTCTGAGATTTTATTGGCTAAATGATAATTTTTTATCAGTCGATAATAAAAATATCCATTAGTTTCACCGCTATTCTCTCCATGTTCTCTACGAATATTTATAATGATAATAAATCCTTTCTGCTGCCATCATGGCTTTGACATGTTTACCTATCAATGTATTCAGGCGTCACATACTAGTTTCGAAAGTCACATTAATCACACTTTTAAATGAACAGCCCCTTCCACTCATGTTTTACACAACTTTGTAATGATTATTCTTTTTCATTGTTTCTTTCTTTTCCCTTTGGATAGTCCTGTGTACACAGCAGGTCATTTCTTTTAACAGTAAAATATAGACACAGGTGAGGTTTGTGCAATAAACCATACAGTCTTTACAATATTTATTAAGATTACTTAAAGAATGGCATCCTTACAGTCAAGTGACCCATCTCTGATAAATAAATGTTACCCAGCTTGGACAAATCAAAGTATAATTCTCTCTTCTGTCAAGGTTAAGTGATGACCCTCACACCCATCGTCTAGCAGCAATCCCGTCTGGGGTTCAAGGTTTAAAGGTTTAAAGTATTCCTCCAGTTTTTTATGAGGGCATAAAAACTGAAAAGTCATTTTATATGTGTCTCACAGAGTCAAAGTGAGCCATTTTCCATGTTGTCATTTACTCCGAACACGCAGCAGTATCCTGGCAGGGCTGAAATCTGACACTTGTGGCTTTACAAGAGGCCGATGAACAGGTTCCTTTGTTGCGAAGCCTTTATATCACAGTCATTTTTCATCCACAAAGGTTTAGAAACACCTCAGGGTCCTTGACATAGATGTCAAAAGTTTCTTTGTGCATCTGTCCATTGTCATACATGTGTTGTTTACATAAGATCTACATCAGATGTTACTCTATCATAGGAGTTTGTTTAGAGGAGAGTCCTTTTTATCTAAGAGGTGGAATTTTAGTCTCACTGTACCACTGCTCCATGAAATTCTTTATATTTTCTTGGTCTTTGTGTAGAAGTTTGTTAAACCTGAATGTGTGTGCTTGGTATTTTGTTTACTATACTGAGTCTTGGAGCCAATTCAAAGGCTACAAGCTTATTGCATCCTGTTTGAGTATTTGCATCCTTCTCTGAAGTCCTGACGTGACGGTGTGCTCATAGTGTTTACACAGTCTCCATTCACCCCTATTCAAATTACAGTCAGTGGAGATAATTTTGCTCTAGTTATGATGAGAAATGACTGTGGCGAACCTTCCCTGGGGATCAAATTAAGAAAGCACATTAGTATTTGCAAGTATCACATGGAGATCTGACATATAAACAAAGGAACACCTGCACACTTTTTATCATGTCATACATTCAGGCTATTTATCACAATCTTTTTACCACTATTAGATTTCTAGTAAACTGTTTTTGTTGGTATTTTCAACCAGACACCGTCCTAAAAGGTGTCAGGTGTGTCCTCTCCTTAAGATCACATACTGGAAGCAGTCTGCTGTGTTTTTCCTGTCCGACAGGATAATGGAATGAAGGCTAATTAAGGCTCATAGATTTGACACGTTATAGGAATGTTTTCAGTTGGGATGTCAACAAATGTGTTGTCAGATCGTCAATTATAACTATTAAAATAATCCGACATCTGTGACTCTCCCTTTTTCAAAAGCCATCCTTTGAATTCAAATTCTATTCAAATGAGCCTGAGCTGCGAGTGTCAGTGCTGCGCCTCAACTCTGATCCTTTTCTCTTTACTCTCACAACACATAAAGAAACTAATGCAAACCAACTATTCTGCAATTCATATGGAAAGCAGCTTGTTTTGTGAGATACACAACACCACGTAGATGTCATAGTTTGTTCTTGCTGGCAGTCTCGTTCTCTGTTCCAGGAAACAAAAATGCGACATTTCTTTCCTGTAATGCCTGTCACCTCTGTTATAGTCTTGCTGTTGTAAAGCTGCAGTGACCCATAACTAACCCATAAAAATCTCTTGTCTCATTCACTTACACTGTAATTCATTAACTTTAAGAAAAGGACAGACTTTATGTTTCTAACCCTAAAACTCATCCTTTAATGACCCATGTTCAAACACCACCTTCCACACAATTCCAGTATTTCAACTACTGCACACACACACACACACACACACACACACACACACACACAAAGAGATTTAATCAGCCATGCATTTCCTTGTGGTGGAGGTTAAGTGCCATTACACATGAACTAATGTGTCCTTGATAATCTCTGTGAACCCAAACACAGTTGGTGATTAATGTTGCATGATAACATTGTACCAGTCAGTGACTAATGTACTTTGCATTAAAAGCTATTTCATGCTTTTCTCTTTTCCCAGGAGAACCTGCTCAGTTTGACCCATCATTCAAGGGACCCATGAAGAAAAGGTGAATCTGTCTCACTGGCTCCCACCTGTTTCACTCTAACTCACTCCAACTCACTCCTTAAATCAGCAAAATCTTCGGGCTAGCTGTTTCTGTGTTTGCTGAGTTTCTGTTGACTGATGGAATCACATTTGTCACCCTCAAGGCAAACTTTAATACAAAGCTCAGCCTGCTGACTTTAACCTGTTGCTGTCTCTCTTCTCTTCGTCAGAGGATGCACTGATATAATCTGCTGTATCCTGTTTATGGCAGTCATCCTTGGCTACATAGCAGTCGGGATTTTAGGTGAGAGTAACCTGACACTCATGCAGTCCCCCCTGTCCCCATAACCGCTGACACCATAATCAGACATTTTTCCACTGTTTTATTTTATTTGCTGAGCGTTAGATAAAAACATTGATACAACTCTTGTGTGTATCCGTTGAAACTACACCTAGCAGCTAGTTAGCTCAGCACCACAACGAGGAACAGAGGGGAAAGTGTCAACAAAATCCCCTACCAGCTCTCTTACTAACACATTTTATCTTGTTTGTAAAGAGTAACTGTTTTTTTGTTGTTGTTGTTGTTGTTGTTGTTTTTTTTTTGGTCCAGACCGTACTTTTATGTTTTTGTCACTAAATGACCAATGGTAACAATAATGTTTTAAATTACTGAGTGAGAGCGCTGCAGCCAGCAGCTGAGAAACAGGCTGCAGTGTAACCACCCAGAGCATTTGTGCACCATCAGTTTACATCCACTAAAAGTACTTGTTTTTGCCACAGATGGGCTCAGCTGATAACTATTATAAGTGTGTGACAACATCATGGAATTGGGTCTCTACATTGATTAAAAACAGCCCTGAAATCACTTTTACCAAACCCACCAGACGCTATTTAAATACACAGTTATTTTATAATGTAAAATACACTTCAATCAAAGTTTACAGAAACAAAATAAAACTCACAAAACAACATCTTGGTTCGTCTTTCCAGTGATTCACCAATCACCAACTCTAGTTTGGTTAACGTAAACTCTTAATTCACCCCAGTAGGTGTGAAAATATGCTGGCTCCATTCATGCTAAAACTAATGTTTATTTAGATGTAGTCTGATAAGGTTAGCGATGGCGTTTTCAGAGCTGTTTCTGGACAAAAAGGCTCTTACTCTTTAACAAAAAGGTCTGTCATTGTAGGGATACTTTCCATACGTTGTCAGGCACTTATAATAACAATATGAGCATGCCAGTGGCAAAAAGAAGCACTTTCATTGGATGTAAACTGATGGTGGACAATTGCCCGGAGTGGTTATATTGCAACCTGTTTCACTGTTGCATGGCTGCAGCGCTCTTCCTCAATACTGTACCAGTTTCACCGTTAGGTTGCTCCATTAAAACTGCAGACAGTGTGTTTCTTTACACTATGGCATGCTTGATCCCTCCGCATGATGCTTGTCACCGTCACCACCTCATATTAATTCTGTTTGTATGTTATGTTCACCCCTTTGTAGTAAATCTCTACTTTTTCATTATAGCTTGTATACAGTGCAGTTAATATGGGACAATATTACAGTTTTTTGTTCTGTACAAAAAACAACAACTACTCTGCAGTTTGGATAGAGCTTTTTTCTCTTGACCCTTTCTCTTAATAGAAGGTGCAATTCTTTGAGTAACTATTTATGAAACAGTTGTAAATGTTATATGCTGAGCGTTACTATTATTGTGTTAATAGTCAGGTTCACTATATAATTTTGTGGGATTTTTTTGGGGATTTGCAAAACTATACATTTTTGGAAAGGTTATTGTATAAGGATTCAGAAAATCAATGTTTGCATTTGCGCAGATGTCTATATGGCGGCCATATTGGAATTTACAAAATGGCCGCCGTAAAATGTACGTTTTGTAATATCTCGGCTTCTAAATAAGTTGGAACGATGATTTTAACTGCTAAACCTACATTTTCAGGGTCAAGGAATCCAATGGGGGTAGTTACAATGCTACAACACTTTACCACATTAACCCTTAGATGCATGAGTGGGTCAAAATGACTCGGTGTTGTTGTTTTCTTGCGATATCTTTGTAATGAAAAGTTAT